>NW_028225179.1:77518609-78052505 GCF_052327205.1 Somniosus microcephalus
GGCGGGGGGAGGGGGAACAGAGCGAGGCGGGGGGGAGGGGGAACAGAGCGAGGCGGGGGGGAGGGGGAACAGAGCGAGGCGGGGGGGAGGGGGAACAGAGCGAGGCGGGGGGGAGGGGGAACAGAGCGAGGCGGGGGGGAGGGGGAACAGAGCGAGCGGGGGGGAGGGGGAACAGAGCGAGGCGGGGGGGAGGGGGAACAGAGCGAGGCGGGGGGGAGGGGGAACAGAGCGAGGCGGGGGGAGGGGGAACAGAGCGAGGCGGGGGGGAGGGGGAACAGAGCGAGGCGGGGGGGAGGGGGAACAGAGCGAGGCGGGGGGGAGGGGGAACAGAGCGAGGCGGGGGGGAGGGGGAACAGAGCGAGGCGGGGGGAGGGGGAACAGAGCGAGGCGGGGGGAGGGGGAACAGAGCGAGGCGGGGGGGAGGGGGAACAGAGCGAGGCGGGGGGGAGGGGGAACAGAGCGAGGCGGGGGGGAGGGGGAACAGAGCGAGGCGGGGGGGAGGGGGAACAGAGCGAGGCGGGGGGGAGGGGGAACAGAGCGAGGCGGGGGGGAGGGGGAACAGAGCGAGGCGGGGGGGAGGGGGAACAGAGCGAGGCGGGGGGGAGGGGGAACAGAGCGAGGCGGGGGGGAGGGGGAACAGAGCGAGGCGGGGGGGAGGGGGAACAGAGCGAGGCGGGGGGGAGGGGGAACAGAGCGAGGCGGGGGGGAGGGGGAACAGAGCGAGGCGGGGGGGAGGGGGAACAGAGCGAGGCGGGGGGGAGGGGGAACAGAGCGAGGCGGGGGGGAGGGGAACAGAGCGAGGCGGGGGGGAGGGGGAACAGAGCGAGGCGGGGGGGAGGGGGAACAGAGCGAGGCGGGGGGGAGGGGGAACAGAGCGAGGCGGGGGGGAGGGGGAACAGAGCGAGGCGGGGGGGAGGGGGAACAGAGCGAGGCGGGGGGGAGGGGGAACAGAGCGAGGCGGGGGGGAGGGGGAACAGAGCGAGGCGGGGGGGAGGGGGAACAGAGCGAGGCGGGGGGGAGGGGAACAGAGCGAGGCGGGGGGGAGGGGGAACAGAGCGAGGCGGGGGGGAGGGGGAACAGAGCGAGGCGGGGGGGAGGGGGAACAGAGCGAGGCGGGGGGGAGGGGAACAGAGCGAGGCGGGGGGGAGGGGGAACAGAGCGAGGCGGGGGGGAGGGGGAACAGAGCGAGGCGGGGGGGAGGGGGAACAGAGCGAGGCGGGGGGAGGGGGAACAGAGCGAGGCGGGGGGGAGGGGGAACAGAGCGAGGCGGGGGGGAGGGGGAACAGAGCGAGGCGGGGGGGAGGGGAGGCGGGGGGAGGGGAACAGAGCGAGGCGGGGGGAGGGGGAACAGAGCGAGGCGGGGGGGAGGGGGAACAGAGCGAGGCGGGGGGAGGGGGAACAGAGCGAGGCGGGGGGGAGGGGGAACAGAGCGAGGCGGGGGGGAGGGGGAACAGAGCGAGGCGGGGGGGAGGGGGAACAGAGCGAGGCGGGGGGGAGGGGGAACAGAGCGAGGCGGGGGGGAGGGGGAACAGAGCGAGGCGGGGGGGAGGGGGAACAGAGCGAGGCGGGGGGGAGGGGGAACAGAGCGAGGCGGGGGGGAGGGGGAACAGAGCGAGGCGGGGGGGAGGGGGAACAGAGCGAGGCGGGGGGGAGGGGGAACAGAGCGAGGCGGGGGGGAGGGGGAACAGAGCGAGGCGGGGGGGAGGGGGAACAGAGCGAGGCGGGGGGAGGGGGAACAGAGCGAGGCGGGGGGGAGGGGGAACAGAGCGAGGCGGGGGGGAGGGGGAACAGAGCGAGGCGGGGGGGAGGGGGAACAGAGCGAGGCGGGGGGAGGGGAACAGAGCGAGGCGGGGGGGAGGGGGAACAGAGCGAGGCGGGGGGGAGGGGGAACAGAGCGAGGCGGGGGGGAGGGGGAACAGAGCGAGGCGGGGGGGAGGGGGAACAGAGCGAGGCGGGGGGGAGGGGGAACAGAGCGAGGCGGGGGGGAGGGGGAACAGAGCGAGGCGGGGGGGAGGGGGAACAGAGCGAGGCGGGGGGGGGGAGGGGGAACAGAGCGAGGCGGGGGGGAGGGGGAACAGAGCGAGGCGGGGGGGAGGGGGAACAGAGCGAGGCGGGGGGGAGGGGGAACAGAGCGAGGCGGGGGGGAGGGGGAACAGAGCGAGGCGGGGGGGAGGGGGAACAGAGCGAGGCGGGGGGAGGGGGAACAGAGCGAGGCGGGGGGGAGGGGGAACAGAGCGAGGCGGGGGGGAGGGGGAACAGAGCGAGGCGGGGGGGAGGGGGAACAGAGCGAGGCGGGGGGGAGGGGGAACAGAGCGAGGCGGGGGGGAGGGGGAACAGAGCGAGGCGGGGGGAGGGGGAACAGAGCGAGGCGGGGGGGAGGGGGAACAGAGCGAGGCGGGGGGGAGGGGGAACAGAGCGAGGCGGGGGGGAGGGGGAACAGAGCGAGGCGGGGGGGAGGGGGAACAGAGCGAGGCGGGGGGGGAGGGGGGAACAGAGCGAGGCGGGGGGGAGGGGGGAACAGAGCGAGGCGGGGGGGAGGGGGAACAGAGCGAGGCGGGGGGGAGGGGGAACAGAGCGAGGCGGGGGGGAGGGGGAACAGAGCGAGGCGGGGGGGAGGGGGAACAGAGCGAGGCGGGGGGGAGGGGGAACAGAGCGAGGCGGGGGGGAGGGGGAACAGAGCGAGGCGGGGGGGAGGGGGAACAGAGCGAGGCGGGGGGGAGGGGGAACAGAGCGAGGCGGGGGGGAGGGGGAACAGAGCGAGGCGGGGGGGAGGGGGAACAGAGCGAGGCGGGGGGGAGGGGGAACAGAGCGAGGCGGGGGGGAGGGGGAACAGAGCGAGGCGGGGGGGAGGGGGAACAGAGCGAGGCGGGGGGGAGGGGAACAGAGCGAGGCGGGGGGGGAGGGGGAACAGAGCGAGGCGGGGGGGAGGGGGAACAGAGCGAGGCGGGGGGGAGGGGGAACAGAGCGAGGCGGGGGGGAGGGGGAACAGAGCGAGGCGGGGGGGAGGGGGAACAGAGCGAGGCGGGGGGGAGGGGGAACAGAGCGAGGCGGGGGGGAGGGGGAACAGAGCGAGGCGGGGGGGAGGGGGAACAGAGCGAGGCGGGGGGGAGGGGGAACAGAGCGAGGCGGGGGGGAGGGGGAACAGAGCGAGGCGGGGGGGAGGGGGAACAGAGCGAGGCGGGGGGGGAGGGGGAACAGAGCGAGGCGGGGGGGAGGGGAACAGAGCGAGGCGGGGGGGAGGGGGAACAGAGCGAGGCGGGGGGGAGGGGGAACAGAGCGAGGCGGGGGGGAGGGGGAACAGAGCGAGGCGGGGGGGAGGGGGAACAGAGCGAGGCGGGGGGGAGGGGGAACAGAGCGAGGCGGGGGGGAGGGGAACAGAGCGAGGCGGGGGGGAGGGGGAACAGAGCGAGGCGGGGGGGAGGGGGAACAGAGCGAGGCGGGGGGGAGGGGGAACAGAGCGAGGCGGGGGGGAGGGGGAACAGAGCGAGGCGGGGGGGAGGGGGAACAGAGCGAGGCGGGGGGGAGGGGGAACAGAGCGAGGCGGGGGGGAGGGGGAACAGAGCGAGGCGGGGGGGAGGGGGAACAGAGCGAGGCGGGGGGAGGGGGAACAGAGCGAGGCGGGGGGGAGGGGGAACAGAGCGAGGCGGGGGGAGGGGGAACAGAGCGAGGCGGGGGGGAGGGGGAACAGAGCGAGGCGGGGGGGAGGGGGAACAGAGCGAGGCGGGGGGGAGGGGGAACAGAGCGAGGCGGGGGGGAGGGGGGAACAGAGCGAGGCGGGGGGGAGGGGGAACAGAGCGAGGCGGGGGGGAGGGGGAACAGAGCGAGGCGGGGGGGAGGGGGAACAGAGCGAGGCGGGGGGGAGGGGGAACAGAGCGAGGCGGGGGGGAGGGGGAACAGAGCGAGGCGGGGGGGAGGGGGAACAGAGCGAGGCGGGGGGGAGGGGGAACAGAGCGAGGCGGGGGGGAGGGGGAACAGAGCGAGGCGGGGGGAGGGGAACAGAGCGAGGCGGGGGGGAGGGGGAACAGAGCGAGGCGGGGGGGAGGGGGAACAGAGCGAGGCGGGGGGGAGGGGGAACAGAGCGAGGCGGGGGGGGAGGGGGAACAGAGCGAGGCGGGGGGGAGGGGAACAGAGCGAGGCGGGGGGGAGGGGGAACAGAGCGAGGCGGGGGGGAGGGGGAACAGAGCGAGGCGGGGGGGAGGGGGAACAGAGCGAGGCGGGGGGGAGGGGGAACAGAGCGAGGCGGGGGGGAGGGGGAACAGAGCGAGGCGGGGGGGAGGGGGAACAGAGCGAGGCGGGGGGGAGGGGGAACAGAGCGAGGCGGGGGGGAGGGGGAACAGAGCGAGGCGGGGGGGAGGGGGAACAGAGCGAGGCGGGGGGGAGGGGGAACAGAGCGAGGCGGGGGGGAGGGGGAACAGAGCGAGGCGGGGGGGAGGGGGAACAGAGCGAGGCGGGGGGAGGGGGAACAGAGCGAGGCGGGGGGGAGGGGGAACAGAGCGAGGCGGGGGGGAGGGGGAACAGAGCGAGGCGGGGGGAGGGGGAACAGAGCGAGGCGGGGGGGAGGGGGAACAGAGCGAGGCGGGGGAGGGACAGAGCGAGGCGGGGGGAGGGGAACAGAGCGAGGCGGGGGGGAGGGGGAACAGAGCGAGGCGGGGGGGAGGGGGAACAGAGCGAGGCGGGGGGGAGGGGGAACAGAGCGAGGCGGGGGGGAGGGGGAACAGAGCGAGGCGGGGGGGAGGGGGAACAGAGCGAGGCGGGGGGGAGGGGGAACAGAGCGAGGCGGGGGGGAGGGGGAACAGAGCGAGGCGGGGGGGAGGGGGAACAGAGCGAGGCGGGGGGGAGGGGGAACAGAGCGAGGCGGGGGGGAGGGGGAACAGAGCGAGGCGGGGGGGAGGGGAACAGAGCGAGGCGGGGGGGAGGGGGAACAGAGCGAGGCGGGGGGGAGGGGGAACAGAGCGAGGCGGGGGGGAGGGGGAACAGAGCGAGGCGGGGGGAGGGGGAACAGAGCGAGGCGGGGGGGAGGGGGAACAGAGCGAGGCGGGGGGGAGGGGGAACAGAGCGAGGCGGGGGGGAGGGGGAACAGAGCGAGGCGGGGGGGAGGGGGAACAGAGCGAGGCGGGGGGGAGGGGGAACAGAGCGAGGCGGGGGGGAGGGGGAACAGAGCGAGGCGGGGGGGAGGGGGAACAGAGCGAGGCGGGGGGGAGGGGGAACAGAGCGAGGCGGGGGGGAGGGGGAACAGAGCGAGGCGGGGGGGAGGGGGAACAGAGCGAGGCGGGGGGGAGGGGGAACAGAGCGAGGCGGGGGGGAGGGGGAACAGAGCGAGGCGGGGGGGAGGGGGAACAGAGCGAGGCGGGGGGGAGGGGGAACAGAGCGAGGCGGGGGGGAGGGGGAACAGAGCGAGGCGGGGGGGAGGGGGAACAGAGCGAGGCGGGGGGGAGGGGGAACAGAGCGAGGCGGGGGGGAGGGGAACAGAGCGAGGCGGGGGGGAGGGGGAACAGAGCGAGGCGGGGGGGAGGGGGAACAGAGCGAGGCGGGGGGGAGGGGGAACAGAGCGAGGCGGGGGGGAGGGGGAACAGAGCGAGGCGGGGGGGAGGGGGAACAGAGCGAGGCGGGGGGGAGGGGGAACAGAGCGAGGCGGGGGGGAGGGGGAACAGAGCGAGGCGGGGGGGAGGGGGAACAGAGCGAGGCGGGGGGGAGGGGGAACAGAGCGAGGCGGGGGGGAGGGGGAACAGAGCGAGGCGGGGGGGAGGGGGAACAGAGCGAGGCGGGGGGGAGGGGGAACAGAGCGAGGCGGGGGGGAGGGGGAACAGAGCGAGGCGGGGGGGAGGGGGAACAGAGCGAGGCGGGGGGGAGGGGAACAGAGCGAGGCGGGGGGGAGGGGGAACAGAGCGAGGCGGGGGGGAGGGGGAACAGAGCGAGGCGGGGGGGAGGGGGAACAGAGCGAGGCGGGGGGGAGGGGGAACAGAGCGAGGCGGGGGGGAGGGGGAACAGAGCGAGGCGGGGGGGAGGGGGAACAGAGCGAGGCGGGGGGGAGGGGGAACAGAGCGAGGCGGGGGGGAGGGGGAACAGAGCGAGGCGGGGGGGAGGGGGAACAGAGCGAGGCGGGGGGGAGGGGGAACAGAGCGAGGCGGGGGGGAGGGGGAACAGAGCGAGGCGGGGGGGAGGGGGAACAGAGCGAGGCGGGGGGGAGGGGGAACAGAGCGAGGCGGGGGGGAGGGGAACAGAGCGAGGCGGGGGGGAGGGGGAACAGAGCGAGGCGGGGGGGAGGGGGAACAGAGCGAGGCGGGGGGGAGGGGGAACAGAGCGAGGCGGGGGGGAGGGGGAACAGAGCGAGGCGGGGGGGAGGGGGAACAGAGCGAGGCGGGGGGGAGGGGGAACAGAGCGAGGCGGGGGGGAGGGGGAACAGAGCGAGGCGGGGGGGAGGGGGGAACAGAGCGAGGCGGGGGGGAGGGGGAACAGAGCGAGGCGGGGGGGAGGGGGAACAGAGCGAGGCGGGGGGGAGGGGGAACAGAGCGAGGCGGGGGGGAGGGGGAACAGAGCGAGAGGGGACGGGGGGGGAGGGGGAACAGAGCGAGGCGGGGGGGAGGGGGAACAGAGCGAGGCGGGGGGGAGGGGGAACAGAGCGAGGCGGGGGGGAGGGGGAACAGAGCGAGGCGGGGGGGAGGGGGAACAGAGCGAGGCGGGGGGGAGGGGGAACAGAGCGAGGCGGGGGGGAGGGGGAACAGAGCGAGGCGGGGGGGGAGGGGAACAGAGCGAGGCGGGGGGGAGGGGGAACAGAGCGAGGCGGGGGGGAGGGGGAACAGAGCGAGGCGGGGGGGAGGGGGAACAGAGCGAGGCGGGGGGGAGGGGGAACAGAGCGAGGCGGGGGGGAGGGGAACAGAGCGAGGCGGGGGGGAGGGGGAACAGAGCGAGGCGGGGGGGAGGGGGGGAACAGAGCGAGGCGGGGGGGAGGGGGAACAGAGCGAGGCGGGGGGGAGGGGGAACAGAGCGAGGCGGGGGGAGGGGGAACAGAGCGAGGCGGGGGGGAGGGGGAACAGAGCGAGGCGGGGGGGAGGGGGAACAGAGCGAGGCGGGGGGGAGGGGGAACAGAGCGAGGCGGGGGGGAGGGGGAACAGAGCGAGGCGGGGGGGAGGGGGAACAGAGCGAGGCGGGGGGGAGGGGGAACAGAGCGAGGCGGGGGGGAGGGGGAACAGAGCGAGGCGGGGGGGAGGGGGAACAGAGCGAGGCGGGGGGGAGGGGGAACAGAGCGAGGCGGGGGGGAGGGGGAACAGAGCGAGGCGGGGGGAGGGGGAACAGAGCGAGGCGGGGGGGAGGGGGAACAGAGCGAGGCGGGGGGAGGGGGAACAGAGCGAGGCGGGGGGGAGGGGAACAGAGCGAGGCGGGGGGAGGGGGAACAGAGCGAGGCGGGGGGGAGGGGGAACAGAGCGAGGCGGGGGGGAGGGGGAACAGAGCGAGGCGGGGGGGAGGGGGAACAGAGCGAGGCGGGGGGGAGGGGAACAGAGCGAGGCGGGGGGGAGGGGGAACAGAGCGAGGCGGGGGGGAGGGGGAACAGAGCGAGGCGGGGGGAGGGGGAACAGAGCGAGGCGGGGGGGAGGGGGAACAGAGCGAGGCGGGGGGGAGGGGGAACAGAGCGAGGCGGGGGGGAGGGGGAACAGAGCGAGGCGGGGGGGAGGGGGAACAGAGCGAGGCGGGGGGGAGGGGGAACAGAGCGAGGCGGGGGGGAGGGGAACAGAGCGAGGCGGGGGGGAGGGGGAACAGAGCGAGGCGGGGGGGAGGGGGAACAGAGCGAGGCGGGGGGGAGGGGGAACAGAGCGAGGCGGGGGGGAGGGGGAACAGAGCGAGGCGGGGGGAGGGGGAACAGAGCGAGGCGGGGGGGAGGGGGAACAGAGCGAGGCGGGGGGGAGGGGGAACAGAGCGAGGCGGGGGGGAGGGGGAACAGAGCGAGGCGGGGGGGAGGGGGAACAGAGCGAGGCGGGGGGGAGGGGGAACAGAGCGAGGCGGGGGGAGGGGAACAGAGCGAGGCGGGGGGGAGGGGGAACAGAGCGAGGCGGGGGGAGGGGAACAGAGCGAGGCGGGGGGGAGGGGGAACAGAGCGAGGCGGGGGGGAGGGGGAACAGAGCGAGGCGGGGGGGAGGGGGAACAGAGCGAGGCGGGGGGGAGGGGGAACAGAGCGAGGCGGGGGGGAGGGGGAACAGAGCGAGGCGGGGGGGAGGGGGAACAGAGCGAGGCGGGGGGGAGGGGGAACAGAGCGAGGCGGGGGGAGGGGGAACAGAGCGAGGCGGGGGGGAGGGGGAACAGAGCGAGGCGGGGGGGAGGGGAACAGAGCGAGGCGGGGGGGAGGGGGAACAGAGCGAGGCGGGGGGAGGGGGAACAGAGCGAGGCGGGGGGGAGGGGGAACAGAGCGAGGCGGGGGGGAGGGGGAACAGAGCGAGGCGGGGGGGAGGGGGAACAGAGCGAGGCGGGGGGAGGGGGAACAGAGCGAGGCGGGGGGGAGGGGGAACAGAGCGAGGCGGGGGGGAGGGGGAACAGAGCGAGGCGGGGGGAGGGGGAACAGAGCGAGGCGGGGGGGAGGGGGAACAGAGCGAGGCGGGGGGGAGGGGGAACAGAGCGAGGCGGGGGGAGGGGGAACAGAGCGAGGCGGGGGGGGGAGCGGGGAACAGAGCGAGGCGGGGGGGAGGGGGAACAGAGCGAGGCGGGGGGGAGGGGGAACAGAGCGAGGCGGGGGGAGGGGGAACAGAGCGAGGCGGGGGGGAGGGGGAACAGAGCGAGGCGGGGGGGAGGGGAACAGAGCGAGGCGGGGGGGAGGGGGAACAGAGCGAGGCGGGGGGGAGGGGGAACAGAGCGAGGCGGGGGGGAGGGGGAACAGAGCGAGGCGGGGGGGAGGGGGAACAGAGCGAGGCGGGGGGAGGGGGAACAGAGCGAGGCGGGGGGGAGGGGGAACAGAGCGAGGCGGGGGGGAGGGGAACAGAGCGAGGCGGGGGGAGGGGGAACAGAGCGAGGCGGGGGGAGGGGGAACAGAGCGAGGCGGGGGGGAGGGGGAACAGAGCGAGGCGGGGGGGAGGGGGAACAGAGCGAGGCGGGGGGAGGGGGAACAGAGCGAGGCGGGGGGAGGGGGAACAGAGCGAGGCGGGGGGGAGGGGGAACAGAGCGAGGCGGGGGGGAGGGGGAACAGAGCGAGGCGGGGGGGAGGGGGAACAGAGCGAGGCGGGGGGAGGGGAACAGAGCGAGGCGGGGGGAGGGGGAACAGAGCGAGGCGGGGGGGGAGGGGGAACAGAGCGAGGCGGGGGGAGGGGAACAGAGCGAGGCGGGGGGAGGGGGAACAGAGCGAGGCGGGGGGGAGGGGGAACAGAGCGAGGCGGGGGGGAGGGGGAACAGAGCGAGGCGGGGGGAGGGGGAACAGAGCGAGGCGGGGGGGAGGGGGAACAGAGCGAGGCGGGGAGGGGGGGGGGGGAGGAGACTCACCGCCAGTCTGGTTGGTCCGGGTCATGGCGGTCTGAATATCGACCTTCCCAATCTGCTCCGAGCCCTGCAGGTTCTGTGTCTCCCGCTCCCAGTAATCGGGGCCCTCGCTGTCATGAATCCACCGCTGCCGCGCGGTCGCCTGTTTCCGGTCGCTGTCGTATTGCATAAACAGCGCGTCGTCCACATAACCGACCACCACAAACTCCGGTAAACCGGGAATCGGGGTCATCGAGGTGTAGAAATACCGGAGAGAGTGAGAGCCTGAAACACAGACATCGGGGCATGAACCCCTGGAAATAAACCCCGACACAACACAGGGCCCCTGGAAATAAACCCCGACACAACACAGGGCCCCTGGAAATAAACCCCGACACAACACAGGGCCCCTGGAAATAAACCCCGACACAACACAGGGCCCCTGGAAATAAACCCCGACACAACACAGGGCCCCTGGAAATAAACCCCGACACAACACAGGGCCCCTGGAAATAAACCCCGACACAACACAGGGCCCCTGGAAATAAACCCCGACACAACACAGGGCCCCTGGAAATAAACCCCGACACAACACAGGGCCCCTGGAAATAAACCCCGACACAACACAGGGCCCCTGGAAATAAACCCCAACACAACACAGGGCCCCTGGAAATAAACCCCGACACAACACAGGGCCCCTGGAAATAAACCCCGACACAGAACCTGAATCACGCTCAGCACCGTCAATAATAAACCGAGACTCGGTCCCACTACCATCTCCCCCAATCACACCAGCTGTTTCTAGCTCTTTGTTAATTGTCCTCTCTTCATTCGACCAAAAACAAAAACAAAAAGTTCACAAATAACCAATAGCCCTTTTAAGCAGCCCTCCACCAATCAAATTAAAATTTGGTAGTCCAGATTAATTATGCACTCCAGTCCCCGCGGCGCCCACCGGTCACAAAAAAGCTCGAGCGTGCCGGCGGACACCGCGTGCTCCATCTCTCCTCTTGTGTAAAACCAAATTAACAAATAAATTGTAACTAAAAACCAATAACCCCTTAAATAAACCTTAACCCCTCAAATTAAAATTTGATTATTTGAACTAATTACGCACTCCAGTCCCCGCGGCGCCCACCGGTCACGAAATTGCTCGAGCGTGCCGGCGGAGACCGCGTGCTCCATCTCTAGGGCCACCCGGGCGCGAACATGGCCATGGAAGAGGGGGAGGCAATCCGGTCGGACGACCCCCTCGCTCGCCCGCTGCCAGGACCAATTGATGGCTTTCTTGGCCAGGAGCAGGCCCACGAGGAGGCCCTCCGCACGGGGTGACCGTAGATCAGGAGCATAGGACTGAAGTGCAACCAAAATTTGAGGAGCAGCACCAGCTGTTTCTAAACCACCCAGTGGCAATAATCACCAGCTGAGTGACTGAATGCAGCATCTCATTGGTCAGATACTTAACATAACTCCCTGTAATTCAATCATCAACATCACTAACAGACTGAGCGAGAGAGGCCTGGGGTCACCCACCCACTGACAGACTGAGGGAGAGGGGCCCGGGGTAACCCACTGACAGACTGAGGGAGAGGGGCCCGGGGTAACCCACCCACTGACAGACTGAGGGAGAGGGGCCCGGGGTAACCCACCCACTGACAGACTGAGGGAGAGGGGCCCAGGGTAACCCACCCACTGACAGACTGAGCGAGAGAGGCCTGGGGTCACCCACCCACTGACAGACTGAGGGAGAGGGGCCCGGGGTAACCCACTGACAGACTGAGGGAGAGGGGCCCGGGGTAACCCACCCACTGACAGACTGAGGGAGAGGGGCCCGGGGTAACCCACCCACTGACAGACTGAGGGAGAGGGGCCCGGGGTAACCCACCCACTGACAGACTGAGGGAGAGGGGCCCGGGGTAACCCACCCACTGACAGACTGAGGGAGAGGGGCCCAGGGTAACCCACCCACTGACAGACTGAGCGAGAGAGGCCTGGGGTCACCCACCCACTGACAGACTGAGGGAGAGGGGCCCGGGGTAACCCACTGACAGACTGAGGGAGAGGGGCCCGGGGTAACCCACCCACTGACAGACTGAGGGAGAGGGGCCCGGGGTAACCCACCCACTGACAGACTGAGGGAGAGGGGCCCGGGGTAACCCACCCACTGACAGACTGAGGGAGAGGGGCCCGGGGTAACCCACCCACTGACAGACTGAGGGAGAGGGGCCCAGGGTAACCCACCCACTGACAGACTGAGCGAGAGAGGCCTGGGGTCACCCACCCACTGACAGACTGAGGGAGAGGGGCCCGGGGTAACCCACTGACAGACTGAGGGAGAGGGGCCCGGGGTAACCCACCCACTGACAGACTGAGGGAGAGGGGCCCGGGGTAACCCACCCACTGACAGACTGAGGGAGAGGGGCCCGGGGTAACCCACCCACTGACAGACTGAGGGAGAGGGGCCCGGGGTAACCCACCCACTGACAGACTGAGGGAGAGGGGCCCAGGGTAACCCACCCACTGACAGACTGAGGGAGAGGGGCCGGGGTAACCCACCCACTGACAGACTGAGGGAGAGGGGCCTAGTTTACTGCAGACCTCAGGCACACCATGTAGAGAGGTACAGGTTCTGGAGGAGGAGTGTGACTGACAGTCAGCAGGTTTGGGGAATCTAGTGGAGGCAGAGAAGGAGGGACTGCGGAGTCTGGTCCTGTCCAACAGGTACGATGTGCTTGCTGCCTGTGGGGATAAGGAGCAAGGCTGTGGGAAGGATGGCCACAATGTTAACCAAGGCACCATGGAGCTGGAGGCAGTCCAAGGCGGGAGGAGCTGGACAGAAAGGTTGGAGTTATAGGGAGTAAGTTTATCGTTGGGTTTGGGAAGCTGCTAGAATCTGTTATTAGAGACCGAGGGGGAAAAATTCAGTTGGTTAGTGCCTCCCGTTAGCACCTCCGGAGGGCGCTAACGGGGCGCTAGGAACTTAGCGCCCGAACGCAGCGATTTTAGCGTCGCTCGCAAAATTGACCAGTCGTTTTGAGGCGGCGCTAAACACTACCGCCACGATCTCCTGCGCCCGTAGATCGTGACGTCAGTCAAGCGTGCAACACCCCGGTAGTGCCCCGGACCAGATATTGAGTCATGCCCCCTGCCTTAGTGCCTGCCGCTAGGAACGACAGGTAGAGGGGAACGTTTTCAAGTCGGGAAGGGGCTGGGGGAGCGCTATTTAAAGGCAGGCGCTTCCTGCCTATTCTTGTCGGCAAAATTTTTCGTTTTAACGCTGTCCTAAAGAGTTTTGGCCCTCAGCACCACTTTTGAGGTTCCTAAGTGCCGAGCTCTTTCCTTGGGCCTATCCATTAGTGCTTCCAGACAATTGCTTTTGAGGTCTCTCCAGGCTGAGATTCAAGGCTGCAATGAGCAGGGTGTGGCTGGCCAGCAAGATGGCCCCTCCCCTTTAAGAACTGGATGGCGCCAGTCTGTCTGGTTTCCATGGTAACTGGCATCGCCTGAGCTTCGGTAGCGTTCTGAGGTAGCGCCTCGATCCCTGACGTTTGCATCTTAAGAGAGGTGTGTAGCACCTGATTTAGCGCTCAAATCACCTCCAGGAGCGATTAGAGGCGAATTTTGCAGTCGGGAGGTGATAATTAGTGCCAGGCGCTAAATCTTGCGCCCAGCCGAAATTAGCGCCCCAAACTGGGCGATACCGAATTTTTCCCCCAGAGTGACTGAGCAATTGAACAAATACGAGCTGATCAGAGAGGGGCGTGGCTTTGTTAAAGATAAGTCAGGCCTGACTCATCTGGTTGATTATGTTGAGGAGGTCACTAATGAGTAGATAGGGGAGTGTCTATGGATGATAGCAAAATACTGCGGATGCTGAAAATCCGAAATAACAACAGAAAATGCTGGAAAAACTCAGCAGGCCAGGCAACATCCGTGGAGAGAGAAACAGAGTCAATGTTTCAGGTCGAAACCCTTCGTCAAGACGGCAGTTGACGCTATTTCTCTCTCCGCGGATGTTGCTTGGCCTGCTGAGTTTTTCCAGCATTTTCTGTTGTTATTTCGAGTGTCAATGGATGTTATTTATATGGACCTCCAGAAGGCATTCGATAGGGTTCGATAGGGTTCCACACAAGAGACTTAGCAAAACTGAGAGTGCCTGGAATTGGAGGTGGTCTTTAGACTTGGGTTGGAAATTGATTGGGAGATAGGAGACAGAGAGTGGGGTTAAAGGGTAGGTACTCTGATTGGTGGGATGTGACTAGTGGTGTCCCCAGGGATCTGTTCTGGGGCCTCAGCTTTTTACCTCATTTATAAATGACTTGGATGACAGAATGGAGAGTTGTATATATAAGTTTGCAGATGAGACTAAGTTATGGGGACAGTAAGTTGTGTAGATGTGAGCAGGAAGTTGCAAAGGGACATCATTAGATTAAATGTGGGTAAAACTGACAGATGGAGTTGAACGTGAGAAAGTGTGAGGTCATCCACTTTAGACCCACGAAAGATCGATCAGAGTATGTTCTAAATGGCGAGAGGCTGGGAACTGTGGAGGAGCAGAGAGATTTAGGGCTCCAAGGACAGAAATCACTAAAAGCTAGTGGACAAGTATAAAAAATAATTTAAAAGGCTCATGGAATGTTGGCCTGTCTCGAGGGCTGGGATACAAAGGGGGGAAGTTCAGTTACAGTTCTATAAAGCTCTGGTTAGACCCCATCTGACGCACTGCGTTCAGTTCAGGACACAGAGAGGGTGCAGTGCAGGTTAGAGTCATAGAGTTTTACAGCACTGAAAGAGGCCCTTCGGCCCATCGTGTCTGCGCCGTCCATCAATCCCTGTCCAGTCTAATCCCATTTTCCAGCATTTGGTCCATAGCCTTGTATGCAATGGCATTTCAAGTGCTCATCCAAATGCTTCTTGAATGTTGTGAGGGTTCCTGCCTCTACCACCCTTTCAGGCAGTGAGTTCCAGATTCCAACCACCCTCTGGGTGAAAAAGTTCCTCCTCAAATCCCCTCTAAATCTCCTGCCCCTTACCCTGAATCTATGGTTCACCAGGATGATTCTGGGGCTTCGAGGGTTCAATTATGAGGACAGGTTTATAAACTTGGTTTGTATTCTCTTGTGTTTCAAAGATTGAAGGGTGATCTGATCGGGGTGTTTAAAATATTAAAAGGATTTGATGGAGTAGATAGAGGGAAACTACTCCCTCTGGGGGGCAATCAAGAGCAAGGGGACATCATCTTCAAATTAGAGCGAGACCATTTAGGAGGGAAATCAGGAAGCACTTCTTCACACGAAGGGTATCAGAAACCTGGAACGCTCTCCCAAAAAGGCTGTGGATGTTGAGAATCAACTGGAGCTTTCAAAACTGAGATAGTGTTTTGTTAGGTAAGGGTATGAGGGACATATCGAGCCAAGGCGGGTGAATGGAGTTGAAGTACAGATCAGCCGTGATCTAACTGGTTGGCGGAGCAGGCTCGAGGGGCTGAGTAGCCTTCTCTTGCTGCTATATTCCTCTCTCCCTCTCCACTCTCCAGCCTCATGTGTCTCTGTCTCTTAGTCCACCCCCCTCCCCACCCCACCATGGTCTCTCGCTCTCTCTCTCCACTCTCCAGTCCTATGTCCCTCAGACCAGCCCCACCCCACCTCACCCCCGCCCCCCCCCCGGAACCTTAGGTCCCTCTCTCTCCCTCCCTCTCCAGCTCCAGTAACCAGTCTGGCACTGAGACCCTCTCACACCCCATTACTCACTGACCGAGGGTTAATGCCCAGTACACAGCCTGGCACTGCCCCTCTCACACCCCATTACTCACTGACCGAGGGTTAATGCCCAGTACCCAGCCTGGCACTGCCCCTCTCACATCCCATTACTCACTGACCGAGGGTTAATGCCCAGTACACAGCCTGGCACTGAGACCCTCTCACACCCCATTACTCACTGACCGAGGGTTAATGCCCAGTACCCAGCCTGGCACTACCCCTCTCACATCCCATTACTCACTGACCGAGGGTTAATGCCCAGTACCCAGCCTGGCACTGAGACCCTCTCACACCCCATTACTCACTGACCGAGGGTTAATGCCCAGTACCCAGCCTGGCACTGAGACCCTCTCACACCCCATTACTCACTGACCGAGGGTTAATGCCCAGTACACAGCCTGGCACTGCCCCTCTCACACCCCATTACTCACTGACTGAGGGTTAATGCCCAGTACCCAGCCTGGCACTGAGACTCTCTCACCCCATTACTCACTGACCGAGGGTTAATGCCCAGTACCCAGCCTGGCACTGAGACCCTCTCACACCCCATTACTCACTGACCGAGGGTTAATGCCCAGTACCCAGCCTGGCACTGAGACCCTCTCACACCCCATTACTCACTGACTGAGGGTTAATGCCCAGTACCCAGCCTGGCACTGCCCCTCTCACACCCCATTACTCACTGACCGAGGGTTAATGCCCAGTACCCAGCCTGGCACTGCCCCTCTCACACCCCATTACTCACTGACCGAGGGTTAATGCCCAGTACACAGCCTGGCACTGAGACCCTCTCACACCCCATTACTCACTGACCGAGGGTTAATGCCCAGTACCCAGCCTGGCACTGAGACCCTCTCACACCCCATTACTCACTGACCAAGGGTTAATGCCCAGTACACAGTCTGGCACTGCCCCTCTTACACCCCATTACTCACTGACCGAGGGTCAATGCCTAGTACACAGCCTGGCACTGAGACCCTCTCACACCCCATTACTCACTGACCGAGGGTTAATGCCCAGTACACAGCCTGGCACTGCCCCTCTCACACCCCATTACTCACTGACCGAGGGTTAATGCCCAGTACACAGCCTGGCACTGAGCCCCTCTCACACCCCATTACTCACTGACCGAGGGTTAATGCCCAGTACACAGCCTGGCACTGCCCCTCTCACACCCCATTACTCACTGACCGAGGGTTAATGCCCAGTAACCAGTCTGGCACTGAGACCCTCTCACACCCCATTACTCACTGACCGAGGGTTAATGCCCAGTACACAGCCTGGCACTGAGACCCTCTCACACCCCATTACTCACTGACCGAGGGTTAATGTCCAGTACCCAGCCTGGCATTGCCCCTCTCACACCCCATTACTCACTGACCGAGGGTTAATGTCCAGTACCCAGCCTGGCACTGCCCCTCTCACACCCCATTACTCACTGACCGAGGGTTAATGCCCAGTACCCAGCCTGGCACTGAGACCCTCTCACACCCCGTTACTCACTGACCGAGGGTCAATGCCCAGTACCCAGCCTGGCACTGCCCCTCTCACACCCCATTACTCACTGACCGAGGGTTAATGCCCAGTACACAGCCTGGCACTGAGACTCTCTCACCCCATTACTCACTGACCGAGGGTTAATGCCCAGTACCCAGCCTGGCACTGCCCCTCTCACACCCCATTACTCACTGACCGAGGGTTAATGCCCAGTACACAGCCTGGCACTGCCCCTCTCACACCCCATTACTCACTGACCGAGGGTTAATGCCCAGTACACAGCCTGGCACTGAGACTCTCTCACCCCATTACTCACTGACCGAGGGTTAATGCCCAGTACCCAGCCTGGCACTGAGACCCTCTCACACACCATGACTCACCTGCAGAGACCCCTCCACACAGAAGGGCCAGCCCGATCAGTCCGATCATTGTTGCTTCCGTCGACGGGCCGGGATGAGCAGTTTGTGGGCAATCCTTTTCGAAGGGACCGTCTCCTCTTAATCCGTGAGCTGTGCCCAATTCAGACCGTGTGATTCCTCTACCCGTCTTCTCGCTGCCTGTGCACTGTGCCCAGTGCTGATACAGTGCCTCCTGGACTGTCCCTCTGTGCCCAGCGCTGCCTGTCTGCACTGTGCGCAGTGCTGATACCGTGCCTCCTGGACTGTCCCTCTGTGCCCGGCGCTGCCTGTCTGTGCACTGTGCCCAGTGCTGATACAGTGCCTCCTGGACTGTCCCTCTGTGCCCGGCGTTGCCTGTCTGCACTGTGCGCAGTGCTGATTGTATTAAACTCAGACTCCACCAGACTGATTGGTTCGACTGTATGCTTGTGACCATTCAGAATAAAAACAGGCTGTGAGTCAGCAGGCTCCGGGTAGAAGAGTCCTGGAGAGTTTGTGTCGGTGTCGAAATAAACTTTCCCAATATCATGAGCTATCCAATCAGAGAAATACTGCGAGCTATATCATCAGTCGCCAGGTAGGATGAACTGAACAAGGTTTGATAATTAAACCAGAAACTGAAAGTAGTTTGACACAGAACATGACAGAGGGAAGAACATTAGGAACAGGAGGAGGCCATTCAGCCCCTTGGGTCTGCTCCGCCATTCTATCAGATCAGGGCTGATCTGTACCTCAACTCCTTTGCTCCATATCCTTTAATACCCCAACCCAACAAAAATCATCGATCCCAGTCTTAAAAGCTGCCCTTGTCCCGAGTAGCTCTGTTGGTAGCACTCTCGCCTCTGAGTCAGAAGGTTGTGGGTTCAAGTTCCACTCCAAAGACTTGAACACAAAAATCTAGGCTGACACTCCAGTACTGAGGGAGTGCTGCACTGTCAGAGGTGCCGTCTTTCGGATTCGACGTTAAACCGAGGCCCCATCTGTTCTCTCAGGTGGACGTAAAAGATCCCGTGGAACTATTTCGAAGAAGGACAGGGGAGTTATCCCCGGTATCCTGGCCAATATTTATCCCTCAATCAACAGAACAAAACCAGATTATCTGGTCATTATTGACTTGTTTTGCACACTTTGTACAAAAATAATAAATTGCAGGACAACGGAGTATTACAGTTTAAACTCTTTTAATGAAGCATCAGGTCTGTAAGCTTTCTCAATCAATTCAGCAGCACCATGTGGACAAGATGGAGTCAGGACCCCTGGGTCTTCTAAACAATAGCAGTCCTTACAGATGCCTGCAGGCCAATGACAACTCAGCATGTGATCACATGTGAATATAATAGGTATTCCTTACAGATGCCTTTTTTAAAATTCATTGATGGGATGTGGGCGTCGCTGGCTAGGCCTGCATTTAGTGCCCATCCCTAATTGCCCTTGAGAAGATGGTGGTGAGCCGCCTTCTTGAACCGCTGCAGTCCATATGGTGTAGGTACGCCCACAATGCTGTTAGGAAGGGAGTTCCAGGATTTTGGCCCAGCGACAGTGAAGGAACGGCGATACAGGTCCAAGTCAGGATGGTGTGTGGCTTGGAGGGGAACTTGTAGGTGGTGATGTTCCCATGCGTCTGCTGCCCTTGTCCTTCTAAGTGGTAGAGGTCGCGGGTTTGGAAGGTGCTGTTGAAGGAGCTTTGGCGAGTTGCTGCAGTGCATCTTGTAGATGGTACACACTGCAGCCACGGTACGCCGGTGGTGGAGGGAGTGAATGTTGAAGGTGGTGGATGGCGTGCCAATCAAGCGGGCTGCTTTATCCTGAATGGTGTCGAGCTTCTTGAGTGTTGTTGGAGCTGCACTCATCCAGGCAAGTGGAGAGTATTCCATCACACTCCTGACTTGTGCCTTGTAGATGGTGGAAAGGCTTTGGGGAGTCAGGAGGTGAGACACTCGCTGCAGAATTCCCAGCCTCTGGCCTGCTCTTGTAGCCACAGTATTTATATGGCTGGTCCAGTTCAGTTTCTGATCAATGGTAACCCCCAGGATGTTGATAGTGGGGGATTCAGCGATGGTAATGCCATTGAATGTCAAGGGGAGATGGTTAGAGTCTCGCTTGTTGGAGATGGTCATTGCCTGGCGCTTGTGTGGTGCGAATGTTACTTGCCACTTGTCAGCCCAAGTCTGAATGTTGTCCAGGTCTTGCTGCATATGGACACGGACTGCGTCAGTATCTGACGAGTCTCGAATGGTGCTGAACAGTGTGCAATCATCAGCGAACATCCCCACTTCTGACCTTATGATGGAGGGAAGGTCATTGATGATACAGCTGAAGATGGTTGGGCCAATGATAAATCAATATGCAAATGTTACAATTATCACATTGCTGTTTGTGGGAGCTTGCTGTGTGATAATTGCCTGCCGCGTTTCCTACATTACAACAGCGACTACATTTCAAAAAGTACTTCATTGGCTGTAAAGCGCTTTGGGACATCCGGTGGTCGTGAAAGGCGCTATAGAAATGCAAGTCTTTCTTTCTTTCACCATCCACAGGGTTTTGGGGAGAGAGTTCCAGATTTCTACTACCCTTTGTGTGAAAATGTGCTCCTGATTTCACTCCTAAATGGCCGTGCTCTAATTTTAAGATTATGTCCCCTCGTGTTTGATTCGCCCACCGGAGGATATAGTTTCCCCGTTTCTACCCTATCGAAACCTGCTAACATTATAATCATCTCGATTAGATCACCCCTCAACTTTCTATACTCCAGGGAATACAAGCCAAGTTTCAGCAACCTGCCTTTAAAGCCCCGCTACCATTCTGGTCAATCTGTGCTGCACCCCCTGCAAGGCCAATCTGTCCTTCCTGAGGTGCGGGGCCCAGAACTGAACACAGTGCTCCAGACAGGGTCTGACCCAGTCTCTGTACAACTGAAGCTCAGCTTCCTCCCCTTTGTACCCCCGCCCTCCAGATAAAGGCCAACATTCAATAGACAGACTGGTGAAATGGGCAGACACACCGCAGATGGAGTTTAACACAGAGAAGTGGGAAGTGAAGCAGTTTGGAAGGAAGAATGAGGAGAAGCAATATAAACAAAATGGTACAATTTTAAAGGGTGCAGGAACAGAGAGGCCTCGGGATTTATGTACACAAATCTTTGAAAGTGGCAGGACAAGTCGATAAGGCTGTTAAAAAGCTACAGGGTCCTTGGTTTTATAAACAGTGACATCGAGTACAAAAGCAAGGAAGTTGGGCTAAACCTTTATAAAACACTAGTTAGGCCTCGGCTGGAGTATTCTGGCCATTTCTGGGCTCCACACTTTAGGAAGGATGTCACGGCCTGGGAGAGGGTGCAGAGGAGATTTACTAGAATGGTACCAGGGATGAGGGACTGCAGTTATGTGGAGAGACTGGAGATGTTGGGGTTGTTCACTTTAGAGCAGAGAAGGTTAGGGGAGATTTAATAAAGGTGTTCAAAATATGGAGGGTTTGATGGAGTAAATCAGCAGAAACTGTTTCCAGTGGCGGAAGGGTCGGTGACCAGAGGACACAGATTTAAGGTCATTGGCAAAAGAGCCCGAGGCGAGATGAGAATTTTGTTTAAACAGCGAGTTGTTGTGATCTGGACTGTGCTGCCTGAAAGGGCGGTGGAAGCAGATTCAATAACAACTTTGAAAAGGGAATTGGACAAATATTTGAAGTGCAAAAAATTTGCAGGACTATGGGAAAGAGCAAGGGAATGGGACTAACTGGAGAGCTCTTTCAAAGAGCCGGCACAGGCACAATGGGCTGAATGGCCTCCTTCGGTGCCGTATCATTCTATGATTCTATGACCGAATTACACAAAAGGGCAATTTTACAGTGGTGGGTTTAAACAAATACTGAATGAGGTAATGAGCTCTCTGGTGTGAAATCTATTTCCTGGGGATACGTTCCTGCATCGTTACCTCTGGAGTCCCCCAAGGATCGATCCTTGGCCCTCTCTGAATGGCCTCGTTACGTGCTGTATCAATCTATGATTTTATTCTATGATTCACTGTGACACCCTGAAGCATGACACCCTGAGCTGTGAAACCCTGAAGTGTGATGCTCTGAGGTGTGACACACTGAGCTGTGACACCTATCCGTGTGATGGCTCTGAGCTGTGACACCTATCCGTGTGACACCCTGAGCTGTGACACCTATCCGTGTGACACCCTGAGCTGTGACGCCCTGAGCTGTGACGCCCTGAGCTGTGACACCCTGAAGTGTGATGCTCTGAGGTGTGACACACTGAGCTGTGACACCTATCCGTGTGATGGCTCTGAGCTGTGACACCGAGCTGTGACACCTATCCGTGTGACACCCTGAGCTGTGACACCTATCCGTGTGACACCCTGAGCTGTGACGCCCTGAGCTGTGACACCCTGAGCTGTGACGCCCTGAGCTGTGACACTCTGAGACGAGACACCCTGAGGTGTGACACCTATCTGTGAAATGGCCGTGAGGTGTGACGCTCTGAGCTGTGACACTCTGAGCTGTGAGGCTGAACACACAAGGTTGTATTGGGAGATGCTGAACACAGATGGTGGTATTGGGAGGTGCTGAACACAGAAGGTGGTATTGGGAGATGCTGAACACAGAAGGTGGTATTGGGAGATGCTGAACACAGAAGGTGGTATTGGGAGATGCTGAACACAGAAGGTGGTATTGGGAGATGTTGAATACAGAAGGTGGTATTGGGAGATGCTGAACACAGAAGGTGGTATTGGGAGATGCTGAACACAGAAGGTGGTATTGGAAGTTACTGAACACAGAAGGTGGTATTGGTAGGTGCCGAACACAGAAGGTGGTATTGGGAGGTGCTGAACACAGAAGGTTGTATTGGGAGATGCTGAACACAGAAGGTGGTGTTATTGGGAGGTGCTGAACACAGAAGGTGGTATTGGGAGATGCTGAACACAGAAGGTGGTATTGGGAGATGCTGAACACAGAAGGTGGTATTGGGAGATGCTGAACACAGGTGGTATTGGGAGATGCTGAACACAGAAGGTGGTATTGGGAGATGCTGAATACAGAAGGTGGTATTGGGAGATGCTGAACACAGAAGGTGGTATTGGGAGATGCTGAACACAGGTGGTATTGGGAGGTGCTGAACACAGAAGGTGGTATTTGGAGGTGCTGAACACAGAAGGTGGTATTGGGAGATGCTGAATACAGAAGGTGTTATTGGGAGTTGCTGAACGCAGAAGGTGGTATTGGGAGATGCTGAACACAGAAGGTGGTATTGGGAGATGCTGAACACAGAAGGTGGTATTGGGAGATGCTGAACACAGAAGGTGGTATTGGGAGATGCTGAACGCAGAAGGTGGCATTGGGAGATGCTGAACACAGAAGGTGGTGTTATTGGGAGGTGCTGAACACAGAAGGTGGTACTGGGAGATGATTAGGGGCCTAGTCAGGTGCAGTTGTGGTTCGCACACTGTGAGTGTGAGTGATGTGCTCGATGCGAGGGTTTTATGACGAGTGAAGGTGGAGTAAAGTTTGGTTTCTCGGAAGGAGCTGGAGTGCAGGCAGTGCAGAGACTGTGGACTGTGACAGGGGATTGCCAGGGATGTGGAACAGTATCGTGCTGACTCGCCGGGCAGGATTCAGGCCCTGAGACTCAGCGACCTGTTGCTCTGTTTGTCTATAAAACAACAGTGACTACACTTCAAATAATTCACAGGCTGTGAGGCGCTGAGGGAGTCCTGGGGACATGAACGGTGCACGGTGTATGGACGCGGGTTTGATCAACAACTTTCTAAAACTTGGCTCAGGGACTTTCCAACAGGGACTTTCCAACAGAGATAAACACAAGGGAGGGGCAGGGAGCAACCAACTGCATGGGGGAGTCCACACACAACTGGACTGAGCAACAGAGGAGTGTGAGGAGATAGTGTGAGGGTCAAAGTGTAATGTGGGCGGTTAGACTTTATTACAGAACAAAGAAAGCTCTGAAAGAGCTCTCCACTCGGTCCCATTCCCTGCCCTTTCCCCATTCACCCATCGCCCCTCTCCCCTCGGTCCCATTCCCTGACCATTCACCCATCGCCCCCGTGCCCGCTCTCTGAAATAGCTCTATCCTCAGTCTCATTCCCTGCCCTTTCCCCATTCACCCATCGCCCCTCTACCCTCGGTCCCATTCCCTGACCATTCACCCATCGCCCCCGTGCCCGCTCTCTGAAATAGCTCTATCCTCAGTCTCATTCCCTGCCCTTTCCCCATTCACCCATCGCCCCTCTCCCCTCGGTCCCATTCCCTGACCATTCACCCATCGCCCCCGTGCCCGCTCTCTGAAAGAGCTCTCCACTCGGTCCCATTCCCTGACCATTCACCCATCGCCCCCGTACCCACTCTCTGAAATAGCTCTATCCTCAGTCTCATTCCCTGCCCTTTCCCCATACACCCATCGCCCCTCTCCCCTCAGTCCCATTCCCTGACCATTCACCCATCGCCCCCGTGCCCGCTCTCTGAAAGAGCTCTATCCTCAGTCTCATTCCCTGCCCTTTCCCCATTCACCCATCGCCCCTCTCCACTCGGTCCCATTCCCTGACCATTCCCCCATCGCCCCCGTGCCCGCTCTCTGAAAGAGCTCTCCACTCGGTCCCATTCCCTGCCCTTTCCCCATTCACCCATCGCCCCTCTCCACTCGGTCCCATTCCCTGACCATTCACCCATCGCCCCTGTGCCCGCTCTCTGAAAGAGCTCTCCACTCGGTCCCATTCCCTGCCCTTTCCCCATTCACCCATCGCCCCTCTCCACTCGGTCCCATTCCCTGACCATTCCCCCATCGCCCCCGTGCCCGCTCTCTGAAAGAGCTCTATCCTCAGTCTCATTCCCTGCCCTTTCCCCATTCACCCATCGCCCCTCTCCACTCGGTCCCATTCCCTGACCATTCCCCCATCGCCCCCGTGCCCGCTCTCTGAAAGAGCTCTCCACTCGGTCCCATTCCCTGACCATTCACCCATCGCCCCTCTCCCCTCGGTCCCATTCCCTGACCATTCACCCATCGCCCCCGTGCCCGCTCTCTGAAAGAGCTCTCCACTCAGTCCCATTCCCTGACCATTCACCCATCGCCCCTCTCCACTCGGTCCCATTCCCTGCCCTTTCCCCATTCACCCATCGCCCCTCTCCCCTCGGTCCCATTCCCTGACCATTCACCCATCGCCCCTGTGCCCGCTCTCTGAAAGAGCTCTCCACTTGGTCCCATTCCCTGCCCTTTCCCCATTCACCCATCGCCCCTCTCCACTTGGTCCCATTCCCTGCCCTTTCCCCATTCACCCATCGCCCCCATGCCCGCTCTCTGAAATAGCTCTATCCTCAGTCTCATTCCCTGCCCTTTCCCCATTCACCCATCACCCCTGTGCTTTCTCTCTGTTCTGGATTCTCGTCGCCCGCTGTCTCTGGTGGGACCTACTGTGTCCTAACCACCCTCAGTGAGAGAAATTCTCTAATGTCTCCGTTCACTATTGTGGTGATTGTACACGGCACCAACACTCTTCTCGATCTTCCTTGCTGCAGTGCTCCATCTCACCCTCAGTAAGCTCCCCGCTGGAGTGGAACTAATTTACAGAACAAACGGGAAACTGTTCAACCTCCGTCGCCTCCAGTCCAGATCCAAGGTGGTCCCATCCTCTGTTGTCGAATTACAGTATGCAGACGACGCTTGTGTCTGTGCTCACTCGGAGGTTGAACTCCAAACCATCATCAACACCTTCACCGAAGCGTACGAGAGCATGGGTCTTACACTAAACATCCGTAAGACAAAGCTCCTCTACCAACCTGCCCCCATCACACCGTACTGCCCCCCGATTATCAAAATCCACGACAAGGCCTTGGACCACCGTCTGCCCCACCTGTGACAGAGACTGTAGGTCCCGCATTGGACTCATCAGTCACCTGAGAACTCATTTTTAATGTGGAAGCAAGTCATCCTCGATTCTGAGGGACTGCCTAAGAAGAAGAAGGTGATTCTCTAACCCTGATTTTAACTCAGGCTGTTTTCAGAACAGGGAAGGAGGGAAGGAGGGGCGAGGGGGGCAGCGGAGCGGGAGAGGAATGAGGGAGAGGGCGGAGAGAGGAAGGAGGGAGAGGGGGGTGGGGGCAGAGAGGAAGGAGGGAGACAGGGAGGGGGCAGAGAGGAGGGAGGGAGGGAGAGGAGGGAGGGGACAGAGATGGAGAGAGAGAGGGGGAGGGAGAGGGGACAGGGAGAGAGGGGGCAGGGAGAGGGGGCAGGGAGGGAGAGAGGGGGCAAGGAGGGGGAGAGAGGAGTGAGGAGGGGGAGAGGGGAGGGGGGAGGAGGGGAGGGGGAGGGGGGAGGGGGAGAGAGGAGGGGAGGGGGAGAGAGGAGGGTGAGGGGGAGAGAGGGGAGGGGGAGAGAGGAGGGGAGGGGAGGGGGAGAGAGGAGGGGGAGAGAGGAGGGGAGGGGAGGAGGGAGAGGGGAGGGGGAGAGAGGAGGGGAGGGGGAGAGAGGAGGGGAGGGGGAGAGAGGAGGGGGAGGGGGGAGATGAGGGGGAGGGGGAGAGAGGAGGGGAGGGGGAGAGAGGAGGGGGAGGGGGGAGATGAGGGGGAGAGGAGGGGAGAGGGAGAGAGGAGGGGAAAGGGAGCGAGGAGGGGAGGGGGAGAGAGGAGGGGAGGGGAGGGGGAGAGAGGAGGGGAGGGGAGGGGGAGAGAGGAGGAGGGGAGGGGAGGGGGAGAGAGGAGGGGGAGGGGAGGGAGGAGGGGAGGGGAGAGAGGAGGGGAGGGGGAGAGAGGAGGGGGAGAGAAGAGGAGGGGGAGAGAGGAGGGGGAGAGAGGAAGGGAGGGGGAGAAGGGGAAAGAGGAGGGGGAGAGAGGAGGGGAGGGGGAGGGGAGGGGGAGAGAGGAGGGGGAGGCGGTAAAAGGAGGAGGGGGAGAAAGGAGGAGGGGGAGTAAGGAGGAGGGGGAGAGAGGAGGAGTGGGAGAGAGGAGATAAGGGGAAGAGGAGGAGGGGAAGAGAGGAGGGGAGGGGGAGGGAGGAGGGGGAGAGAGGAGGGGAGGGGGAGAAAGGAGGAGGGGATGAGAGGAGGGGGAGAGAGAGGGGGGAGAGATAGGGGGAGAGGAGGGGGAGGGGAGAGAGGAGGTGGAGAGAGGAGGGGAGGGGTGGAGAGAGGAGGGGAGGGGTTGAGAGGAGGGGAAGGGGGAGGGGGGGAGGGAGCAGGGAGGGAGGGGGCGGGGAGGGAGAGAGGGGGGCAGGCAGAGGGGGGCAGAGAGGGAGGCAGGGAGCGGAGAGAGGGAGGGGGCAGGGAGGGAGAGAGTAGGGAGGGAGAGAGGAGGGAGGGAGAGAGGAGGGAGGGAGAGAGGAGGGAGGGGGCAGGGAGGGAGAGAGGAGGCATGGAGGGAGGGAGCAGGGAGGGAGTGAGGAGGGGGAGGGGAGAGAGTGTTATGTTCATAAATAAATAGACATTCTTATTATGAACAGCTAGCTTGAGCTAGTCACTTTATTCATGCCATGTGGACTTCTACAGCATCCATCTTGACTACTGCCTTGTGGGTAGCCTAGTGCATCGTGGGTAATCCCACTCTTATATACATACAGCTCTACAGCTCCACCTAGTGTACCATTCTAGAATGACATGTTACTGATCATTACATCCCCCTTTCTTTGAGGGTAAACAAAATCAATATCAATCAACTTTCAAGAAAAACGATAAAGATGATATCAGTAACACTTTTGTTAGTGCTCTATAAACATAAACATTTTCACAACAGTCAACACATTTTCAAAGCTTTACTTTATACTCAAAGATTAGTCTATCAGGCTTTTTTACTTCACGTGTAGATCTTCTCAACACAGGTAAGTCTGATGTGTTTTCATGAGAGCCTGTATGTGTGTTTGTGTTAGATTGTTCTGGTGGTGAGTGACAAGATTCAGTTGCGGCATTGTCATCGATTTGCTCTTGGATAGTTTCTTGTGTTTTCAGGAGGGAACGGCGGTTCCTCCTGAGAATCTGTCCTTCCTCAGTTCTAACAGTGTATGACCTTGGTCCTACTTCCTCAAGAACTGTAGCTTTCCTGTTCCATGTATCTGGATCCTCAATCCTGACATCATCATCCCTTGTCAATGGTTTTAGAGTTTTGGATGACTTGTCATAGTATGATTTCTGTTTCAGCTTTAACAGTTGAAGTCTCTGTCTCAGTTCCTTACTCTGCTTTTCTTTTGCACAGCAGGGTAGCTTGGTACGCAACTTGCGACCCATTAGGAGTTCAGCAGGTGAAGAACCAGAGTCTAAAGGTGAGGCTCGGTAGCTCAGCAGGGCGAGATAAGGATCAGACTTGCTTTCTGTCGCTTTCTTCAGTAGCTGTTTGAGAACTTGAACACCTTTCTCTGCCTTACCATTCGACTGAGCATACAAAGGACTGGATGTGATGTGCTGAAAGTCATAATGTGCTGCAAACTGTTGCCACTCCTTACAGTTGAAGCACGGACCATTGTCGCTAACGGCAATCCTGGGAATTCCATGTCTGGCAAAGATGGATTTCACATGCATTATGACACTGCTTGCTGTGGTGCTTGAGAGCAGCGCCATCTCAGGATAGTTAGAATAGTAGTCAATCACTATTAGATAGTCTTTACCATTCAAATGAAAAAGGTCCATACCAACCTTTTGCCATGGAGTTGTTGGTAAGTCAGCTCTATCATTGGTTCCTTTGCTTGTTTGTTTTGGTGTTTCTGACATGTCTCACATTTGCTTATCATGTTCTCAATGTCCTTATTTATACCAGGCCAATAAACAGTGTCTCTTGCTCTCCTTTTGCACTTTTCAATTCCAAGGTGTCCCTCATGAATCCTTTTGAGCATGTCTCGACGTAGAGCCCGTGGAATGACTATTCTGTTTTGCTTTATTAATAGTCCACTTGCGACACTCAACTCTGACCTAATGTGATAGTATTTTGGACAGGAACCTTTTGGCCAACCATGATGAATGTTCTCTATTACTGTTTGTAACACTGTATCTTTTACTGTTTCTTCTGCTATTTGCTTTGATTTTGTGTCTGACACGGGCAGCGCAGCAGTGACCATACTCACATGAACATCCACGTCTTCTTCAGTAGAGCTCACATAACTCATTGTGGGTGCTCGGGATAGTGCATCTGCTAACACTATGTATTTGCCTGGTGTGTAGGTCAGTTCAAAGTCATATCTTTGCAGCTTCATCATGAGTCGTTGTATCCTTGGAGACATCTCATTCAGGTTCTTTTTTATGATGGCAACCAGTGGGCAGTGGTCTGTCTCAACTGTGAAGGTGGGAAGTCCATATATGTAGCCATGGAACTTTTCTAGTCCAACTACCAAGCCTAGACATTCCTTTTCAATCTGGGTGTATCGACACTCAGAATCAGTCATAGACCTGGAGGCATAGGCAACAGGCTTCCAATCTTCACCCTCTGCTTGTAGCAAGACCGCGCCTAGGCCATCTTTTGATGCATCCGTTGACACTTTGATTCTCTTTGTTGGGTCAAAGAAGGTGAGTACAGGTGTGGTTGTCAGCACTGTTTTGAGGTTCATCCACTCTTGTTCATGTCTTTCTGTCCATGCGAACTCATTTGTTTTATGTAGCAGGTCTCGCAGACAGGCTGTCTTGGCTGACAAGTTAGGAATGAACTTTCCAATGAAGTTTATCATCCCCAAGATGCGTAGCACTCCTTTTTTGTCAGTGGGTCGAGGCATGTTGAGTATGGCGTTTACTTTTTCCATATCTGGCTCTATTCCTTTACCAGATAGATTATCTCCTAGGAAAGTGACTTCCTGAACGCCAAACTGACACTTGGCTTTGTTGAGCTTCAGTCCATTCCGGCGTATGCTCTGTAGCACTTTAGTCAGTCTCTCATTGTGTTCTTTCAGTGTGGAGCCCCAGATGATGATGTCATCAACATAGACCCGAACTCCTTCCAGACCTTCAATTATGTGTTCCATCGCGCTATGAAAGATTTCTGATGCAGATATTATCCCGAAAGGCATTCTGAGGAAACAATACCTGCCAAATGGTGTGTTGAAGGTACAGTATTTGGTGCTTTCTTCATCCAGTTTTAGTTGCCAAAATCCTTGTGAGGCATCGAGCTTTGTGAAGCATCTGGCACCTGACATTTCACTGGTGATTTCTTCTCACTTGGGAATCTGGTAGTGTTCACGTTTTATGTTTGCATTTAAGTCCTTTGGATCCATGCATACTCTTATGTCATTGTTCTTTTTCTTTACACATACCATGGAGTTAACCCAGTCTGTTGGCTCTTCGACTTTCCTGATGACTCCTAGTGTGGTCATTCTGTCCAGTTCTTTCTTGAGCCGGTCACACAGGGGTGCTGGAACGCTCTGTGGAGCATGTACCACTGGCTGAGCATCCTCCTTTAGCTGGATCTTGTAAGTGAATGGTAGAACTCCAAATCCTTTGAACACATCCTGGAAATTATTCACTACAGAATCCACTGAGTCATCTGGTCTGCTTATGGCACAGTTTATACAGTAGACTCTCTTGACCAGTTCTAAGTCCTCACAAGCTTTGTCATCTAGTAGTGAATCAAGTCCTTCAGCCACAACAGAAAACATGAGATGATGCACTTTGTCTTTGACTGTCACTTTAAGTCTGCATACATCTAAGCTATCTATTTTCTGTCCATTATAGTTCTTCAGTAGTACTGACTTTTTCTGTATTTTGGGCTTTTCTTTCATATTTTTAATGTCACTCATACTGATTAAGTTTGCTTTTGCCCCAGTGTCTAGTTTCAATGTAACTAATGCTCCATTTACCTGCAGTGGGATCATCCATTTGTCCTCTTTTACTGCATTAACTTTATGTTCAGCATTGTCCATTCCTGAGGGCTGCACATTTTCTGTATCCTTTTTTGATAGTCACATGACACCATTCCTACAGAAAATGTCTCACTTAAATCAGTGTCCTCAATCACATTGACTTGGACGTGTTGCCCTTTCTTTGTTTTTACTTTTGAAAAGCATTGTTTGGCAAAGTGATTCTTTCCATGACATTTTGTGCACATTTTTTCAAACGCTGGGCATTGTTTTAACCGGTGTTTGTAACCACAGCAGGGTCAGGGGATGGACAGTGGGCAGGGTGGGGGAAGGGAAGTGGGCAGGGTCGGGGGATGGACAGTGGGCAGGGTCGGGGGAAGGGAAGTGGGCAGGGTCGGGAGATGGGCAGTGGGCAGAGTCGGGGGATGGGTAGTGGGCAGGGTCGGGGGACGGACAGTGGGCAGGGTGGGGGAAGGGAAGTGGGCAGGGTCGGGGGATGGGCAGTGGGCAGGGTAGGGGGATGGGCAAGGCCGAGGGTTGGGCAGGGGCAGGGTCGGGGGAAGGGCAGTGAGCAGGGTCGAGGGATGGGCAGTGGGGAGGGTAGGGGGATGGGCAAGATTGGGCGATGGGCAGTGATGGGGGATGAGCAGTGGGCAGGGTCGGGGGACAGGCATTGGGCAGTGTCGGGTGACGGGCAGGATTGGGGGATCGGCAGGGTCGGGGGATGGGCACGGTCGGGGCAAAGTAGGGTCGGGGGATGGGCCGTGGGCAATGTCAGGGGATGGGTAATGGGCAGTGTCGGCTGACGGGCAGGGTCGGGGGATGGGCAGTGGGCAGGTTCGGGGGATGGACAGGGTCAGGGGATGGGCAGTGGATGGGGTCGGGGAATTGGCAGTGTACAGGGTTGGGGGAAGGGCAGTGGGCAGGGTCAGGGGACGGGCAGTGGATGGGGTCGGGGAATTGGCAGTGTACACGGTTGGGGGAAGGGCAGTGGGCAGGGTCGGGGGACGGGCAGTGGATGGAGTCGGGGGATTGGCAGTGTACAGGGTTGGGGGAAGGGTTGGGGGTGGGCAGTGGGCAGGGTCGGGGTAGGCAGGGTCAGGAAATGGGCATTGGGCAGGGTCGGGGGACGGGCAGTGGGCAGGGTTGGGGGATGGGCAGTGGGCAGGGTCGGGGGATGGGCAGTGGGCAGGGTCGGGGAATGGGCAGTGGGCAGGGTCGGGGAATGGGCAGTGGGCAGGGTCAGGGGTTGGGCAGTGGGCAGGGTCGGGGAATGGGCAGTGGGCAGGGTCGGGGAATGGGCAATGGGCAGGGTCGGGGGATGGGCAGTGGGCAGGGCCGGGGAATGGGCAGTGGGCAGGGTCAGGGGATGGGCAGCGGGTAGGGTCGGGGGATGGGCAGTGGGCAGGGTCGGGGTTGGGCTGTGGGCAGGGTTGAGGGATGGGCAGTGACGGTGGATGGGCAGCGTGCATGGTCGGGGCAGGCAGTGGTGGGGATGGACTGTGGGCAGGGTCGGGGATGGGCATTGGGCAGTGTTGGGTGACGAGCATTGGGCAGAGTCGGGACGGGCAGTGGGCAGGGTCGGGGGATGGGCAGTGGGCAGTGTTGGGTGACGAGCATTGGGCAGAGTCTGGACGGGCAGTGAGCAGGGTCGGGGGATGGGCAGTGGGCAGGGTCAGCGGACGGGCATTGGGCAGGGGTCGAGGACGGATAGTGGGCAGAGTCGGGTGATGGGCAGGGTCGGGAATGGGCGCGGTCGGGAATGGGCAGCGTTGGGGGAGGGGCAGTGGGCAGGTGTGGGGGATGGGCAGTGGGCAGGGTTGGTGATGGGTAGTGGGCAGGGTTGGTGGACGGGCAGGGTCGGGAGATGGCCAGTGGGCAGGGTCGGTGATGGGTAGTGGGCAGGGTTGATGGATGGGCAGGGTCGGTGGATGGGCAGTGGGCAGGGTCGGTGGATGGGCAGTGGGCAGGGACGGGGTAGGGCAGTGGGCAGGGTCGGGGATGGGTAGTGGGCAGGGTTGTTGGACGGGCACGGTCGGGGGATGGGCAGTGGGCAGGGTCGGGGGATGGGCAGTAGGCAGGGTCAGTTGATGGTCTGTGGGCAGGGTTGGTGGCTGGGCAGTGGGCAGGGTCGGGGGATGGGCAGTGGGCAGGGTCGGGGATGGGCAGTGGGCAGGGTCGGGGATGGGCAGTGGGCAGGGTCGAGGATGGCCAGTGTGCAGGGTCGGGGGTAGGGCAGTGGGCAGGGTCGGGGGATGGGCAGTAGGCAGGGTCGGTTAATGGTCTGTGGGCAGGGTCGGTGGCCGGGCAGTGGGCAGGGTCGGGGGATGGGCAGGGTCGGGGGTAGGGCAGTGGGCAAGGTCGGGGGTAGGGCAGTGGGCAGGGTCGGGGGATGGGCAGTAGGCAGGGTCGGTTAATGGTCTGTGGGCAGGGTCGGTGGCCGGGCAGTGGGCAGGGTCGGGCAGTGGGCAGGGTCGGGGGATGGGCAGGGTCAGGGGTAGGGCAGTGGGCAAGGTCGGGGATGGATAGTGGGCAGGGTTGTTGGACGGGCAGGGTCGGGGGATGGGCAGTGGGCAGGGTCGGGGGTAGGGCAGTGGGCAGGGTCGGGGGATGGGCAGTAGGCAGGGTCGGTTGATGGTCTGTGGGCAGGGTCGGTGGCTGGGCAGTGGGCAGGGTCGGGTGATGGGCAGTGGACAGGGTAGGGGGACGTACAGTGGGCAGGGTCGGGGGATGGGTACGGTCGGGAATGGGCAGTGGGCAGAGTCGGGTGACTGGCAGATTCAGGGGATGGGCAGAGTGGGGTACATAGAAACATAGAAGATAGGAGCAGGAGTAGGCCATTCGGCCTCTCGACCTTGCTCTGCCATTCAATACGATCATGGCTGATCATCCAAATTCAGTACCCTGTCCCTGCTTTCTCCCCATACCCCTTGATCCCCTTAGCCTTAAGAAATATATCTAACTCCTTGAATATATTTAATGAATTGGCCTCAACTGTCTTCTGTGGTAGAGAATTCCACAGGTTCACCACTCTCTGGGTGAAGAAATTCCTCCTCATCTCAGTCCTAAATGGCTTACCCCTTGTCCTTAGACTGTGACCCCTGGTTCTGGACTCCCCCGCCATCGGGAACAGCCTTCCTGCATCTAGTCTGTCTAGTCCTGTTAGAATTTTATAAGTTTCAATGAGATCCCCTCTCATTCTTCTAAACTCCAGCGAGTATAAGCCTAATCGACCCAATCTCTCTTCATACGTCATTCCTGCCATCCCAGGTATCAGTCTGGTGAATCTTCGCTGCACTCCCTCCATGGCAAGAACATCCTTCCTCAGATAAGGCGACCAAAACTGCACACGATACTCGAGGTGTGGTCTCACCAAGGCCCTGTACAACTGCAGCAAGACATCCTCTCGCTATGAAGGCCAGCATACCATAAGAACATAAGAACATAAGAAATAGGAGCAGGAGTAGGCCATACGGCCCCTTGGGCCTGCTCTGCCATTCAATAGGATCATGGCTGATCTGAATCTAGACTCACGTCCACTTCCCTGCCCTCTCCCCGTAACCCCTAATTCCCTTATCCGCTAGGACAATGTCTATCTCCATTTTAAATTTATTTAATGTTGCAGCTTCCACGGCTCTCTGGGGTAGCAAATTCCATAGATTTACTACCCCTCTGAGTGAAGAAGTTTCTCCTCATCTCAGTTTTGAAAGGGCAGCCCCTTATTCTAAGATTATGCCCCCTAGTTCTAGTCTCACCCATCAGTGGAAACATCCTCACCGCATCCACCCGATCAAGCCCCCTCACAATCTTATATGTTTCGATAAGATCGCCTCTCATTCTTCTGAACTCCAATGAGTAGAGTCCCAACCTATTCAACCTTTCCTCATACGTCAACCCCTTCATCTCTGGAACCAACCGAGTGAACCTTCTGTGAACCGCCTCGAGAGCAAGTATATCTTTTCTTAAATATGGAAACCAAAACTGCACGCAGTATTCCAGGTGTGGCCTCACCAATACCCTATATAACTGCAGCAAGACTTCCCTGTTTTTATACTCCATCCCCCTTGCAATAAAAGCCAAGATTCCATTGGCCTTCCTGATCACCTGCTGCACCTGCATACTAACTTTTTGTGTTTCATGTACCAGGGCCCCCAGATCCCTTTGTACTGTAGCACTTTGCAGTTTCTCTCCATTTAGATAATAACTTGCTCTTTGATTTTTTCTGCCAAAGTGCATAACTTCACACTTTCCAACATTATATTGCATCTGCCAAATCTCTGCCCACTCACTTAGCCTGTCTATGTCCTTTTGCAGGTTTTTTATGTCCTCCTCACTCACTGCTTTCCCTCCCATCTTTGTATCGTTGGCAAACTTGGATATGTTGCACTCGGTCCCTTCCTCCAAATCGTTAATATAGATTGTAAAGAGTTGGGGTCCTAGCACTGATCCCTGTGGGACACCACTAGTTACTGATTGCCAGCCCGAGAACGAACCATTTATCCCAACTCTTTGTTTTCTGTTAGATAGCCAATCTTCCACCCATGCCAGTATATTACCCCCAATCCCGTGATTTTTTATCTTGATCAGTAATCTTTTGTGTGGAACCTTGTCAAATGCCTTTTGGAAGTCCAAATACACTACATCCACTGGTTCCCCTTTATCCACCCTGTATGTTACATCCTCAAAGAATTCGAGCAAATTTGTCAAACATGACTTCCCCTTCGTAAAACCATGCTGACTCTGTCCTATTAAATTATGTTTATCCAAATGCTCTGATACTGTTTCCTTAATAATGGACTCCAACATTTTGCCAACCACAGATGTTAGGCTAACTGGTCTATAGTTTCCAGCTTTTTGTCTACTTCCCTTCTTAAATAAGGGTGTTACATTAGCAGTTTTCCAATCTGCCGGGACCTTTCCTGAGTCCAGGGAGTTCTGGAAAATGATCACCAATGCATCCACAATCCCTACCGCCACTTCTCTCAAGACCCTAGGATGTAGGCCATCAGGTCCGGGGGATTTATCCGCCTTAAGTCCCATTATTTTACTGAGTACCATCTCTTTATTGCCTTCTTAACCGCCTGCTGCACCTGCACGCTTACCTTCAGCGACTGGTGCACAAGGACACCCAGGTCTCGTTGCACTTCCCCTTTTCCCAATCTATTGCCCTTCAGATAATAATCTGCCTTCCTGTTTTTGCCACCAAAGTGGATAACCTCGCATTTATCCACATTATACTGCATCTGCCATGCATCTGCCCAATCACCCAACCTGTCCAAATCATACTGGAGTTTCTCTGCATCCTCCTCACAGCACACACGCCCACCCAGCTTTGTGTCATCTGCAAACTTGGAGATATTACATCTAGTTCCCTCGTCTAGATCATTAATATAAATTGTGAATAACTGGGGTCCTAGCACCGATCCCTGCGGTACCCCACTAGTCACTGCCTTCCACTCGGAAAAAGACCTGTTTATTCCAACTCTTTGCTTCCTGTCTGCCAACCAGTTTTCTATCCAAGTCAGTACCTTACTCCCATGTGCTTTAACTTTACACGCTAGTCTCTTATGCAGGACCTTATCAAAAGCCTTCTGAAAATCCAAATACACCACATCCACTGCTTCTCCCTTATCTATTCTACCAGTTACATCCTCAAAAAATTCCCGTAGATTAGTCAAGCATGATTTACCTTTTGTAAATCCATGTTGACTTTGTCCGATCCTGTCACTATTTTCCAAGTGCTCTGCTATTACATCTTTTATAATGGACTCTAGCATTTTCCCCACTACCGATGTCAGGCTTATAATTCCCTGTTTTTTCTCTACCACCTTTTTTGAATAGTGGGGATACATTAGCGACCCTCCAATCCATAGGAATTGTTCCAGAGTCTACAGAATTTCATAATCAACTTTATTGTCATTGTTAGTGCACAAGTGCAGTACAACGCAATGTAAGCTTGCGGCTCCCGAGAGTGTACATTTTGATTAGACATTTAACATACATTTGGCTTGTAACATAAACATAACCATAATAAAGTGCATTGGCAGATGTGCAGGCTTAGAGTTTATTTGCAGAGTTCAATAGGATGACAGCCCTGGGAAAGAAGCTGTTCCTAAATCTGGTCGTTCGGGTGCGAATGCATCTGTAGCGTCTCCCAGATGGCAGGAGGGCGAACAGACTGTGGCTGGGGTGGGTAGGGCCTTTGATGATGAGTGACTTCCGTAAACAGCGTTTCTGGTAGATGTTCTCAATGGTCGGTAGCCGGGTGCTGGTAATGCGTTGGGCAGTTTTGACTACCCGCTGCAGGGCTTTCCGGTCATAGGAGCTACAGCTGCCATACCACACTGTGATACAATTCGTCAGGGTGCTCTCTATTGTGCAGCGGTAAAAGTTAGAGAGGATCTGGGGTGACAGGTTACATCCCTTCAGCCTCCTTAGGAAGTATAGGCGCTGCTGGGCCTTCTTCACCAAAGAGGAGGTATTGAGGGACCAGGAGAGGTCTTCTGTGATGTGGATTCCGAGGAACTTAAAGCTGTCCACCCTTTCCACCACAGCCCCATGGATGTGGATGGGGGTGTGTCTTCCGCCTTTAGACTTCCTGAAGTCCACAATGATTTCCTTGGTTTTCTTGATGTTAAGGGCCAGGTTGTTATCGGCGCACCACTTCACGAGGTGCTGGACCTCCTCCCTGTAGGCTGACTCATCGTTGTTGGTGATCTGGCCTACATTTTGGAAGATGACCATGTGGCAAACCACTGTTAACTCTGTACATGTCTGTGTGGTAAACCACTGTTAACTCTGTACAGGTCCGGGCATGTCTCCGCCCCTGGCTCCACCCCTAAGCCCGGGTATAAAGGTGACTCACCACCCTTCCCCCGGGAGCTCTTAGGATGGATCCACTAGCAGAGGCATGCTCCAGTTCTTAGTCAATAAAAGCCTACTTCGTATAAGTTCAACTCGTAGTCTTTGGTGTTGTTGATAGCGCATCAATTTTATTGACTAAGTTTTCGACATGGAGCAAATCTTGAAGCCGGAACGTTTAGACCTGGATCCTCAAGCAGCAGATGCAGCCAATAACTTTGAACACTGGCTGAGCTGTTTCGAAGCCTTCCTGGAGGCCTCCAGCACTACCGTCACTACAGATGACGCGAAACGGCTTGTCTTGAACTCACAGGTGAGCCACCGAGTCTACTCGATCATCCGAGACACCACAACTTACGCGGCTGCCATCGCAACGCTAAAGGAACAATACGTGAGGCCTGTTAACGAGGTCTACGCCAGACACCTCCTGGCTACCCGAAAACAGCGCCCCGGGGAATCGGGCGCCGAATATTTACTGGCACTGAGAGTCCTCGGCTGGGCCTGTAATTGCAAAGCGGTGACGGCCAAGGAATGCACGGAAGACCTGATCCGAGACGCCTACGTAGCCGGCATCAGGTCCAACTATACTCGGCAGAGGCTGCTGGAACAGAGGGGGCTCGACCTGCAGAAGACGGTGGCCCTCGCTAACTCGTTAGACGTGGCCCTCCAGAACATGGACGCCTACCCCCCTGACCGGATGGCCACGTGGATGTCACGGGAGCAGCCATCTTGGGACCCGGTAAGGCCACAAGCCGCCAGCAGCCCAACTACAGCTGCAATGACCAGAGGCCAGAAATGCTACTTCTGCGGCCAGGCCAAGCACCCCAGACAGCAATGCCCAGCAAAGGACGCGACCTGCTCCAAATGCGGCAAGAAAGGCCACTACGCGAGAGTGTGCAAGGCGAAATCGACCCCCAATTCCAGCAGCGCCGCGTGTGAACCGTACAGGCCACCATTTTGGACCCCACCAACCACGTGTGAGCCGTGCGGGCCGCCATTTTGGGCACCACCAGCCGCGGGGGAGCCGCTATCTTGGACACCATTTCAGGACCAGGCCCCCGGCGCGGGCGAATACTACAGCGACCCACCGACCTCGACAATGGCCTCCATCACCCTGGACCAATCTAGGCTCCATCAACTAGCCAGGTCCATGATGAACGTAAAGGTAAATGGCCATGCCACAAATTGCCTTTTCGACTGCGGAAGCACGGAGAGCTTCATCCACCCCGACACGGTGCGACGCGACTCCCTATCAGTACAAAGAAGGTTCACTCGGTTAATCCCGGGGATGAGGGGATGGACGTATGAGGAGAGGTTGAGTAGATTGGGACTCTACTCATTGGAGTTCAGATGAATGAGAGGCGATCTTATTGAAACATATAAGATTGTGAAGAGGTCGGATCGGGTGGATGCGGGGAAGATGTTCCCGATGATGGGTGAAACTAGAACTAGGGGGCATAGTCTTAGAATAAGGGGCTGCTCTTTCAAAACTGAGATGAGGAGGAACTACTTCACTCAGAGGGTGGTAGGTCCATGGAATATGCTGCCCCAAAAAGCTGTAGAAGCTACATCATTACATAAATTTAAAACAGAAATAGACAGTTTCCTAGAAGTAAAGGGAATTAAGGGTTACGGGGAGCGGGCAGGAATTTGGACATGAGTCTAGGTTCGGATCGGTCATGGCCCTGTGGGTAGCGGAGCGGGCCCAGGGGCCGTGTAGCCTGGTCTTGCTCCTATTTCGTGTGTCTAATTCTGTTAGATTCAGGGGATGGTTCTGTGATAGTGGATTGGCGGTTAGGATCAGATCAGCCATGATCGTATTGAATGGCGGAGCAGGCTCGAGGGGCCGATTGGCCTACTCCTGCTCCTATTTCTTATGTTCTTATGTTCTTATGTTCTTATGCCCACACGCCACCAGGTCTTTATGGCCTCAAAGTCCCATACGGCGGACGTCGGCGGCTACTGTGTAGTGTAGGGGGTTTTATCCTGCTCTCTTGCCCGTTCTGGCCCCCTGCCAGGCTTCGTGCAAGAATTACCTTTGAGTGGTTCGACCCACTCCCCCTACGGTTCTAGACCTTGGACTTAGATGCAGAGAACAGTAGTGCAGAGAAAGAACTCAATAGACCAGGTTGAATAGCACGAAATGGATGCTTTTATTTTTAAACAGTTTGAAGCATTACAAAATACATGTCATAGGCACAGATTAAAATTACTACAATCATACACAAATTTATGGACTTAACTCTATGGAAATGGGGAACACACGGCACATCGTAAAAGGGGAAACACATTACGATTTCCCTTAACTCCCTCCCCTATACCTAAACTAAGTTTCGACCTGGGGAACCTGGGATCATGCTCACCACTCTCGAAATCGCGAAAAGGGGTTCGCAGACTTTTGACACCGCTTCCCGTCGTCACGTGGATTGGAAGCTTCTGGCGCAGTCGATATTCTCTCCTCCCTCGAGGCGGTGGGGTAGACCCAGCCTCGATGAGCGCTCGTTAAGGTTGAGATCCACACTCGTGGATTTTTGTTCATGGAGCAGACCTAGATGCAGGTTATGCACATGGGAGAATCTTGTGGCACCGATCGCCGGTTCTCCAGAGGGTTTCTTCTCCGTCGGCCTGGGTCGTCGATGATCTCCCGACCCCAGTACCCGGGCCACCCTCGTCGTCTTCTCGTCGTGGCCGAGCCTTGTTTGGCTGAACACCGACCACGTTGTCCTTTTACCGAAACCGTCCGTCTTTAAAAAAGACGAAAACATTTTCATCGATCTGCCGAAGTGGAAGAGGCGCCGATCCGGGCACCGTCCGCCCTTCGTTCGTTCCTCGTAGAAGAAAGTTCTTGAAGAAATGGAAGCCTGAAGTCGCCCAACAAGAAGCCGTGGCAGTGAAGAAGAAGAAGTAGAAGTCTTTAGATGGACTTTCAATCCATAGTTATACTCTTTTGGGACAGTCTTATCTCCCGCCAAATCATAGTCCTGTCTTTGTATTAATTTTGGCGGGGGGAAATCTCTGCAGGGGCGCTTTGTCTTGTAACGGAGCCGGTGATAACTTAAACTGGCCTACCTGGCCGATAATGTCTTTCAATGTCTTTTGCATTGTTACCGTGACTCGGTTCGCATATTGATCGGTCCGGACATTTTCCTTGATGGCTGCTAAACGGTTTTTCCTTTGTACGATAAATGGGTATAAGTGTTTTTACATTGTCCGCCCATATCTTGATGGGCCCCATCCTGTACTTATAATCCATTGAATATGTATGCTGTTGCTCTGAGTTTCGGTTCCCAGAGACTGGCTTTCGTGGGCTCACTGCCTTCAATCCACAAGCCTGTCTGGCTTGCAGTAACAGAAATAAAATGGTTCATAAACTGATCACGGGGCCTGGCGGCCATTTTGTATGCCCTTTTATCAAAGGTTTTTCTGTGCAAGCTTACTTTGGTCAATAAACAGTCTTATTTTATCCATTTTTCTTGCGTGATTTTTGCTGAAAATTGCGAATCTTACAGGCCCCCCTGTGATACTGCTAGCTTGCTTAAAGTATCAATAATCCTTGATGAGCAAATTTTCCCTGATTCCCCACATCCAACATTCCTGGCACTTAGCTATCTATGACCCTCACGACACATGCAGTTCCCATTTCCGCAGAAAACGAAAATTACCTTTTGTACATTTGGACAATCATAGACAGCGTATTTTAAACTATAACACATTCACTTGTCAGATGTGCGGGGGTTGATACCCCCTGGCACCATCTGCATGCATCTTTTATTAATCCAAAAAACTTAAGAACAACTAATAACATAACAATACTTATTTCCTTATAACCCAAAACAATCAACAACAAAAAACAAACAAAAAAAAATTTCTGAATGGAGGGACGCTTGATCTTATACTAGCAGCTTAGAGTGGGGTATCTGCTTCCCCCATTCGCACATAGCGTTCTCTCCATTCTCCTGTGTTCTCGTGCCTCTGGAGGCGTTTGCCTCTTTTGCAATGCACGAAGAGCAAAAATATCACAATCAAAACCTGACATACTACTAGGATATGGGATGCTATTCTAATCCAGGCGGGGACCTCTATGTTGGTGAACAAGTCCCACCATGGTGGGATGGTTATGTCCAATATGTCTTTTCCTATCTCTAAAGTCTTCTGCTCCAGTGTGTAGAAATGTTTCTGCGAAATTATAACGGCTTTTAAAATCTTGGTGAGGTGTTCGGGAAGAGGGGGAATGACATAACCAAAATGCGCGACAAATCGTTGTAAGTCTGTGAAATTCTCTTTGATAGTGATGTGTACGGTGGAGGGCGCAGGAATGGGGACAATTCGTTGTTGTGCCACTTGAACCTCGGCCCTGGGTTTGAAACAGAAACTGCTATCACCGACCGAACACCACTCGTGTTGTCCATATCGGTACTGAGGCGCTGCAGTGGTGACGCAGTATGTCCCACCCCCGATATATGCTACCTGTGGGGGCACATGGTCCTCTGCCATTGCCTCCATGGTGCAATTCACCGGCTTCGCGCTAGCGGTTCTGAACCCGCACTGTGGTTTCAAAAAGGCATTCAAGTGCTGGGGACACAGGATGATGTGTGCTCCCCGGCTCCGACATCCCGAGAGGTCGGTGCCTGTCATCGTACGCTCCCATCTGATGACGTAAGGCGGGACCACTGCGTAACGAATGTGTGCGCCCCCCTGAATGACTCCAATGTTCTCTACTCTGTATACCGGGGCGGGCTTTGCTGCGGGACCCAACACCGGCATTCTTACTACTATTCCCATAATAGTGTGATTCGAATGTCCGCAGTCCACTGGAACTGGGTATGCTTCTGCGGCTAGTCTGAGCTGGCACGGGCTTAATGCATTCTCAAAAGGGTGGAGCGCTTGCAAGTGCTTGTTGCTGATCCAGGACGGGACCAAACCCTGTTTTAAATCCTCAAGATTACTGCGGCCCTCGCCCAATAACCACGCCCCGTACAGCACACAGGCCTCGTTTTGCGCAGCTTGATCGGACGCATTCCGATCCTCCTTAATGAGTGCATTTACCGTTCTCGCGTGTTCCTCCAGCTCAGCAATTATGTCCTTAAAGTGTAGTGTCATGGCCTGGTCCTCATGCAACTCAGAACCCACGACCTTGTTTTCGTCTGTCAATATGTTCCTTAACTGGGCTTTTAAACCGTTGATCTGTGTCTGCAGCTCCACGTTATCTAGAGCGTTGACAACAGATGTCCCGGTATTAAAAGCAGTGAATATGTCATTTACAGTACCCCTTCTTTGCCTCCCGACTCGATCCAAAACTTCTGGCGGTGTGGTGTATAATTTGTCTCTGTCGATGTCGGCAAAGTCAAATTCGTAAAATTGTCTAAACATACGGGTTAACAGGACCTGGTATAATTGTTCCGTTTCTTTGGGACACCACTCCGGCAATCTTACCTCAGTGAGATTTAAAATCACTGAGGCCACCGCGTAGTGTACCCCTTGGTACAGCACCTGACCGGTGGGTACCAATACTAAACCGTTCCCGGGTCCCTTGGTGGTGGTTGGGCACCCTCCTTTCTGGGCTATTGCTACCGGAAGCGTGGGCAGGGGCTTGCGTGGGCGGGTGATGAGTTCAGTGGCGTTCACCGGAATAGGGGAGTATGGGGCTCCGCACGCTCGAGTGCTAACATCCCATCTCATCCCCTTCCCTTCATCCTGCCACTGCCTCTGGAAGAAGATGGACACGCCCTTGGGGCAGACGTGTCTCGAACCCCACATACAGACATATATTCCCTCATCCGGTTCCCACCATTTGTCCCAACACACACGTAATTGTCCGTGAGTTCCCGTAATAGTCCGATGGGTATTATTACCCAGTCGCTCCCACTCGACCGTAGAGTTTCTCATGTCCTTTCCCAGCTTTCGTAGCCACCACCATCGCCTTGGTGGTATGTTCCCATTGCACACCAGACAAATCCTTTTTCCCACGGTGACGCTGACTCTGGGCGCTAGGATCCTCACCCGAGGGCACGTTAATGAAGTCTCTTGGTAGGCAAAACCGAAATTGCTGGAATATTCCGTAGAATTCGTTCCCAGCCAACCTGGCCATCTCCCTTGGTGGAAATAGGTGGCGGTTTCCTCTACCTCTCGCTCCCCCGTCCCATCCGTTGCGATGGGGGCCGTGTCCCCGGAGCACCCGAAAATGATGACGTCCTTGGTGCGGCCTCGGTAGGCCCACCCGCACCCGATCGCCATGAACGCGACGACAATCCTTTCCATCGTATCCCAGGTTTCTGTAACCAACAAAATGATGTAGCCGGGCTCCCGATAGGTGCTGGCCTAAATTAATTGGACGCGCGGGTTCCTGGACCCCGCTCCCTAACAAACACACATACCGGGCAGACCTCAAAATTGTACTCTTAACACCATATACTTTACATTCCTTAAACTATGACCATAATTACCTATCTTAACTTATGTACAGCGCCGCCCTCCGTGGGGCGGCTTTCCGAATCCCTGTGAGGTCTGTCGTGTGCCACACCCTGCGGTGGGGCTGCATTGATCTTTGGCTTTGATCCCCCGCAGCCTGTCGCTGCTGAACGGGGATCATGTCTTCCTGGGGCTGCTTTAAACCGTGGTTGGGGAGGATGGGGAGAATCTGGCCAAAATTTTCTGGGCTGGGGCGCTCGAGCCGACCTACGAGGGGCTGCTTTGGGTTGGGCTCCCGGGGCCGATGGACCGGGGGTCGTGACTGTTACCGTTACAGCCTGTGGTTCCTCCACAGCTGCTGGCTCCAGCTCCCCTCCCTCAGGCTCCACCCCCCCGGGGTCGGGATCTGTGGCTTCCGACTCCACCTCACCTGTCCCTACAGGTAACGAGTCTCCACCCCCACTCCCTACCTCCCCCAAGCTTGAGTCGAGGGCGGGACTGCCGTCCTCTGACTCTTCCTCCTCCGTGATTGGGTCTAAAGCGAGGTTGAGCTGTTCGGGCTCTCCCCTGCCTAAATCCCATTCAAAAGATGAGACCTCCCACTCCAATGGGATGGCCTCTCCCTTCACGCAGGCTACTGCTCCAGCCTGTGTGGTCTGTGACTCTGTTACAGGCTGAGGATCTTTGTTCTCAGACCTGGTCCCCTTTGGTGGCCCTTATGTACCCGGTTTAAACAGTTTACACTGGTTGATGTGAAACCATTTGGTACGTCGGGGCGTCTTCACTGCATAAACCATGGGGCTGGCTTTGTCTACAATGCTGTATGGCCCCATGTACAGTGGTTCAAAACTCCCTACCCTGGCGTAGTTTCGGACCATGACCTGGTCCCCGACTACCCACTCTTGTTGTTTCCGAGGTTCCAACAACAGTTTATTTCCCTGGTGCTGTCTTCCCATGTTCCCAGCCGCCTGCCCATAAATCTGTCTCAGGCGCTCCAAGAGGGTTTGGGCTAATTTGTCCCGTTTCACCTCTCGGAGCTGGCCCTCAGTGAGCACCGGGGCTAGCACATGGGTGGGTGTTCGCATGATCCTTCCAGTCATTAACTCGTGCGGGGAATACCCCGTGCTTTTGGACTGGCTGGCTCGGATCCCCATGAGGACTAAAGGCAGGACCTCCGCCCATTTCTGGGGCGAGCCCATTGTCTCTTTCCTCAGCTTTTCCTTGAGGGTCCGATTCATACGCTCAACAATCCCGGATGACTGGGGATTGTATGCTACGTGCCACTTTCCCTCAATGCCCAAGAGCATGAGGGCGTTCTGCATTACTTGACCGGTGAACTGACTCCCTTGGTCGGACTCTACAAAACGGGGGAGTCCCCACCGTGAGAACACTTCCCGAATCAAGATCTTAGCAGTACCCAGTGCCGTAGCTGTTCTGCACGGGAAGGCTTCTACCCATTTGGTGAACACATCTACCAGGACAAGGCAGTACTTATAACCTCCCTGGGCGGCGGGCAGGGGCCCTATGTAGTCGACCTGAATCGACTGCCATGGTCCCTCTACCCTCCTGATGTGCCCCATGGGCACCTTCCTTTTGTGGGGGTCTGGGTTGTTAGCAGCACACACAAGACAGCTTGCGCAGAACTCGCGGACATCGTCCCGAAGTCCCGGCCACCATCCCGCCTGCTCCACCCGTTGCCAGGTGACCTCAGGTCCGGGGTGTCCCGCTCCTGGACCCTCGTGGGCCAATTGCAGGAATTCCCTTCGGTGCTGCTGCGGCACAACCCACTGCTCCTCTCGGAACAGCATACCTTCTTTGACTGTGAGGGCTGCCGTACTGTACGGACCTTCTACCTGTTTGCCCTCTGTGGTGGCTTTTAGGACTGCTTTTAGGGTGGGATCCAGGGTTTGGACGGTCTTTAGGTCTGGGGGCGGTGTCACCCCTGTGTTCCCGGGAATTCCCTCCCTGCCTTGGATCGCCGCCACGGGTCCGGGTTCGTATGGGTCCCAGAGAATGCCGTTGCGGGCACCCTCCCTGGCTAGCGCATCCGCTTGCTGGTTGCCCTGACTGCGGGGTTCTGTAGTGGAGTGAGCCTTCACCTTATGGATGAACACCTCTCCTTTCTCCCCCACAGCGGCTAGGATCTTCTCCAGCAAGGGCTTAACTGTTAAAGGCCGCCCGTCCGCGGAGGTGTACCCGCGTCGGGACCAGATGGCGAGGTACTCTGTACACGAATTGCACGTGAACATGCTGTCTGAGCAAATCGTGTATGGGGTTGGGAAAACCTCGGGGTGGGTAACCACGTACGCCACCGCGGACAGTTCAGCCTGCTGCGCGCTCATAGTGCTGGGGAGCTTAATTGCCAGGGCATTGTTTGCCGCAGGGTCATAAACTCCACACCCTGTGAGTCGCTTGCCGTCAGCTACAGTGCTAGAACCGTCTACGTAGATCTCGCGGCCCGTGGGATGTATCCCGGCCCGTAAACCTATGTTAACTTCCCATACCCCTTCTATGGAACATTGATGGGCTGTCCCGGGATATGCCATATTGGCTGCGAGCCTTGGCGCGCAGAGGCCTTTAACTTTGAGATCCATCTGGGAAAGGAGGAGGGTCCAGCGCGCAATCCGAGCGCTGCTTACGGTCCCATCCTTAATCCTCCCGTCCAGAAGCATCTTCGTGGGGGTGTGATGGGTGAGGAGCGTAATGGGAGAGGTCCCTGTGAAGATCACTGATCTGTTCACAGCCCAATGCGTGGCCAGGAGATGCCGTTCGCAATTGGAGAAACTCCTCTCCACATCCGTGAGCACCCTGGAGGAATAAACTACTGGTCTTAGCTTGCCGTGCCGCTCTTGGAGCAGCACTGCGCTCAGGCTGTCCCCACTAGCGGCTACCTCCAGAAAGAACTCCTCTCCCCCATCTATGGCCCCTAGGGCTGGCGCGGTCTGCAGATCTCTTTTCAACTTCTCGAATGCTGCCTGGCACTCCTCGTCCCAAGACCACTCGACTCCCTTGTGTAAGAGTCGAAGTAGCGGGGCCGCTGTGGCAGCATAGTCCTCGATGAAATCTCTGCAGTACCCGGTCAATCCCAAAAAGGACCTTACACCCGTTACTGTGTTGGGAATCGGCAGATCTTGTATAGATTCCCGTCTGGCCTTATCTATGGCTCTTTCCCCAGCGCGGATGGCCAGACCCAGGAATTTAACTTCCTGCTGGCCGATCTGGGCTTTCTTTGGGTTTACTTTGAAACCCTTCCTTTCTAACAGTTCCAACAATTCGGCTAACAGTGGGCCGTGCTGCTCCCTTGTATCTGTGAACAGGAGTAAGTCGTCCACATACTGCACTATCTGGTTGGGCTGGCTGAACTCTTTCAAACTCCCCGCCATGCACTGATGGAAAATGCTGGGGCTGTTGTGAAAACCCTGTGGTAAGCAGTTCCAAGTGTACTGTTGCCCTTTAAAAGTAAAGGCAAACTTGTACTGGTCCTCCCGCCGCAGTGGAATGGACCAAAAACCGTTCGAGATGTCCAGCACCGTGAATGTGGTCGCCGATGCTGGAATACTCCCTATTAAGTCTGCAACTGCTGCTACCGTGGGCGCGCAGGCTGGGATATTACTATTGAGGACTCTGTAGTCCACCGTGGCTCTCCACGAATTGTCCGGTTTCTTTACCGGCCATAATGGGGAGTTCACGTGGGTGGCTATCGTCCTCAACACGCCCTGCTGTACCAATGAAGATATTGCTGTCTCCATGTCGGGTTCTGCCTCCTTGGGGAAATTATACTGCTTTTGGGGTCGGATCATGGGGTCCCCGTCTACGCTGACTTCGAACCCAGTGACTCTCCCGCAGTCGTGCTTGTGGGTGGCGAACGCGGTCAGATTTTCTGACACACGTGCCTGCAAGTCCGTTGGGACGTTTGTTATCATGAGCTCGAGATCGTAACCTCCTGACGGCTTCATAGTGCACAGGGCCCCCTTTTCTTCCTTCCCTGGGATTACGACTACCTTACCTAAACCGCCCTCGGCTCCCCAGAGAAAGTGATTTCTCAGGTCCACGAGGATCCCGTGTTCCACCAAGAAATCAGCCCCGAGGATGCCTTTCCCCCCCCCCTCTTTCCACTTCAATAGGATGCACGTCCATGTGGTGTGGAGCGCTCCCAACTGAATGGAGAGCGGGAGGGAGTGCGCGCCAGCCTGTGCTCTACCTGTGAAACCCGCTACTAAATATGGAGCCTGGGCGGACAGAGGTGAGGCAAAAGGTTTGTCCGTGTGGATCACGGTACACGAAGCTCCCGTATCCAACAGGTAACTACCCCTTTGTTTCTCCACCTCCATCTCCACCACAGGTCTTCTCCAAGCGTCATAGCGGAGCGGACACAAGTAGACGGGCTGCGCGGGCGTCAGTCATTTAGGTGTTTCGGCTGGGGCCTCGGGGGCGATAGGGCTGTTAGCAACCGCTACCTTCCCCTGCCAGGTCATCAGAGACCGCATAGTCTCCAAGACTGACTCGATCGCAGCGGGGTCCACAACCGCACCACCCCCTTTATTCGGGGCAGAGGCTACGGTTGGGTTCTGGACTGGTGTTGGGGCAGCGGCCTGCACTTGTGGTTGTGCTGGTGTTGGGTAAACTCTCGGGCCGTTGGCGACTCGGGCTTGGGCTTGATCTTGGGCTGCGGCGAACGCTCTCTCCCTCTTATCCTTCCAAGGATTCCTACAGTCCTTGCGCCAATGACCCTCCTTCCCACACCCGTAACAACTGCTATTTGCTTGGGGATGGCGATTTCCCTCCTGACGCCATTCCTTTTTAGCAGAGGCTGCGGGTCTCACCTCATGCACCTTTCCTTTCACAACAGGCGTTTTCTTGCCCTTGTTGTTTCTACAACTGATCGTGAGCTGATCTAGTACTACTTCCTCCGTGGAGCGGGCGTTAGTGGGGTCAAACCATGCTTTGGCCTGTTCCTTCACTACTGGCAGGCAACCTGCTACCAGGCACCGAAGCCAGTGAGCCCTTTGTTCGCCATCCAGCCCGGCCCGGGCCGGCCCGCCCGGGCAGCTGCGCCGATACACTGGCCACAACCTGTCGGCGAAAACCCGTGGGGGTTCTCCCTCTAGCTGCACTGTCTTTTCTAAACGGAGGAACGGAGTTCCGTCCCCCTCTCCCATGATCTCCAGAATCTCATCCCGTAGCAACTCATAGTCCCTGTGCCCTCTCTTGCTCTCGTCAGGGAGACACTGGAGGAGCGAACTGTCCAGGGAGAACAGCAGCATTTTAGACTGTTCAACCCCGTCGCAGTCATTGACTGCTGCGGTCTGCTCCACGTCCCTGAAATGCACGGAGGGATCTCCTGACTCGGAGAGTTTTGGGATGTGACTTATCATCTCTCTTAGCTGTCGTGCGCTATGAGGCATTATGATCTGACTCTCAAGGGGTCCGTCATCGCCGTTTTCTTCATTTGGACCGATCCTCCGGTGTCTCGTTGGACACATTGGCACCGACCCCGACTCTACTGTCTGGGGTTGCTCTACCTCAGGGCTCTCTTCCTCTACCGTCTCCATCTCCTGTCCCGGAGTCCAAGACTCCTCATAGGCAGGAGGCGCAGAAGGTTTGGGGGTTGGTACCCCAACTGCCTCTTGTGGAATCGGTCTTTTGGATTCCTTGGCTAGCAACAGCTGACTCGCTGGTGGATTTATGAGACACACCAACCCGTTTGCCTTCGCTAGGGCCTTTCTCAGGTCCTCTAGCTCCCGGCGGCAAGTGCTGTGGTCGGTGTTCTCAGATCTATCCTCCATGGCCATCTTATATGCTGCCCTGGCTCCCAGGAGCTTTTCCTCTTGGGCATCTACTTGTTTGGCTAGACGGGAACACCTCTCTCTCATTCTACCTTCACTGGCCTTGGCCTCAACGACCTGACATTTTAAATATTCTACCCGGGTTTCGTGGCAGCGAATTACAGAGCGGCGTTCCTGGTTCAGCGCGTCAAGCGATTCAATCAGTTTTTGACCTCCCGCAACCTTTTCCTCTACGCCTTTAAGCAAGCCGTTGATCTGGACTGTCTGTGCTGCAACTACCTGGTCCAAAAGCTGGACTTGCTTCTTGTAGCACATCAGCCAGACCGCCTTTTCTACAGATTTCTTATGCTCTCTACCCGCTGTCCACTTGATGGCTGCGTCTAGCGGGCGCCTATCCCTTAGTAGATCAGATATCCATTGTTTTGTGAGGTTGACTTTTCCGAAAACATAATCTGCTATTCTTTCGTCCATCACATTTCGTTTATTCAGATCTTGATCTAACACACTACTTTCCTGCTGCCAAGGTCCTGCCGCGGTCGCCATTTCTGTAGGGGGTTTTATCCTGCTCTCTTGCCCGTTCTGGCCCCCTGCCAGGCTTCGTGCAAGAATTACCTTTGAGTGGTTCGACCCACTCCCCCTACGGTTCTAGACCTTGGACTTAGATGCAGAGAACAGTAGTGCAGAGAAAGAACTCAATAGACCAGGTTGAATAGCACGAAATGGATGCTTTTATTTTTAAACAGTTTGAAGCATTACAAAATACATGTCATAGGCACAGATTAAAATTACTACAATCATACACAAATTTATGGACTTAACTCTATGGAAATGGGGAACACACGGCACATCGTAAAAGGGGAAACACATTACGATTTCCCTTAACTCCCTCCCCTATACCTAAACTAAGTTTCGACCTGGGGAACCTGGGATCATGCTCACCACTCTCGAAATCGCGAAAAGGGGTTCGCAGACTTTTGACACCGCTTCCCGTCGTCACGTGGATTGGAAGCTTCTGGCGCAGTCGATATTCTCTCCTCCCTCGAGGCGGTGGGGTAGACCCAGCCTCGATGAGCGCTCGTTAAGGTTGAGATCCACACTCGTGGATTTTTGTTCATGGAGCAGACCTAGATGCAGGTTATGCACATGGGAGAATCTTGTGGCACCGATCGCCGGTTCTCCAGAGGGTTTCTTCTCCGTCGGCCTGGGTCGTCGATGATCTCCCGACCCCAGTACCCGGGCCACCCTCGTCGTCTTCTCGTCGTGGCCGAGCCTTGTTTGGCTGAACACCGACCACGTTGTCCTTTTACCGAAACCGTCCGTCTTTAAAAAAAGACGAAAACGTTTTCATCGATCTGCCGAAGTGGAAGAGGCGCCGATCCGGGCACCGTCCGCCCTTCGTTCGTTCCTCGTAGAAGAAAGTTCTTGAAGAAATGGAAGCCTGAAGTCGCCCAACAAGAAGCCGTGGCAGTGAAGAAGAAGAAGTAGAAGTCTTTAGATGGACTTTCAATCCATAGTTATACTCTTTTGGGACAGTCTTATCTCCCGCCAAATCATAGTCCTGTCTTTGTATTAATTTTGGCGGGGGGAAATCTCTGCAGGGGCGCTTTGTCTTGTAACGGAGCCGGTGATAACTTAAACTGGCCTACCTGGCCGATAATGTCTTTCAATGTCTTTTGCATTGTCACCGTGACTCGGTTCGCATATTGATCGGTCCGGACATTTTCCTTGATGGCTGCTAAACGGTTTTTCCTTTGTACGATAAATGGGTATAAGTGTTTTTACATTGTCCGCCCATATCTTGATGGGCCCCATCCTGTACTTATAATCCATTGAATATGTATGCTGTTGCTCTGAGTTTCGGTTCCCAGAGACTGGCTTTCGTGGGCTCACTGCCTTCAATCCACAAGCCTGTCTGGCTTGCAGTAACAGAAATAAAATGGTTCATAAACTGATCACGGGGCCTGGCGGCCATTTTGTATGCCCTTTTATCAAAGGTTTTTCTGTGCAAGCTTACTTTGGTCAATAAACAGTCTTATTTTATCCATTTTTCTTGCGTGATTTTTGCTGAAAATTGCGAATCTTACAGTAGCGACTCTGACAGTGAACGGCGTGGAGTACAGAGATTTTAAATTCCTCGTCCTGCCACAGCTCTGCGCTCCCGTACTGCTAGGATTAGACTTCCAGTGCCATCTGGAGAGCGTCACGATGGCATATGGCGGGCCCCTGCCCCCACTTACAGTCTGCAGCCGGCAGAATTTAAACACGGCGCCGCGCAAAGTATGCAGCCTGTCCACCCTGAAGGTCAAACCCCCCCCGTTGTTCGCTACCCTCGCCAAAGACTGCAAGCCAATTGCTACTAAAAGCAGGCGGTACAGTGCCGGGGATAGGAGCTTTATTAAATCAGAAGTACAAAGACTCCTGAGGGAAGGGATTATCGAGGGCAGCACCAGCCCATGGCGAGCCCAAGTGGTGGTAGTGAAGACCGGCGAAAAACAGCGCCTGGTTATTGATTACAGCCAGACGATCAATCGATACACGCAATTAGACGCATACCCACTTCCCCGCATATCTGACATGGTCAACCAGATAGCACAATACCGGGTATTCTCGATGATTGATCTGAAGTCGGCATACCACCAGCTCCCCATCAGGCCTGAGGACCGCCAGTACACGGCCTTCGAGGCTGACGGTCGCCTCTACCACTTCCTCCGAGTCCCCTTCGGCGTCACCAACGGGATCTCGGTCTTCCAAAGGGAGATGGACCGGATGGTTGACCAGAACGCGCTGCAGGCCACCTTCCCCTATCTAGACAACGTCACCATCTGCGGCCATGACTGGCAGGACCACGATGCCAACCTAGAAAAATTCCTCCGTACGGCCCAACGGCTGAATCTGACATACAACAGAGGAAAATGTATGTTCCGCACCATGCGCCTCGCTATTCTTGGCTGCGTGGTGGAAAACGGAGTCATCGGCCCCGACCCCGACCGAATGCGCCCCCTCCTGGAACTACCCCTCCCCCACTGCCTAAAAGCCCTGAAGAGATGCCTAGGGTTCTTCTCTTACTACGCCCAGTGGGTGCCCAACTATGCGGACAAAGCCCGGCCCCTCATCAAGTCAACCTCCTTCCCCCTGACGGCAGAGGCCCGTGCGGCCTTCACCCTCATAAAAGAGGACATTGCGAAGGCCACAATGCACGCAGTGGATGAGTCCATCCCTTTCCAAGTGGAGAGCGATGCATCCGACTTCGCCCTAGCCGCAACCCTTAACCAGGCGGGGAGACCCGTGGCCTTCTTTTCACGGACCCTCCAGGGCCCCGAAATTCGACACTCCTCAGTCGAGAAAGAGGCGCAGGCGATAGTGGAGGCTGTACGGCACTGGAGGCATTACCTGGCTGGTAAATGTTTCACCCTGCTCACTGACCAACGGTCAATAGCATTTATGTTTAACAACAGACAAAGGGGGAAAATCAAAAATGATAAGATATTGCGGTGGAGGATCGAGTTATCCACCTACAACTACGATATCTTATACCGGCCCGGGAAACTTAATGAGCCCCCAGACGCCCTATCCCGTGGGACATGTGCCAACGCACAAGTCGATAGGCTACGGACCCTCCACAATGATCTCTGCCACCCGGGGGTCACCAGGTTCTTCCATTTTATTAAAGCTCGCAACCTGCCTTACTCCATCGAGGAGGTCAGGACCATGACCAGGAACTGCCAGGTCTGCGCCGAATGCAAACCGCATTTTTATAGGCCAGACAGGGCACACCTGATTAAAGCCACCCGCCCCTTCGAACGTCTCAGCGTCGATTTCAAGGGGCCCCTTCCCTCCTCTGACCGCAACACGTACTTCCTCAATATTATTGACGAGTACTCCCGTTTCCCCTTTGCCATCCCCTGCCCGGACATGACCAGCGCCACAGTCATCAGGTGCCTCAATGACCTGTTCGCCATATTTGGCTTCCCCAATTACATCTACAGCGACGGGGGCTCATCGTTCATGAGCGACAAGCTGCGCCAGTACCTGCTCGAGAAGGGCATAGCCACGAGCAGGACTACCAGCTACAACCCCCGGGGTAACGGACAGGTAGAGAGGGAGAACGCAATGGTGTGGAAGACCGCCATGCTCGCCCTAAAATCCAAGGGCCTCCCAATCTCCCGCTGGCAAGACATCCTCCCCGATGCGCTCCACTCCATACGATCACTGCTCTGTACTGCCACAAACGCCACCCCTCATGAGAAGATGTTCGTCTTCCCCAGGAAATCCACCTCGGGGACATCACTACCGCCATGGCTGACGTCTCCGGGACCCGTCCTGCTCAGGAAACACGTGAGGAGCCATAAGACGGACCCCCTGGTCGAAAAGGTTCACCTCCTCCACGCCAACCCACAGTACGCCTACGTGGCGTATCCTGATGGGCGGGAGGACACAGTCTCAATTCGAGACCTCGCACCCTCAGGTACCACCCGAAACACCATCGATCACCATCCACTACCTCCACCCACCACCACTACCCATGATGCACCACCGGGGTGTCTACCACGAACTGACGACATGCCGGTGCCATCCCTACACTGAGAGGACGACACGCCAGTGCTCCGTCCCACGCGAGAAGCGGCCACGGGCAAAGAACCGCCGCAACCGGCACCACGAAGATCATTACGGCAGACAAGACCCCCGGAGAGACTTTCGTATACGAACTTTTGAAACACTTCACCCCGCCGGACTCTTTTTTAAACGAGGGGTGAATGTGGTAAACCACTGTTAACTCTGTACATGTCTGTGTGGTAAACCACTGTTAACTCTGTACAGGTCCGGGCATGTCTCCGCCCCTGGCTCCACCCCTAAGCTCGGGTATAAAGGTGACTCACCACCCTTCCCCCGGGAGCTCTTAGGATGGATCCACTAGCAGAGGCATGCTCCAGTTCTTAGTCAATAAAAGCCTACTTCGTATAAGTTCAACTCGTAGTCTTTGGTGTTGTTGATAGCGCATCAGACCAGCAATGCATCTACTATTTCTAGGGCCACTTCCTTAAGTACCCTAGGATGTAAATTATCAGGCCCTGGGAATTTATCGGCCTTCAATCTCGTCAATTTCCCTAACACCATTTCCCTACAAATACTGATTTAATTTAGTTCCTCCCTCTCATTAGACACTATGTTCCCCGACATCTCTGGGAGTTTATTTGTGTCCTCCTTTGTGAAGACCGAACCAAAGTATGTATTTAATTGGTCTGCCATGTCATGTACCCCATTATAAATTCCCCTGATTCTGACTGCAAAGGACATACGCTTGACTTTACCAATCTTTTTCTCTTCACATATCTATAGAAGCTTTTACAGTCAGTTTTTATGTTCCCTGCAAGCTTACACTCATACTCTATTTCCCCTTCTTAATTAATCCCTTTGTCCTCCTTTGCTGAATCCTAAACTGCTCCCAATCCTCAGGTTTGCTGCTTTTTCTGGCCAATTTATATGTCCTCTCCTTGGATCTTATGCTATCCCTAATTTCCCTTGTTAGCCAATGTTGAGTCGCCTTTTTTGTTTTATTTTTATGCCAAACAGGGATGAACAAATTCTGTAGTTCATCCATGCGACCTTTAAATGTTTGCCATTGCCTATTCACCATCAACCCTTTAAGTAACATTCCCCAATCCATCCTAGCCAACTCGCGCCTCATACCATCGTAGTTTCCTTTATTTAAATTCAGTACCCAAGTCTCTGAATGAACTACTTCACTCTCCATCTTAATGAAGAATTCTATCATATTATGATTACTCCTCCCCAAGGGGCCTCGCACAACAAGATTGCTAATTAATCCTTTCTCATTACATAATACCTGATCTCTAGTTGGTTCCTCGACATATTGGTCCAGGGAACCATCCCGTATGCACTCTAGGAATTCCTCTTCCACAGTATTGTAACTAATTTGGTTAGACCAATCTATATGTGGATTAAAGTCACCCATGATAACTGCTGTGCCCTTATTGCACGCATCTCTAATCTCCTCTTTAACCAGCAATATTACCCCACCACCTTTTCCTTTTTGCCTGTCCTTCCTGAATACTGAATACCCCTGGATGTTGAATTCCCAGCTTTGGTCACCCTGGAGCCTTGTCTCCGTAATCCCAATTATATCATATCCGTTTACATCTATTTGCGCAGCTAATTCATCTATCTTATTACGAATGCTCCTCGCATTAAGACACAAAGCCTTCAGGCTTGTTTTTTTAATGCTCTTAGACCTTTTAGAATTAAAGGTCGGGGGATGGGCAGGGTCAGGGGATAGGCAGGGTCAGGGACGAGCAGTGGGCAGGTTCGGGGGATGGGCAGTGGGCAGGGTTGGGGATGGGCAGTGGGCAGGTTCGGGGGATGGGCAGTGGGAAGGGTCGGGGGATGGGCAGTAGCAGGGTCTTGGGATAGGCACTGGGCAGGCTCGGGGGATGGGCAGTGGGCAGGGTCAGGGACAGGCAATGGGCAGGGACGGTGGATGAGCAGGGTCGGTGGATAGGCAGTGGGCAGGGTCGGGGACGGGCATTGGGCAAAGTCGGGTGATGGACAATGAGCAGGGTGATGGGCAGGGTCGGGGGATGGGCAGTGGGCAGCATGGGGTGATGGCCATAGTCGGGGATGGGCAGTGGGCAGGGTCGGGGATGAGCGGGGTCGGGGATGGGCAGTGGGCAGGTGTGGGGGGATGGGCAGTGGGCAGGGTCGGGGGACGGGCAGTGGGCAGGGATGGGGGATGGGCAGGGTCGGGGGATGGGCAGGTTCAGGTTGGGCAGGGTCGGGGGATCGGCAATGGGCAGGGTCGGGGTTGGGCAGGATCGGGGATCAGCAGTGGGTAGGGTCGGGGGGGTCGGCAGTCGGCAGGCTCGGGGGATGGGCAGGGTCGGGAATGGGCAGGGTCAGTGATCAGCAGTGGGCATGGTCTGGGGATGGGCAGTGATGGGGATGGGCAGTGGGCCATGTGGGGGGGATGCGCAGTGGGCCTGGTCTGGGGATGGGCAGTGATGGGGATGGGCAGTGGGCCATGTGGGGGGATGCGCAGTGGGCCTGGTCTGGGGATGGGCAGTGGCCCGATGGGGTGACGCGCAGTGAGCATTGTCGGGGGACGGGCAGTGGGCTGGGTCGGGGGACGGGCAATGGGCAATGTAGGGGGAAGGGCAGGGTCGGGGGATGGGTGGCGTCGGGTTGGGCAGCATTGGGGGATGGGCATTGGGCAGAGTCGGGTGATGGGCAATGGACAGGGTGATGGGCAGTATTGGGGGATGGGCAGTCGGCAGGGTCGGGGGACGGGCAGTGGGCAGGGTCGGGGGATGGGCAGTGGGCAGGGTCAGGGGATGGGCAGGGTCGGTGGATGGGCAGTGGGCAGGGTCAGGGGATGTGCAGGGTCAGGGGATGGGCAGGGTCAGGGGATGGGCAGGGTCGGGGGATGGGCAGTGGGCAGGGTCGGGGATGGGCAGTGGGCAGGGTCGGTGTGGGCATGGTCGGGGGATGGACCTAGGGCAGTGTCAGGGGATGGGCAGAGGGCAGTGTCGGGGATGGGCAGTGGGCAGGGTCGGGTGGGCATGGTCGGGGGATGGACCTTAGGCAGGGTCGGAGAATGGGCAGTGGGCAGGGTTGGGGGATGGGCGGTGGGCAGGGTTAGGAGATGGGCAGTGGGCAGGGCCAGGCAAGTGGGTATGGGCAGTGTGCAGGGTCAGGGATAGTGCAGCATTGGGGGATGGGCAGCGTTAGGGTATGAGCAGTGGGCAGGGTCGGGGGGATGGGCAGTTGGCAGGGTCGGGGAATGTGCATCATTGGGTGATGGGCAGAGTCGGGGGATGGGCATTGGGAGGGTCATGGGACATACGGGGTCGGGGGATGTGCATTGGGAAGGGTCGAGGTACGGGCAGCGGGCAGGGCTGAGGGATGAGCAGGATCAGGGAACAGGCAGGGTCGGGGGATGGACAGTAGGCAGGGTCGGGGAATGGGCATGCTCGGGGGATGTGCTGGGTTGGGGGATGGGCAGTGTCGGGGGATGGGCAGGGTCGGGGGATGTGCAGGGTGGGCGATGGGCAGGGTCGGGGGATGGGCAGGGTCGGGGGAGGGCAGGGTGGGCGATGAGCAGGGTTGGGGAATGGGCAGGGTTGGGGGATGAACATTGGGCAGGGTCGGGGAACGAGGGATGGGCAGGATCGAGGGATCGGCATGGTCGAGGGATGGGCAGGATCGAGGGATCGGCATGGTCGAGGGATGGGCAGGGTCGGGGGATGGTCAGTGGACAGGGTTGGGGGATGGTCAGTGGACAGGGTCGGGGGATGAGCAGTGGGCAGGGTCAGGGGATGGGCAGTGTCGGGGGATGTGCGGGGTTGGGGATGGGCAGTGGGCAGGGTCGGGCAATGGGCATGGTCAGGGGATGTGCAGGGTCGTGGGATGGGCAGGGTCGGCCAATGGGCAATGGGCAGGGTCAGTGGATGGGCAGTGGGCATGGTCAGGGGATGTGCAGGGTCGTGGGATGGGCAGGGTCGGCCAATGGGCAATGGGCAGGGTCAGTGGATGGGCAGTGGGCAGGGTCGGGGGATGGGCAGTGGGCAGGGTCGGGGGATGGGCAGTGGGCAGGGTCGGGGGCTGGGCAGTGGACAGGGTCGGGGATGGACAGTGGGCAGCGTTGGGGGATGGGCAGTGGGCAGGGCCAGGGGATTGGCAAAGTCAAGGGATGGGCAGTGGGCAAGGCCAGGGGATGGGCAGAGGGCAGGGTCGAGGGATGGGTAGGGTCTGGGGGATGGGCATTGGGCAGGGTCGGGGGATGGGCAGTAGGCCATATCGGGGGATGGGCAGTGTTGGGGGGTGATCAGTGGACAGTGTCGGGGGATGAGCAGTGGGCAGGGTCTGGGGTTGGGCAGGGTCGGGGGATGGGCAGGGTCAGGGGATGGGCTGTGGGCAGGGTCAGGGGATGGGCAGGGTCGGGGGATGGGCAGTGGGCAGGGTCAGGGGATGGGCAGGGTCGGGGGATGGGCAGTGGGCAAGGTCAGGGGATGGGCAGGATCGGGGGATGGGCAGTGGGCAGGGTCGGGGGATGGGCAGGGTCCGGGGGATGGGCAGGGTTGGGGGATGGGCAGGGTCGGGGGATGGGCAGTGTCGGGGGATGGGCAGTGGGCAGGGTCAGGGGATGGGCAGGGTCAGAGGATGGGCAGGGTTGGGGGTGGGCAGGGTTGTGGAATGTGCAGTTGGCAGGGTCGGGGGATGGGCAGGGTCGGGGGATGGGCTGTGGGCAGGGTCAGGGGATGGGCAGGGTCGGGGGATGGGCAGTGGGCAGGGTCAGGGGATGGGCACGATCGGGGGATGGGCAGTGGGCAGGGTCGGGGGATGGGCAGGGTCCGGGGGATGGGCAGGGTCGGGGGATGGGCAGGGTCGGGGGATGGGCAGTAGGCAGAGTCGGGGGATGGGCAGTGGTCAGTGTCGGGGGATGGGCAGTGGGCAGGGGATTTGCAAAGTCGGGGGATGGGCAGTGGGGAGCATCGGGGGTTGGGCAGTGGGGAGGGTCGGGGATGGGCTGTGAGTGGGGAGGGTCGTTGGATGGGCAGTGGGTAGTGTCGGGGGATGGGCAGTGGGCAGGATTGGGTGATGGGCAAGGATGGGAGATGGGCAGTGGACAGGGTCAGGGAAAGTGCAGTAGGCAGTGTCGGGGGATGGGCAGTGGTCAGTGTCGGTGGATGGGCAGAGTTGGGGGATGGCCAGTGGGCACGGTCGGGGGATAGACAGTGGGCAGGGTCAGAGGTGGGCAGGGTCAGGGGATGGAACTTGGGCAGGGTTGGGGGATGGGCAGTGGGCAGTGTTGGGGACGGGCAGCGTCGGGGTATGGGCAGTGGGCAGGGTCGGGGGATGGGCAGTGGGCAGGGTCGGGAAATGGGCAGTGGGCGGTGTCGGGGGGTGGACAGTGGGCGGTGTCGGGGGATGGACAGTGGGCAGGGTCGGGGGATGGGCAGTGGGCAGGGTCGGGGGATGGGCAGTGGGCAGGGTCGGGAAATGGGCAGTAGGCAGGGTCGGGGGATGGGCAGTGGGCGGGGTCGGGGGATGGGCAGTGGGCAGGTTCGGGGGATGGGCAGTGGGCTGTATCGGGGGATGGGCAGTGTTGGGGGGGATGAGCAGTGGGCAGGGTCGGGGATGGGCAGTGGGTAGGTTCGGGGGATGGGCAGAGGGCAGGGTTGGGCGATGGGCAGTCTGCAAGGCCGGGAGATGGGCAGTGGGCAGAGTCGGGGGATGGGCAGTGGGCAGGGTCGGGGGACGGGCAGTGTTAGGGGATGGGCAGGGTCGAGTGATGGGCAGCGTGCAGCGTCGGGGGGATGGGCAGCGTGCAGGGTCAGGGGATGGGCAGTGGGAAGGGTCGGGGGTTGGGCAGTGGGCAGGGTCGGGGGATGGGCAGTGGGCAGGGTCGGGGGTTGGGCAGTGGGCAGGGTCAGGAGATGGGCAGTGGGCAGGGTCGATGGACGGGCAGAGGGCAGGGTCGATGGATGGGCAGCAGGCCGTATCGGGGGATCGGCAGTGTTGGGAGGTTAGCAGTGGTCAGTGTCGGGGGATGGGCAGTGGGCAGGGTCAGGTGATGGGCAAGGATGGGGATGGGCAGTGGGCAGTGCCGGGGAAAGGGCAGTAGGCAGAGTCGGGGGATGGGCAGTGGTCAGTGTCGGGGGGTGGGCAGTGTTGGGGGATGGGCAGTGGGCAGAGTCGGGGGATGGGCAGTGGGCAGGGTCAGGGGATTGGCAAAGTCAAGGGATGGGCAGTGGGCAAGGCCGGGGGATGGGCAGAGGGCAGGGTCGGGGATGGAAATTGGGCAGCGTTGGGGGATGGGCAGTGGGCAGGGTCAGGGGATTGGCAAAGTCAAGGGATGGGCAGTGGGCAAGGCCGGGGGATGGGCAGAGGGCAGGGTTGAGGGATGGGCAGGGTCTGGGGGACGGGCATTGGGCAGGGTCGGGGGATGGGCAGTAGGCCGTATCGGGGGATGGGCAGTGTTGGGGGGTGATCAGTGGACAGTGTCGGGGGATGAGCAGTGGGCAGGGGTTGGGCAGGGTCGGGGGATGGGCAGGGTCAGGGGATGGGCTGTGGGCAGGGTCAGGGGATGGGCAGGGTCGGGGATGGGCAGTGTCAGGGGATGGGCAGAGTCGGGGGATGGGCAGGGTCAGGGGATGGGCAGGGTCGGGGGATGGGCAGTGTCAGGGGATGGGCCGAGTTGGGGGATGGGCAGGGTTAGGGGATGGGCAGGGTCGGGGGATGGGCAGTGTCAGGGGATGGGCAGAGTCGGGGGATGGGCAGGATCAGGGGATGGGCAGTGGGCAGGGTCAGGGGATGGGCAGGGTCCGGGGGTGGGCAGGGTCGGGGGATGGGCAGTGGGCAGGGTCAGGGGATGGGCAGTGTCAGGGGATGGGCAGCGTCAGGGGATGGACAGTGGGCAGGGTCAGGGGATGGGCAGTGTCAGGGGATGGGCAGCGTCAGGGGATGGGCAGTGTGCAGGGTCAGGGGATGGGCAGGGTCAGGGGATGGATGATGGGCAAGGACAGGGATGGGCAGTGGGGAGGGTCCGGGGATGGGCAGTGAGTGGGGAGGGTCATTGGATGGGCAGTGGGCAGTGTCGGGGGATGGGTAGTGGGCAGGGTCGGGTGATGGGCAAGGACGGGGGATGGGCAGTGGGCAGGGTCGGGGAAAGTGCAGTAGGCAGTGTCGGGGGATATGCAGTGGTCAGTGTCGGGGGATGGGCAGTGTTCAGTGTCGGGGGATGATGGGCAGGGTTGGGTGATGGCCAGTAGGCAGTGTCGGGGGATGGGCAGTGGGCAGTGTTGGGGGACGGGCAGTGGGCAGGGTCGGGGGATGGGCAGTGGGCGGGGTCGGGGGATGGGCAGTGGGTGGGGTCGGGGGATGGGCAGTGGGCAGGGTCGGGGAATGGGCAGTGGGCAGGGTCGGGGGATGGGCAGTGGGCAGTGTTGGGGGATGGGCAGCGTCGGGGTATGGGCAGTGGGCAGGGTCAGGGGATGGGCAGTGGGCAGGGCCGGGGAATGGGCAGTGGGCAGGGTCGGGGGATGGGCAGTGGGCGGGGGATGGGCAGTGGGCAGGGTCGGGTGATGGGCAGTTGGCAGGGTCGGGGGATGGGCAGTAGGCTGTATCGGGGGATGGGCAGTGTTGGGGGGATGAGCAGTGGGCAGGGTCGGGGGATGGGCAGTGGGCAGGTTGGGGGGATGGGCAGAGGGCAAGGCCGGGAGATGGGCAGTGGGCAGAGTCGGGGGATGGGCAGTGGGCAGGGTCGGGGGACGGGCAGTGTTAGGGGATGGGCAGGGTCGAGTGATGGGCAGCGTGCAGCGTCGGGGGGATGGTCAGTGGGAAGGGTCGGGGGTTGGGCAGTGGGCAGGGTCGGGTGTTGGGCAGTGGGCAGGGTCAGGAGATGGGCAGTGGGCAGGGTCGATGGATGGGCAGAGGACAGGGTCGATGGATGGGCAGCAGGCCGTATTGGGGGATGGGCAGTGTTGGGGGATTAGCAGTGGGCAGTGTCAGGGGATGGGCAGTGGGCAGGGTCGATGGATGGGCAGTGGGGAGGGTCCGGGGATGGGCAGTGAGTGGGGAGGGTCATTGGATTGGCAGTGGGCAGTGTCGGGGGATGGGCAGTGGGCAGGGTCGGGTGATGGGCAAGGATGGGGGATGGGCAGTGGGCAGGGTCGGGGAAAGTGCAGTAGGCAGTGTCGGGGGATGGGCAGTGGTCAGTGTCGGGGGATGGGCAGGGTTGGGGGATGGCCAGTGGGCAGAGTTGGAGGTGGGCAGGGTCAGGGGATGGAACTTGGGCAGGGTCGGGGGATGGGCAGTGGGCAGGGTCGGGGGATGGGCAATGGGCGGGGTCGGGGGATGGGCAGTGGGCAGGGTCGGGGGATGGGCAGTGGGCAGGGTCGGGTGATGGGCAAGGACGGGGATGGGCAGTGGGCAGGGTCGGGGAAAGGGCAGTGGTCAGTGTCGGGGGTGGGCAGATTTGGGGGATGGGCAGTGGGCAGAGTCGGGGGATGGGCAGTGGGTAGGGTCGGGGGATGGGCAGTGGGCAGGGTCGGGGGATGGGCAGTGGGCAGAGTCGGGGGATGGGCAGTGGGTAGGGTCGGGGGATGGGCAGTGGGCAGAGTCAGGGGATGGGCAGTGGGTAGGGTCGGGGGATGGGCAGTGGGTAGGGTCGGGAATGGGCAGTGGGCAGGGTCGGGTGTTGGGCAAGGACGGGGGATGGGCAGTGGGCAGGGTCGGGAATAGCGTAGTAGGCAGAGTCGGGGGATGGGCAGTGGTCAGTGTCGGGGGACGGGCAGAGTTGGGGGATGGGCAGCGGGCAGTGTCGGGGGTTGGGCAGTGGGCAGTGTCGGGGGACGGGCAGGGTCGGGGATGTGCATTGGGCAGGGTCGGGTGATGGGCAGTGGCCGGAGTCGGGGATGGGCCGGTTCGTGGGAATGGCAGTGGGCAGGGTCGGGGATGGGCAGGGTTGGGGAATGGGCAGTGGGAGGGTCAGGGGACATACGGGGTCGGGGGATGTGCAGTGGGAAGGGTCAAGGTACGGGCAGCGGGCAGGGTCGAGGGATGAGCAGGATCAGGGAACGGGCAGGGTCGGGGGATGGGCAGTAGGCAGGGTCGGGGAATGGGCAGGGTTGGGCAGAATGGCAGTGGGCAGGGTCAGGGGATGGGCAGTGGGCAGGGTCGGGGAATGGGCAATGTCGGGGGATTGGCATTGGGCAGGGTCAGGGGATGGGCAGTGGCGGGGAATGGGCAGTGTCGGGGGGTGGGCAGGGTCTGGGGATGTGCAGGGTGGGCGATGGGCAGGGTCGGGGAATTAGCAGGGTTGGGGGATGGGCAGGGTCTGGGGTTGTGCAGGGTGGGCGATGGGCAGGGTTGGGGGATGGGCAGGGTTGGGGGATGGGCAAGGCCGGGGAACGAGGGATGGGCAGGGTTGGGGAATGGACAGGGTCGCGGAACGAGGGATGGGCAGGGTCGATGGATCGACATGGTCGAGGGAGGGGCAGGGTCGGGGGGATGGGCAGTGTCGGGGGATGGGCAGTAGGCAGGGTCGGGGGATGGGCTGTGTCGGGGGATGGGCATGGTCGGGGATGGACTGCTGGCAGGGACGGGGGGGTGGACAGTGGGCAGGGTGGGGGGGAAGGCCTTTGGCAGGGTCGAGGGATCGGCAGTGGGCAGGGTTGGGGTATGAGCAGTGGGCGGGGGATGGGCAGCTTGCAGGGACAGGGGATGGGCAGTGGGCAGGGTCGGGGGTTGGGCAGGATCGGGAATGGGCAGGGTCTGGGGATGTGCAGGGTCGGCGATGGGCAGGGTCGGGGGATGGGCAAGTTCGGGGAATGGGCAGGGTCTAGGGTTGTGCAAGGTGGGCGATGGGCAGGGTCGGGGGATGGGCAAGGCCGGGGAATGGGCAGGGTCTAGGGGTTGTGCAAGGTGGGCGATGGGCAGGGTCGGGGGATGGGCAGGGTCGGTGATGGGCAGGGTCGGGGGATGGGCAAGGCCGGGGAATGGGCAGGGTCGGGGCATGTGCAGGGTGTGCGATGGGCAGGGTCGGGGGATGGGCAAGGCCGGGGAATGGGCAGGGTCGGGGGATGTGCAGGGTGGGCGATGGGCAGAGTCGGGGGATGGGCAGGGTCGTTGATGGGCAGGGTCGGGGGATGGGCAAGGCCGGGGAATGGGCAGGGTCTAGGGTTGTGCAAGGTGGGCGATGGGCAGGGTCGGGGGATGGGCAGGGTCGGTGATGGGCAGGGTCGGGGGATGGGCAAGTTTGGGGAATGGGCAGGGTCTAGGGTTGTGCAAGGTGGGCGATGGGCAGGGTCGGGGGATGGGCAAGGCCGGGGAGTGGGCAGGGTCGGGGGATGTGCAGGGTGGGCGATGGGCAGGGTCGGGGGATGTGCTGTTTTGGGGGATGGGCAGGGTCGGGGGATGGGCTGTAGGCAGGGCCGGGGGATTGGCAGTGGGCAGGGTCGGGGGATGGGCAGGGTCGGGGAATGGGCAGGGTCGGGGGATGGGCTGCAGGCAGGGCCGGGGGATTGGCAGCGGGCAGGGGTGGGGGATTGGCAGCGGGCAGGGTCGGGGGTTGGGCAGGCTTGGGGAATGGGCAGGGTCGGTGATGGGCAGGGTCGGGGGATGGGCAGGGTCGGGGAATGGGAAGGGTCGGGGGATGGGCAGGGTCAGGGGATGTGCTGTTTCGGGGGATGGGCAGGGTCGGGGGATGGGCTGAGTCGGTGATGGGAGGGTCAGGGTCAGGGTCAGGGAATGGGCTGGGTCCGGTGGGTGGGCAGTGTTGGGGATGTGCAGGGTCGGGGAATGGGCAGGGTCAGAGGGGATGGGCAGTAGGAAGGGCCGGGGGGGGGTGGGCAGTAGGCAGGGTCGGGGGATGGGCAATGTCTGGGAATGGGCAGGGTCTGGGAATGTGCAGGGTGGGCGATGGGCAGGGTTGGGGGATGGGCAGGGTCTGGGGATGTGCAGGGTGGGTGATGGGCAGGGTCGGGGGTTGGGCAGGGTCGGGAATGGGCATGGTCTGGGGATGTGCAGGGTGGGCAATGGGCAGGGTTGGGGGATGGGCAGGGACTGGGGATGTGCAGGGTGGGCGATGGGCAGGGTCGGGGGGAATGGCAGTGGGCAGGGTCGGGGGATTGGCAGTGGGCAGGATCGGGGAACGGGCTGGGCCAGGGGATTGGCAGCAGGCCGGGCCGGGGGATTGGCAGCGGGCAGGGGTGGGGGATTGGCAGCGGGCAGGGTCGGGGGATGGGCAGGCTTGGGGGATGTGCTGAGTCGGTGATGGGCAGGGTCGAGGGATGGGCAGGGTCGGGGGATGGGCAGGGTCGGAGAATGGGCAGGGTCGGGGAACGGGCAGGGTCGGGGAATGGGCAGGGTCAGGGGATGTGCTGTTTCAGGGGATGGGCAGGGTCGGAGGGGATGGGCAGTAGGCAGGGCCGGCGTGGATGGGCAGTAGGCAGGGTCGGGCAATGGGCATGGTCAGGGGATGGGCAGGGTCCTCGAATGGGCAGGTTCGGGGGGATGGGCAGGGTCGGGGAATGAGCAGGGTCTGGGAATGGGCAGGTTCGGGGATGGGCAGGGTCGGGGGTTGGGCAGGGTCGGGGGTTGGGCAGGGTCAGGGGAATGGGCAGGGTCGGGGGATGAACAGTGCGTTTGGTCGAGGAATGAGGGTTGGGCAGGGTCGAGGGATGGGCAGAGTGGGCGATGGGCAGGGTCGAGGGGTGGGCAGGGTCGGGGGATGAACAGTGGGCAGGGTCAGGGAATGAGGGTTGGGCAGGGTCGAGGGATGGGCAGAGTGGGCGATGGGCAGGGTCGAGGGATGGGCAGGGTCAGTGGATGGGCAGGGTCGGGGGATGCACAGTGGGCATGGTCGGGGAATGAGGGTTGGGCAGGGTCGAGGGATGGGCAGAGTGGGCGATGGGCAGGGTCGAGGGATGGGCAGAGTGGGCGATGGGCAGGGTTGGGGGATGGGCAGGGTCGGGGGATGGGCAGGGTCGGGAGATGGGCAGGGTCGGGGGATGAACAGTGCGCATGGTCGGGGAATGAGGGATGGCCAAGGTTGGGGGATGGGCAGGGTCGGGGGGTGGGCAGTGGGCAGGGTCGGGGAATGGGCAGGGTCGGGGAAAGGGCAGTGGGCAGGGTCGCGGGATGGGCAGGGTCGGGGGGTGGGCAGTGGGCAGGGTCGGGGAACGGGCAGGGTCGGGGAAAGGGCAGTAGGCAGAGTTGGGGGATGGGCTGTGGGCAGGGTCGAGGGATCAGCATGGTCGAGGGATGGGCAGTGTGAGGGGATGGGCAGTGGGCAGGGTTGGAGGATGGGCAGGGTCAGGGGATGGGCAGGGTCAGGGGACGGGCAGGGTCGGGGGACAGGCAGTGTCGGGGACGGGCAGTGTCGGAGGACGGCCAGTGTCGGGGGATGAGCAGTGGGCAGGATCGGGTGATTGGCAAGGTCAGAGAATGGGTAGGGTCGGGGGGCGGGCAGGGTTGCGGAATGGGCAGTGGGCAGGGTCGGGGGATGGGCAGTGGGCAGTGTCATGGGACGGGCAGGGTCGGGGATGTGCATTGGGCAGGGTCGGGGATGGGCAGTGGGCAGGGTCGGGTGTTGGGCAAGGACGGGGGATGGGCAGTGGGCAGGGTCGGGGAAAGGGTAGTAGGCAGAGTCGGGGGATGGGCAGTGGTCAGTGTCGGGGGACGGGCAGAGTTTGGGGATGGGCAGCGGGCAGTGTCGGGGGTTGGGCAGTGGGCAGTGTCGGGGGACGGGCAGGGTCGGGGATGTGCATTGGGCAGGGTCGGGGGAAGAGCAGTGGGTAGTGTCGGGGGGTGGGTAGTGGGCAGGGTTAGGAAATGGGGAGTGGGCTGGTTTGGGGGATGGGCATGGGGCAGGGTCGGGGTAGTGGGTTTGGGCAGTGTGCAGGGTCAGGGAATGTGCAGCGTCGGGTGATGGGCAGTGGCCGGAGTCGGGGATGGGCTGGTTCGTGGGAATGGCAGTGGGCAGGGTCGGGGATGGGCAGGGTTGGGGAATGGGCAGTGGGAGGGTCAGGGGACATACGGGGTCGGGGGATGTGCAGTGGGAAGGGTCAAGGTACGGGCAGCGGGCAGGGTCGAGGGATGAGCAGGATCAGGGAACGGGCAGGGTCGGGGGATGGGCAGTAGGCAGGGTCGGGGAATGGGCAGGGTTGGGCAGAATGGCAGTGGGCAGGGTCAGGGGATGGGCAGTGGGCAGGGTCGGGGAATGGGCAATGTCGGGGGATTGGCATTGGGCAGGGTCAGGGGATGGGCAGTGGCGGGGAATGGGCAGTGTCGGGGGGTGGGCAGGGTCTGGGGATGTGCAGGGTGGGCGATGGGCAGGGTCGGGGAATTAGCAGGGTTGGGGGATGGGCAGGGTCTGGGGTTGTGCAGGGTGGGCGATGGGCAGGGTCGGGGAATTAGCAGGGTTGGGGGATGGGCAGGGTCTGGGGTTGTGCAGGGTGGGCGATGGGCAGGGTTGGGGGATGGGCAGGGTTGGGGGATGGGCAAGGCCGGGGAACGAGGGATGGGCAGGGTTGGGGAATGGACAGGGTCGCGGAACGAGGGATGGGCAGGGTCGATGGATCGACATGGTCGAGGGAGGGGCAGGGTCGGGGGGATGGGCAGTGTCAGGGGATGGGCAGTAGGCAGGGTCGGGGGATGGGCTGTGTCGGGGGATGGGCATGGTCGGGGATGGATGGGCAGGGACGGGGGGGTGGACAGTGGGCAGGGTGGGGGGGATGGGCATTTGGCAGGGTCGAGGGATCGGCAGTGGGCAGGGTTGGGGTATGAGCAGTGGGCGGGGGATGGGCAGCTTGCAGGGACAGGGGATGGGCAGTGGGCAGGGTCGGGGGTTGGGCAGGATCGGGAATGGGCAGGGTCTGGGGATGTGCAGGGTCGGCGATGGGCAGGGTCGGGGGATGGGCAAGTTCGGGGAATGGGTAGGGTCTAGGGTTGTGCAAGGTGGGCGATGGGCAGGGTCGGGGGATGGGCAAGGCCGGGGAATGGGCAGGGTCTAGGGTTGTGCAAGGTGGGCGATGGGCAGGGTCGGGGGATGGGCAAGGCCGGGGAATGGGCAGGGTCGGGGGATGTGCAGGGTGTGCGATGGGCAGGGTCGGGGGATGGGCAAGGCCGGGGAATGGGCAGGGTCGGGGGATGTGCAGGGTGGGCGATGGGCAGGGTCGGGGGATGGGCAAGGCCGGGGAATGGGCAGGGTCGGGGGATGTGCTGGGTCGGTGATGGGCAGGGTTGGGGGATGGGCAGTGTCTGGGGATGTGCAGGGTGGGCGATGGGCAGGGTCGGGGGATGTGCTGTTTCGGGGGATGGGCAGGGTCGGGGGATGTGCTGTTTCGGGGGATGGGCAGGGTCGGGGGATGGGCTGTAGGTAGGGCTGGGGGTTTGGCAGCGGGCAGGGTCGGGGGATGGGCAGGCTTGGGGAATGGGCAGGGTCGGTGATGGGCAGGGTCGGGGGATGGGCAGGGTCGGGGAATGGGCAGGGTCGGGGGATGGGCAGGGTCAGGGGATGTGCTGTTTCGGGGGATGGGCAGGGTCGGGGGATGGGCAGGGTCGGGGGATGGGCTGTTTCGGGGGATGGGCAGGGTCGGGGGATGGGCAGGGTCAGGGGATGTGCTGTTTCGGGGGATGGGCAGGGTCGGGGGATGGGCTGTTTCGGGGGATGGGCAGGGTCGGGGGATGGGCAGGGTCGGGGGATGGGCAGGGTCAGGGGATGTGCTGTTTCGGGGGATGGGCAGGGTCGGGGGATGGGCAGGGTCGGGGGATGGGCTGAGTCGGTGATGGGAGGGTCAGGGTCAGGGTCAGGGAATGGGCTGGGTCCGGTGGGTGGGCAGTGTTGGGGATGTGCAGGGTCGGGGAATGGGCAGGGTCAGAGGGGATGGGCAGTAGGAAGGGCCGGGGGGGGTGGGCAGTAGGCAGGGTCGGGGGATGGGCAGGGCCGGGGAATGGGCAGGGTCGGGGAACGGGCAGGGTCGAGGGATGGGCAGGGTCGGGGGATGGGCAGGGTCGGGGAATGGGCAGGGTCGGGGAACGGGCAGGTTCGGGGAATGGGCAGGGTCGGGGGATGTGCTGTTTCAGGGGATGGGCAGGGTCGGGGGATTGGCAGGGTCGAGGGATGGGCTGAGTCGGTGATGGGAGGGTCAGGGTCAGGGTCAGGGAATGGGCTGGGTCCGGTGGGTGGGCAGTGTTGGGGATGTGCAGGGTCGGGGAATGGGCAGGGTCGGAGGGGATGGGCAGTAGGAAGGGCCGGGGGGGATGGGCAGGCTTGGGGGATGTGCTGAGTCAGTGATGGGCAGTGTCGGGGGATGGGCAGGGTCGGGGAATGGGCAGGGTCGGGAATGGGCAGGGTCGGAGATGGGCAGTGTCGGGGAATGGGCAGGGTCCGGGGGTGGGCAGGGTCCGGGGCTGTGAAGGGTCGGGGGATGGGCAGGGTCGGGGGATGGGCAGAGTCGGGGGATGGGCAGGGTCGGGGGGTGGGCAGGGTCAGGGGATGGGCAGGGTCGGGAGATGGGCAGGGTCGGGGGATGGGCAGGGTCGGAGATGGGAGGGTCGGGGAATGGGCAGTGTCGGGGAAAGGGCAGTGTCGGGGAATGGGCAGGATTGAGGATGTGCAGGGTCGGGGAATGGGCAGGGTCGGAGGGGATGGGCAGTAGGCAGGGCCGGCGTGGATGGGCAGTAGGCAGGGTCGGGCAATGGGCATGGTCAGGGGATGGGCAGGGTCCTCGAATGGGCAGGTTCGGGGGGATGGGCAGGGTCGGGGAATGAGCAGGGTCTGGGAATGGGCAGGTTCGGGGATGGGCAGGGTCGGGGGTTGGGCAGGGTCGGGGGTTGGGCAGGGTCAGGGGAATGGGCAGGGTCGGGGGATGAACAGTGGGTTTGGTCGGGGAATGAGGGTTGGGCAGGGTCGAGGGATGGGCAGAGTGGGCGATGGGCAGCGTCGAGGAATGGGCAGGGTCGGGGGATGAACAGTGGGCAGGGTCAGGGAATGAGGGTTGGGCAGGTTCGAGGGATGGGCAGAGTGGGCGATGGGCAGGGTCGAGGGATGGGCAGGGTCAGTGGATGGGCAGGGTCGGGGGATGAACAGTGGGCATGGTCGGGGAATGAGGGTTGGGCAGGGTCGAGGGATGGGCAGAGTGGGCGATGGGCAGGGTCGAGGGATGGGCAGAGTGGGCGATGGGCAGGGTTGGGGGATGGGCAGGGTCGGGGGATGGGCAGGGTCGGGGGATGGGCAGGGTCGGGGGATGAACAGTGCGCATGGTCGGGGAATGAGGGTTGGGCAAGGTTGGGGGATGGGCAGGTTCAGGGGATGGACAGTGGGCAGGGTCGGGGAATGAGGGTTGGGCAAGGTTGGGGGATGGGCAGGGTCGGGGGGTGGGCAGCGGGCAGGGTCGGGGAATGGGCAGGGTCGGGGAAAGGGCAGTGGGCAGGGTCGCGGGATGGGCAGGGTCGGGGGTGGGCAGTGGGCAGGGTCGGGGAACGGGCAGGGTCGGGGAAAGGGCAGTAGGCAGAGTTGGGGGATGGGCTGTGGGCAGGGTCGAGGGATCAGCATGGTCGAGGGATGGGCAGTGTGAGGGGATGGGCAGTGGGCAGGGTTGGAGAATGGGCAGGGTCAGGGGATGGGCAGGGTCAGGGGACGGGCAGGGTCGGGGGACAGGCAGTGTCGGGGACGGGCAGTGTCGGGGGACGGGCAGTGTCGGGGGATGAGCAGTGGGCAGGATCGGGTGATTGGCAAGGTCAGAGAATGGGTAGGGTCGGGGGGCGGGCAGGGTTGCGGAATGGGCAGTGGGCAGGGTCGGGGGATGGGCAGTGGGCAGTGTCATGGGACGGGCAGGGTCGGGGATGTGCATTGGGCAGGGTCGGGGATGGGCAGGGTCAGGTGATGGGTAGTGTTGGGGGATGGGCAGTGGGCAGGGTTGGGGGGATGGACAGTGGGCACGGTCGGGGGATCGACAGTGTGCAGGGTTGGGGGGATGTGCATGGGGCAGGGTCGGGGAAATGGGTATGGGCAGGGTCGGGGGAAGGGCAAAGGCGGGGGGATGGGTAGTGGGAGGGTCAGGGGACATACGGGGTTGGGGGATGTGCAGTGGGAAGGGTCGAGTTATGGGCAGTGGGCAGGGTCGAGGAATGAGCAGGATTGGGGAACGGGCAGGGTCGGGGGATGGGCAGCAGGCAGGGTCGGGGAATGGGCAGGGTCGGGGGATTGGCAGTGGGCAGGGTCAGGGGATGGGCAGTGTCGGGAAATGGGCAGGCTCGGGGGATGTGCTGGGTCGGTGATGGGCAGGGTCGGGGGATGGGCAGTGTCGGGGGATGGGCATGGTCGGGGATGGACTGTCGGTAGGGACGGGTGGTGGGTGGGGGGATGGGCATTTGGCAGGGTCGGGGTATGAGCAGTGGGCAGGGGATGGGCAGCTGGCAGGGACAGGGGATGGGCAGGGTTGAGGGATGGCCAGGGTCGGGGCATGGGCAGTGGGCAGGGTCGGGGAAATGGCAGTAGGCAGGGTCGGGGGATGGGCAGGACCGAGGGATGGGCAGGGTTGGGGGATTGGCAGTAGGTAGGTTCATGGGATGGGCAGTGGGCATGGTCCGGGCATGGGTAGTGGGCATGGTCGGGGCATGGGTAGTGGGCAGGGTCGGTGGATGGGCAGTGGGCACGGTCGGGGGATGGGCAGTGGGCAGGGTCGAGGGATGGGCAGGGTCGGGGAATGTGCAACGTCGGGGGATGGGCAGTGGGCAGGGTCGGGGGCTGGGTAAAGTCGGGGGATGGGCAGTGGGAGGGTCGTGGGACATACGGGGTTGGGGATGTGCAGTGGGAAGGGTCGAGTTACAGGCAGCGGGCTGGTTCGAGGGATGAGCAGGATCGGGGAACGGGCAGGGTCGGGTGATGGGCAGTATGCAGGGTCAGGGGATGGGCAGGGTCAGGGGTAATGGCAGTGGGCAGGGTCAGGGAGAATGGCAGTGGGCAGGGTCGGGGGATGGGCAGTGGGCAGGGTCGGGGGATGGGCCGGGTCGGGGGATGGGCGGTTGGCAGGGTCGGGGGATTGGCAGGGTCGGGGGGATGGGCAGTGGGCAAGGTCAGGGGCTGGGCAGCGTTGGGGGGTGAGCAGTGGGCAGGGTTGGGGGATGGGCAACATTGGGGGATGGGCAGTGGCAGGGTTGTGGGATGGGCTGGGTCGGTGATGGGCAGTGGGCAGAGTCAGGGATGGGCCGGTTCATGGGATTGGCAGTGGGCAGGGTCGGGGGATGGGCAAAGTCGGGGGATGGGCAGTGGAAGGGTCAGGGGACTTACGGGGTTGGGGGATGTCCAGTGGGAAGGGTCGAGTTACGGGCAGTGGGCAGGGTCGAGGGATGAGCAGGATTGGGGAATGGGCAGAGTCGGGGGGATGGGCAGTAGGCAGGGTCGGGGAATGGGCAGGGTCGGGGGATTGGCAGTGGGCAGGGTCAGTGGATGGGCAATGTCGGGGAATGGGCAGGCTTGGGGGATGTGCAGTGTGGGCGATGGGCAGGGTCGGGGAATGGGCAGGGTCGGGGGATGTGCTGGGTCGGTGATGGGCATGGTCGGGGGATGGACTGTCGGCAGGGACGGGGGGTGGGCAGTGGGGGGGCATGGGCATTTGGCAGGGTCGGGGTATGAGCAGTGGGTGGGGGATGGGCAGCTGGCAGGGACAGGGGATGGGCAGGGTCGAGGGATGGCCAGGGTCGGGGGATGGGCAGTGGGGAGGGTCGGGGAAATGGCAGTAGGCAGGGTCGGGGGATGGGCAGTACCGAGGGATGGGCAGGGTTGGCGGATGGGCAGTAGGCAGGTTCGCGGGATGGGCAGTGGGCACGGTTGGGGGATGGGTAGTGGGCAGGGCCGGGGGGGTGGGCAGTAGGCACGGTCGGGGCATGGGTTAGCGGGCAGAGTCCGTGGATGGGCAGTGGGCACGGTCGGGGACGGGTAGTGGGCACGGTCGGGGGATGGGCAGTGGGCACGGTCGGGGGGAATGGTCAGTGGGCAGGGCCGAGGGATGGGCAGGGTCGGGGAATGTGCAACGTCAGGGGATGGGCAGTGGGCAGAGTCGTGGGACATACGGGGTCGAGGATTGTGCAGTGCGAAGGGTCGAGGTATGGGCAGCGGGCAGGGTCGAGGGATGAGCAGGATCGGGGAACGGGCAGGGTCGGGGGGATGGGCAGTATGCAGGGTCGGGGGATGGGCAAGGTCGGGGGTAATGGCAGTGGGCAGGGTCGGGGGGAATGGCAGTGGGCAGGGTCGGGGGATGGGCAGTGGGCAGGGTCGGGGGATGGGCAGGGTTGGGGGATGAGCAGTGGGCAGGGTCGGGGGATGGGCAGCGTCGGGGGATGGGCAAGGTCGGGGGATGGGCAGGGTCGGGGGATGGGCAGGGTCGGGGAATGGGCAGGGTCGGGGAATGGGCAGGGTCTGGGGATGTGAAGGGTGGGCGATGGGCAATGGGCAGGGTCGTGGGCTGGGCAGCGTTGGGTGGTGAGCAGTGGGCAGGGTTGGGGGATGGGCAGTGGCAGGGTTGGGGATGGGCTAGGTCGGTGATGGACAGTGTCAGGGAATGGGCAGGGTCGGGGGATGGGCAGCGTTGGGGGTGTGCAGTGGGCAGGGTCGGGGAATGGGCAGGGTCGGGGGATGTGCAGCGTTGGGGGATGGGCAGTGGCAGGGTTGGGGGGTGGGCTGGGCCGGTGATGGGCAGAGTCGGGGAATGGGCAGGGTCAGGGAATGGGCAGGGTCGGGGGATGTGCTGGGTCGGAGATGGGTAGGGTCGGGGGATGGGCAAGGTAGGGGAATGGGCAGGGTCGGGGGATGGGCAGGGTCGGGGGATGGGCAGTGGGCAGGGTCTGGGAATGTGAAGGGTGGGCGATGGGCAGTGGGCAGGGTCGGGGGATGGGCAGCGTTGGGGGTGTGCAGTGGGCAGGGTTGGGGGTGGGCAGGGTCGGGGGGTTGCAGCGTTGAGGGATGCGCAGTGGCAGGGTTGGGGGATGGGCTGGGTCGGTGATGGGCAGTGTTGGGGAATGGGCAGGGTCAGGGAATGGGCAGGGTCTGGGGATGTGCAGGGTGGGCGATGGGCAGTGTCAGGGGATGGGTAAGGTCGGGGAATGGGCAGGGTCTGGGGATGTGCAGTGTGGGCGATGGGCAGGGTCGGGGGATGGGCAAGGACGAGGAATGGGCAGGGTCTGGGGATGTACAGGGTGGGCGATAGGCAGGGTTGGGGGATGGGCAGGGTCGGGGGATGAACAGTGGGCAGGGTTGGGGAATGAAGGTTGGGCAAGGTCGAGGGATGGGCAGGGTGGGCGATGGGTAGAGTTGGGGGATGGGCAGAGTCTGGGAATGGGCAGGGTCGGGGAATGAGGGTTGGGCAGGGTCGAGGAAAGGGCAGTGGGCAGTGTCGGGGGATGGGCAGTGGGCAGGGTTGGGGGATGGGCACTGGGCAGGGTCTGCGGTTGGGCAGGGTTGGGGGATGGGCAGGGTCGGGGGATGGGCAGGGTCGGGGAATGGGCAGGGTCGGGGAATGGGCAGGGTCGGGGAATGGGCAGTGGGCAGGGTCGGGGAATGGGCAGTGGGCAGGGTCAGGGGATGGGCAGTGTCGGTGAATGGGCAGGCTCAGGGGATGTGCTGGGTCGGTGATGGGCAGTGTCGGGGGATGGGCGGGGTCTGGGGATTTGCTGGGTGGGCGATGGGCAGGGTCAGGGGATGGGCAGGGTCGGGGGATGGGCAGGGTCGGGGGATGAACAGTGGGCAGGGTCGGGGAATCGGCAGGGTTGGTGAATGAGGGTTGGGTAGGGTCGGGGGATGGGCAGGGTCGGGGGATGAACAGTGGGCATGGTCGGGGAATGGGCAGGGTCGGGGAATGAGGGTTGGGCAGGGTCGGGGAATGGGTTGGGTCGGGGGGGTGGGCAGTGGGCAGGGTCGGGGACGGGCAGTGTTGGGGGATGGACCGTGGGCAGGGTCGGTGGATGGGCAGGGTCGGGGGACGGGCAGTGTCGGGGGACGGGCAGCGGGCAGGGTCGGGGGATTGGCAACGTCGGAGGATGTGTAGGGTCGGGGGACGGGCAGCGTTGAGGGATGGGCATTGGGCAGGTTCGGGGGATGGGCAGTGGGCATGATCGGGGATGGGCAGCGGGCAGTGTCACGGATGGGCAGTGAGCAGGGTCGGGGGACGGGCAGGGTCGGGGATGTGCATCTGGCAGGGTCGGGGGATGTGCAGGGTCCGGTGATGGGTAGTGTCGGGGGATGGGCAGTGGGCAGGGTCGGGGGATGGGCAGTGGGCATGATCGGGGATGGGCAGTGGGCAGTGTCGGGGGATGGGCAGCGGGCAGTGTCAGGGGATGGGCAGTGGGCAGGGTCGGGGGATGCACAGTGGGCACGGTCGGGGGATCGACAGTGGGCAGGTTTGGGGGATGGGCATGGGGCAGAGTCGGGGAAGTGGGTATGGGCAGTGTGCAGGGCCGGGGAATGTGCAGCGTCGGGTGATGGGCAGTGGACAGAGTCGGGGATGGGCCGGTTCATGGGATTGGCAGTGGGCAGGGTCGGGGGATGGGCAAAGTCGGGGGATGGGCAGTGGGAGGGTCAGGGGATATACGGGGTCGGGGGATGTGCAGTGGAAATGGTCGAGTTACGGGCAGCGGGCAGGGTCGAGGGATGAGCAGGATCGGGGAATGGGCAGAGTCGGGGGATGGGCAGTAGGCAGGGTTGGGGAATGGGCAGGGTCGGGGGATTGGCAGTGGGCAGGGTCAGGGGATGGGCAGTGTCGGGGAATGGGCAGGCTCGGGGGATGTGCAGTGTGGGCGATGGGCAGGGTCGGGGAATGGGCAGGGTCGGGGATGGGCAGGGTCTGGGGATGGGCAGGGTCGGGGGATTGGCAGTGGGCAGGGTCAGGGGATGGGCAGTGTCGGGGAATGGGCAGGCTCGGGGGATGTGCAGGGTGGGCGATGTGCAGGGTCGGGGGATGGGCAGGGTCGGGGGATGGGCAGGGTCGGACGATGGGCAGGGTCGGGCGATGGGCAGGGTCGGGCGATGGGCAGGGTCGGGGGGTGTGCAGGGTGGGCGATGGGCAGGGTCGGGGGATGGGCAGGGTTGGGGGATGGGCAGGGTTGGGGGATGGGCAGGGTCGGGGGATGTGCAGGGTGTGCCATAGGCAGGGTTGGGGGATGGGCAGGGTTGGGGATGAACATTGGGCAGGGTCAGCGAACGAGGGATGGGCAGGGTCGGAGAATGGGCAGGGACTGGCAATGGGCAGGGTCGGGGGTTGGGCAGGGTTGGGGGATGGGCAGGGTCAGGGATGAACAATGGGCAGGGTCGGGGGTTGGGCAGGGTTGGGGGATGGGCAGGGTCAGGGATGAACAATGGGCAGGGTTGGGGAATGAGAGTTGGGCTGGGTCGAGGGATGGGCAGGGTCGGGGGATGAACAGTGGGCATGGTCGGGGAATGGGCAGGGTCAGGGAATGAGGGTTGGGCAGGGTCGAGGAAAGGGCAGTGGGCAGGGTCCGGGGATGGGCTGGGTCGGGGGGTGGGCAGTGGGCAGGGTCGGGCAGTGTTGGGGGATGGGCAGTGGGCAGGGTCGGGCGATGGGCAGGGTCAGGGGATAGGCAGGTCGGGGGACGGGCAGTGTCGGGGGATGGGCAGTGGGCAGGGTCGGGGCATGGGCAGGGTCGGGTGACCGGCAGTGTCGGGGGATGAGCAGTGGGCAGGATTGGGTGATTGGCAAGGTCGGAGGATGGGTAGGGTCGAGGGACGGGCAGCATTGAGGGATGGGCAGTGGGCAGGGTCGGGGGAAGGGCAGTGGGCATGATCGGGGTATGGGCAGCGGGCAGTGTCAGGGATGGGCAGTGGGCAGGGTCGGGGGATGGGCAGCGGGCAGTGTCAGGGGATGGGCAGCGGGCAGTGTCAGGGATGTGCATTGGGCAGGGTCGGGGGATGGGCAGGATCCGGTGATGATTAGTGTCGGGGGATGGGCAGTGGGCAGGGTCGGGGGATGGGCAGTTGGCACGGTTGGGGGATCGACAGTGGGCAGGGTTGAGGGATGGGCATGGGCCACGGTCGGGGAAGTGGGTATGGGCAGTGTGCAGGGTCGGGGATGGGCCAGTTCATGGGATTGGCAGTGGGCAGGGTCGGAGGATGGGCAAAATCGGGGGATGTGCAGTGGGAATGGACGAGTTACGGGCAGCGGGCAGGGTCGAGGGATGAGCAGGATCGGGAATGGGCAGGGTCGGGGGATGGGCAGTAGGCAGGGTTGGGGAATAGGCAGGGTCGGGGGATTGGCAGTGGGCAGGGTCAGGGGATGGGCAGTGTCGGGGAATGGGCAGGCTTGGGGGATGTGCAGGGTGGGCGATGGGTAGGGTCTGGCGATGGGCAGGGTCTGGCGATGGGCAAGGTCGGGGATGGGCAGGGTCTGGCGATGGGCAGGGTCTGGCGATGGGCAGGGTCGGGGGATGGGCAGGGTCGGGGGATGGGCAGGGTCGGGGATGGGCAGGGTCGGGGAATGGGCAGGGTCGGGGGATGGGCAGGGTCGGGGGTGTGCAGGGTCGGGGGTGGGCAGGGTCGGGTGGTGGGCAGGGTCGGGGGGTGGGCAGGGTCGGGGGAATGGTCAGTGTCGGGGAATGGGCAGGGTCGGGGAATGGGCAGGGTCGGGGGATGGGCAGGGTCTGGGGGTGTGCGATGGGCAGGGTCGGGGAATGGGCAGGGTCGGGGGATGGGCAGGGTCTGGGGGTGTGCGATGGGCAGGGTCGGGGAATGGGCAGGGTCGGGGGATGGGCAGGGTCGGGGGATGGGCAGGGTCGGGGGGTGTGCAGGGTCTGGGGGTGTGCGGGTTGGGCGATGGGCAGGGTCGGGGGATGGGCAGGGTCGGGGATGGACTGTCGGCAGGAGGCAGGGTTGGGGAACGGGCCGGGGGATTGGCAGTGGGCAGGGCCGGGGGATGGGCAGCGGGCAGGGTCGGGGGATGGGCAGGCTCGTGGGATGGGCAGCGTTGGGGGGTGAGCAGTGGGCAGGGTTGGGGAATGGGCACTGGCAGGGTTGGGGATGGGCTGAGTTGGTGATGGGAGGGTCGGGGGATGGGCAGGGTTGGGGAATGGGCATGGTCTGGGGTGGGCGGGGTTGGGGGATGGGCAGGGTCTGGCAATGGGCAGAGTCGGGGGATGGGCAGGGTTGGGGGATGGGCAGGGTCGGGGAGTGCGCAGGGTCTGGGTGTGGGCAGGGTCCGGGTGTGGGCAGGGTCAGGGAATGGGCAGTAGGCAGGGCCGGCGGAGATGGGCAGTAGGCAGGGTCGGGGAATGGGCGTGGTCAGGGGATGGGCAGGGTCGGGGATGGGCAGGGTCGGGGGATGGGCAGCGTCTGGCAATGGGCAGGGTCGCGGGTTGGGTAGGGTCGGGGGTTGGGCAGGGTTGGGGGTTGGGCAGGGTTGGGGGTTGGGCAGGGTTGGGGGTTGGGCAGGGTCAGGGGTTGGGCAGGGTTGGGGGATGAGGGTTGGGCAGGGTCGAGGGATGGGCAGGGTGGGCGATGGGCAGGAATGGGGGATGGGTAGGGTCGGGGGATGAGGGTTGAGCAGGGTTGGGGGATGGGCAGGGTCAGGGGATGAACAGTGGGCAGGGTCGGGGAATGAGGGTTGGGCAGGGTCGAGGGATGGGCAGGGTGGGCGATGGGAAGGGTCGGGCGATGAACAGTTGGCATGGTCGGGGAATGGGCAGGGTCGGGGAATGAGGTTTGGGCAGGATCGAGGAAAGGGCAGTGGGCAGGGTCGGGGGATGGGCAGGGTCAGGGGACAGGCAGGGTCGGGGGACGGGCAGTGTCGGGGGATGAGCAGTGGGCAGGATCGGGTGATTGGCAGGGTTGGGGGATGGGCAGTGGGCATGATCAGGGGATGGGCAGGGTCAGGGGATGGGCAGTGGGCAAGGTCGGGGGATGGGCAGCGGGCAGTGTCAGGGATGAGCAGTGGGCAGGGTCGGGGGATGCGCAGTGGGCAGGGTCAGGGGATGGGCAGTGGGCAGTGTCGGGGATGGGCAGTGGGCAGGGTCGGGGGACAGGCAGGGTCGGGGATGTGCGTCGGGCAGGGTCGGGGGATGGGCAGGGTCCGGTGATGGGTAGTGTCGGGGGATGGGCAGTGGGCAGGGTCGGGGGATGGGCAGTGGGCAGGGTCGGGAAAGTGGGTATGGGCAGTGGGCAGGGTCATGTGATGGGTAGTGTCGGGGGTGGGCAGTGGGCAGAGTCGGCGGATGGGCAGTGGGCAGGGTCGGGGGATGGGCAGTGGGCAGGGTCGGGGGATCGAAAGTGGGCAGGTTTGGGGATGGGCATGGGGCAGGGTCGGGGAAGTGGGTATGGGCAGTGTGCAGGGTCGGGGAATGTGCAGGGTCGGGTGATGGGCAGTGGGCAGAGTTGGGGATGGGCAGGTTCGCAGGATGGGCAGTGGGAACGGTCGGGGGATGGGTAGTGGGCAGGGTCGGGGGATAGGCAGTGGGCAGGGTCGGGGGGATGGGCAGTGGGCAGGGTCAGGGATGGGCAGTGGGCAGGGTCGGTGGGGTGGGCAGTGTCAAGGGATGGGCAGGGTCAGGGAATGTGCAACGTCGGGGGATGGGCAGTGGGCAGGGTCGGGGGATGGGCAGTGGGCAGGGTCAAGGGATGGGCAGGGTCGGGGAATGTGCAACGTCGTGGGATTGGCAGTGGGCAGTGTCGGGGGATGGGCAAAGTCGGGAGATGGGCAGTGGGAGAGTCGTGGGATATACGAGGTCGGGGGCTGTGCAGTGGGAAAGGTCGAGGTACGGGCAGCGGGCAGGGTCGAGGGATGAGCAGGATCGGGGAATGGGCAGGGTCGGGGAATGGGCAGTAGGCAGGTTCAGGGAACGGGCAGGGTCAGGGGGGAATGGCAGTGGGCAGGGTTGGGAGATGGGCAGTGGGCGGTCTCGGGGGATGGACAGTGTCGGGGGACAGTGTCGGGGGATGGACGGTGTCGGGGGATGGACGGTGTCGGGGGATGGACGGTGTCGGGGGATGGACGGTGTCAGGGGAAGGACGGTGTCGGGAGATGGACAGTGTCGGGCGACAGTGTCGGGGGATGGACGGTGTCTCCAGCCTCTCTCCTCACTCCCTGTGTACAGAAATTTCTCCAACCTCTCTCCTCACTCCCTGTGTACAGAAATGTCTCCAACCTCTCTCCTCACTCCCTGTGTACAGCAATATCTCTGGCCTCTCTCCTCACTCTCTGTGTACAGAAATGTCTCCAGCCTCTCTCCTCACTCCCTGTGTACAGAAATGTCTCCAGCCTCTCTCCTCACTCCCCGTGTACAGAAATGTCTCCAACCTCTCTCCTCACTCCCTGTGTACAGAAATGTCTCCAGCCTCTCACCTCACTCCCTGTGTACAGAAATGTCTCCCAGCCTCTCTCCTCACTCCCTGTGTACAGAAATGTCTCCAGCCTCTCTCCTCACTCCCTGTGTACAGAAATGTCTCCCAGCGTCTCTCCTCACTCGTGTACAGAAATGTCTCCAGCCTCTCTCCTCACTCCCTGTGTACAGAAATGTCTCCCAGCCTCTCTCCTCACTCCCTGTGTACAGAAATGCCTCCAGCCTCTCTCCTCACTCCGTGTACAGAAATGTCTCCCAGCCTCTCTCCTCACTCCGTGTACAGAAATGTCTCCCAACCTCTCTCCTCACTCCGTGTACAGAAATGTCTCCCAGCCTCTCTCCTCACTCCCTGTGTACAGAAATGTCTCCCAGCCTCTCTCCTCACTCTCTGTGTACAGAAATGTCTCCAACCTCTCTCCTCACTCCCTGTGTACAGAAATGTCTCCCAGCCTCTCTCCTCACTCCGTGTACAGAAATGTCTCCAGCCTCTCTCCTCACTCTCTGTGTACAGAAATGTCTCCCAGCCTCTCTCCTCACTGTGAACAGAAATGTCTCCAACCTCTCTCCTCACTCCCTGTGTACAGAAATGTCTCCAGCCTCTCTCCTCACTCCGTGTACAGAAATGTCTCCCAGCCTCTCTCCTCACTCCGTGTACAGAAATGCCTCCAGCCTCTCTCCTCTCTCTGTGTACAGAAATGTTTCCCAGCCTCTCTCCTCACTCCCTGTGTACAGAAATGTCTCCAGCCTCTCTCCTCACTCCCTGTGTACAGAAATGTCTCCCAGCCTCTCTCCTCACTGTGTACAGAAATGTCTCCCAGCCTCTCTCCTCACTCCCTGTGTACAGAAATGTCTCCAGCCTCTCTCCTCACTCCCTGTGTACAGAAATGTCTCTCAGCCTCTCTCCTCACTCCCTGTGTACAGAAATGTCTCCAACCTCTCTCCTCACTCCCTGTGTACAGAAATGCCCCCAGCCTCTCTCCTCACTCCCTGTGTACAGAAATGCCTCCCAGCCTCTCCCCTCACTCCCTGTGTACAGAAATGTCTCCCAACCTCTCCCCTCACTCCGTGTACAGAAATGTCTCCAGCCTCTCTCCTCACTCCCTGTGTACAGAAATGTCTCCCAGCCTCTCTCCTCGCTCCCTGTGTATGGAAATGTCTCCAGCCTCTCTCCTCACTCCATGTGTACAGAAATGTCTCCCAGCCTCTCTCCTCACTCCCTGTGTACAGAAATGTCTCCAGCCTCTCTCCTCACTCCCTGTGTACAGAAATGTCTCCCAGCCTCTCTCCTCACTCCCTGTGTACAGAAATGTCTCCAGCCTCTCTCCTCACTCCCTGTGTACAGAAATGTCTCCAGCCTCTCTCCTCACTCCCTGTGTACAGAAATGTCTCCAGCCTCTCTCCTCACTCCCTGTGTACAGAAATGTCTCCAGCCTCTCTCCTCACTCCCCGTGTACAGAAATGTCTCCAACCTCTCTCCTCACTCCCTGTGTACAGAAATGTCTCCCAGCCTCTCACCTCACTCCCTGTGTACAGAAATGTCTCCAGCCTCTCTCCGCACTCCCTGTGTACAGAAATGTCTCCCAGCCTCTCTCCTCACTCCCTGTGTACAGAAATGTCTCCCAGCCTCTCTCCTCACTCCCTGTGTACAGAAATGTCTCCCAGCCTCTCTCCTCACTCCCTGTGTACAGAAATGTCTCCCAGCCTCTCTCCTCACTCCCTGTGTACAGAAATGTCTCCAGCCTCTCTCCTCACTCCCTGTGTACAGAAATGTCTCCCAGCCTCTTCTCCTCACTCCGTGTACAGAAATGTCTTCCAGCCTCTCTCCTCACTCTCTGTGTATAGAAATGTCTCCAACCTCTCTCCTCACTCCCTGTGTACAGAAATGTCTCCAGCCTCTCTCCTCACTCCGTGTACAGAAATGTCTCCCAGCCTCTCTCCTCACTCTCTGTGTACAGAAATGTCTCCAGCCTCTCTCCTCACTCCATGTGTACAGAAATGTCTCCAGCCTCTCTCCTCACTCCCTGTGTACAGAAATGTCTCCAGCCTCTCTCCTCACTCTGTGTACAGAAATGTCTCCTACAGAAATGTCTCCAACCTCTCTCCTCAGTCTCTGTGTACAGAAATGTCTCCCAGCCCCTCTCCACACTCCCTGTTTACAGAAATGTCTCCAGCCTCTCTCCTTACTCCCTGTGTACAGAAATGTCTCCAGCCTCTCTCCTCACTCCGTGTACAGAAATATCTCCAACCTCTCTCCTCGCTCCCTGTGTACAGAAATGTCTCCCAGCCTCTCTCCTCACTCCCTGTGTACAGGAATGTCTCCAGCCTCTCTCCTCACTCTCTGTGTACAGAAATGTCTCCAGCCTCTGTCCTCACTCCCTGTGTACAGAAATGTCTCCAGCCTCTCTCCTCACTCCCTGTGTACAGAAATGTCTCCAGCCTCTCTCCTCACTCTCTGTGTACAGAAATCTCTCCAACCTCTCTCCTCACTCCCTGTGTACAGAAATGTCTCCAGCCTCTCTCCTCACTCCCTGTGTACAGAAATGTCTCCAGCCTCTCTCCTCACTCCCTGTGTACAGAAATGTCTCCCAGCCTCTCTCCTCACTCCCTGTGTACAGAAATGTCTCCAGCCTCTCTCCTCACTCCCTGTGTACAGAAATGTCTCCAGCCTCTCTCCTCACTCCCTGTGTACAGAAATGTCTCCAGCCTCTCTCCTCACTCCCTGTGTACAGAAATGTCTCCAGCCTCTCTCCTCACTCCCTGTGTACAGAAATGTCTCCCAGCCTCTCTCCTCACTCCATGTGTACAGAAATGTCTCCAGCCTCTCTCCTCACTCCCTGTGTACAGAAATGTCTCCCAGCCTCTCTCCTCACTCCCTGTGTACAGAAATGTCTCCCAGCCTCTCTCCTCACTCCCTGTGTACAGAAATGTCTCCCAGCCTCTCTCCTCACCCTCTGTGTACAGAAATGTCTCCAGCCTCTCTCCTCACTCCCTGTGTACAGAAATGTCTCCAGTCTCTTGATGTGCCTCAATAATTCCGAGACTCGATGTTAGCGAAACAAAACAAGGCTTTTATTAACTTAGAAGATAACACGCAGTGGAGAGAGGTATCTTCCATCTGGAGGTCTGCAGTACTGGATATGAGGCCAGACTGCTTGCTTACATAGGGGCCAGGTATGGGCGGAGCCCTACACACAATGCATTCCATACATTCCAATATACAATACAATGGTGAGGAGAAACCTGAAACCAACCACAGTCACAGGCAGTGATATACAATACAACGATGAGGAGAAACCTGAAACCGACAACAGTCACAGGCAGTGATGAATGGAATATTTCATCACATTCACCCCTTCTATAGATTTAGTCTGTCCGGGGGTTTGGTAGTCCTCTGCGACCGACGTGGCTGATGCGGTGTCGCGGGTGTCGGCTGGGTGTCCCCGGGGGCCTCCTGGGTCTCTCCCGGGGGTGCCGCCAGGGTTGTTGAAGGGGTAGTTGGTGGGGGCGCCGTTGGTCGATGTTCTTCTGGGGGTGATGAAAGAGTAGTGGGTGGGTAAGGGTTGCTGCGATCGTTGTCGCTGCTATCGCCGTGGTTGTTGTCGTTACCGGCTGGGGCGACGTCTTTCATGGACACGCTGTCCTCCCTTCCGTCGGCGTGCCGGACATATGTGTATTGGGGGTTGGCGTGGAGTAGGTACACTGGCTCCATGAGAGGGTCCGTCTTGTGGCCCCTCACATGCCTTCGCACGAATACCGGACCTGGGGTGGAGAGCCATGACGGCATGGATACGCCTGAGGTGGATTTCCGGGGAAAGACAAACATTCGTTCATGAGGCGTGGCATTAGTGGCAGTACACAATAGCGACCGTATCGAATGGAGCACATCCGAGAGGACTTCCTGCCAGCGGGAGATAGGGAGGCCCTTGGTCCTTAGAGCTAGAGTGACTGCTTTCCATACTGTCCCGTTCTCTCGCTCCACTTGGCCGTTACCCCGGGGGTTGTAGCTGGTGGTACGGCTCGTGGCGATCCCCCTGGACAGCATGTACTGGCGTAGTTCTTCACTCATGAAGGACGCCCCCCTATCCGTATGGATGTAGCTCGGCATACCGAACAGGCAGAGCAGGCTGTTGAGGCATTTAATGACCGTGGCGCTGGTCATGTCTGGGCAGGGGAAGGCGAATGGGAACCGGGAGTATTCGTCCACAATGTTCAGGAAGTAAACATTGCGGTCGACGGACGGGAGGGGGCCCTTGAAATCTAAGCTGAGCCGCTCGAAGGGCCGTGTAGCTTTGATTAAGTGGGCTCTATCTGGGCGGTAGAACCGAGGCTTGCACTCAGCGCAAGTGCGGCAGTTCCTGGTCAGAGACTGAACTTCCTCAATCGAGTAGGGTAAGTTACGGGACTTTATGAAGTGGAACAGCCGCGTGACCCCTGGGTGGCAGAGGTCGTTGTGGAGGGTCTGTAGCCGATCCCCGGTGGCGCTGGCACACATCCCTCGTGAGAGGGCGTCAGGGGATTCGTTAAGGGCCCCTGGCCGGTAAATGATGTCATACTCGAAGGTGGAGAGCTCGATCCGCCACCTAAGAATCTTATCATTTTTAATCTTCCCCCTCTGTTTATTATTGAACATAAACGCTACCGACCGCTGGTTGGTAAGTAGGGTGAAGCGTTTGCCGGCTAGGTAGTGGCGCCAGTGGCGCACTGCCTCCACGATGGCTTGGGCCTCCTTTTCCACGGAGGAGTGTCTGATCTCGGGCCCTTGGAGGGTCCTCGAGAAGAAAGCTACGGGCCGCCCCGCCTGGTTGAGGGTGGCCGCCAAGGCGAAGTCAGAAGCATCACTTTCCACTTGAAATGGAGTGTTCTCGTCCACTGCCTGTAGCGTGGCCCACTCAATATCCTGCTTAATGCTTTTGAAGGCGGCGTGGGCCTCAGCAGAGAGCGGAAAAGAGGATGCTTTCAAGATGGGGCGGGCTTTGTCGGAGTAGTTGGGGACCCATTGGGAATAATAAGAAAATAACCCCAGGCACCTTTTCAGGGCTTTGGGAGTGTTGGGCAGGGGCAGCTCCCGTAGGGGGCGCAATCGGTCGGGGTCTGGTCCGATTTCCCCATTCTCCACCACGCCGCCTAGTATGCAGAGGCGCGTGGTGTTGAAAACGCACTTGTCCTCGTTGTAGGTGAGGTTTAGTTTTTGTGCGGTTTCCAGGAACCTCTCGAGGTTCGAGTCGTGATCCTGCTGGTTGTGACCGCAGATGGTGACGTTGTCGAGGTAGGGGAAGGTTGCCTGCAAGTGGTGGTCATCGACCATGCGGTCCATCTCCCTCTGGAAGACCGAGACCCCGTTCGTCACCCCAAAGGGGACTCTGAGGAATTGGTAGAGGCGTCCGTTCGCCTCGAAGGCGGTGTACGGGCGGTCCTCTGGTCTGATAGGGAGCTGGTGGTACGCTGACTTAAGGTCGATGGTGGAGAACACCCGGTATTGGGCGATTTGGTTCACCATTTCTGATATGCGGGGTAGCGGGTAGGCGTCTAGTTGGGTGTACCTGTTGATCGTTTGGCTATAGTCGATCACCATCCGTTTCTTCTCGCTACCCCTTACCACTACCACTTGGGCGCGCCACGGGCTGTTGCTGCGTTCAATAATGCGCTCTTTCAGGAGCCTGTCTACCTCGGTCGCGATAAACCGCCGGTCCTCCCAGCTGTACCTCCTGCTTTTGGTCGCTATTGGCCGGCAGTTAGGGGTAAGGTTCGCGAATAGCGAAGGCGGCTTTACCTTCAGGGTAGCCAGACCGCACACTGTGAGGGGCGGCTGGGACCCACCGTACTTGAGCGTGATGCTTTGGTGGTTGCACTGGAAATCCAGGCCCAAGATCACGCTTGCACATAGATTCTTCATGATTAATACTTTTAAATTATCATAAACAGTTCCGTTAACGGACAATTGTACCGTGCAGTAACCCATAATGGTCGATGTTTGGGTTTTATCAGCCATAGAGATGGTACCCTGAGTAGGGACCACCTTTAGGGAGAGTTGTTGTGCCAGTTCAGGGTGGATAAAACTCTCCGTGCTTCCACTGTCAATTAAACATTTAACCCTGCACCCGTTTACCTCGATGTCCACCATTGATTTGGATAGCGGGTGCGGCCTGGTCTGGTCCACTGTGACCGATGCCACTGTAGGGCCCTGATCGAGACAAGATGGCGTCCACGCTGTCTGCTCATAAGATGGCGGACCCCACGAGGTCGGGCAAGATGGCGTCCAAGATGGCCGCTCCCACGGCGCGCACGCGGCGGTGGCGGGTTTTCCGGCGGTTGGTTTTCCGGCGGGGTTCCCTCTGCACACCTTCCCGAAGTGCCCCTTCTTACCGCACTTAAAGCAGGTGGTGCCTTTCGCCGGGCACAGGTTTCTGGTATGCTTTGGCTGCCCGCAGAAGTAGCAGTTGGGTCCCCGACGCATCGCGGCTGTCGTAGGGCTTCTGGGGGGAGAGCGGGGCCCCGACGGTGTCGGGCTGCCGGGCGGGGAAGATGTCTTCCAAGGTGGCGGCGCCCTTGGTGCACACGTGGCGGCGTGGACGGCGCGGGCTGAAGAGTAGGCGTCCGAGTTTCTCTGGGCCACATCCAGGGATCGCGCGGTGTCCGCAGCCTGTTTCAGGTCCAATCCCGTTTTTTCCAGCAGTCTTTGCCGGATGTAAGTGGAGCTGAGGCCTGTGATAAAGGCATCGCGAACAAGCTCATCGGTGTACACTGCGGCTTTTACATGTCGGCACTTGCAGTCTTTGCCAAGCATTTTCAGGGTGCCTAGGAACTCCTCCACCGATTCCCCAGGTCGCTGTGCGCGAGTGGCGAGCAGATGCCTAGCATACACCTCATTCGTAGGCTGCTGGTAATGCGCCTTTAAGATGTCGCAGGCGGCCAGGTACGTGTCGGCGTCTTGGATGAGGGGGTAAACCCGGTGGCTTACCCAATTCCGCAGAATTCCGAGTTTCATCCTCGCAGCGTCCGTAGCGTCTTTGACGGCTGCGGAATTGTCCAGGAGGAATTCCATACACATAAACCAGTGTCCGAAGCGTGCTGATGCATCGGGAGCATGCTGATCCAAATCCAAACGTTCGGGTTTCAGGAGTTGATCCATTGTGTTGAAAAATAAGTTAATAAAATTGATGTGCCTCAATAATTCCGAGACTCGATGTTAGTGAAACAAAACAAGGCTTTTATTAACTTAGAAGATAACACGCAGTGGAGAGAGGTATCTTCCATCTGGAGGTCTGCAGTACTGGATATGAGGCCAGACTGCTTGCTTACATAGGGGCCAGGTATGGGCGGAGCCCTACACACAATGCATTCCATACATTCCAATACACAATACAATGGTGAGGAGAAACCTGAAACCGACCACAGTCACAGGCAGTGATGAATGGAATATTTCATCACATCTCTCTCCTCACTCCCTGTGTACAGAAATATCTCCAACCTCTCTCATTATCTGTACAGAAATGTCTGCAGCCTCTCTCCTCACTCCCTGTGTACAGAAATGTCTCCCAGCCTCTCTCCTCACTCCCACTGTACAGAAATGTCTCCAGCCTCTCTCCTCACTCCCTGTGTACAGAAATGTCTCCCAGCCTCTCTCCTCACTCCGTGTACAGAAATGTCTCCAACTTCTCTCCTCACTCCGTGTACAGAAATGTCTCCAGCCTCTCTCCTCACTCCCTGTGTACAGAAATGTCTCCCAGCCTCTCCTCACTCCCTGTGTACAGAAATGTCTCCAGCCTCTCTCCTCACTCCCTGTGTACAGAAATGTCTCCAATCTCTCTCCTCACTCCCTGTGTACAGAAATGCCTCCCAGCCTCTCTCCTCACTCCCTGTGTACAGAAATGTCTCCCAGCCTCTCCTCACTCCCTGTGTACAGAAATGTCTCCAATCTCTCTCCTCACTCCCTGTGTACAGAAATGTCTCCAGCCTCTCTCCTCACTCCCTGTGTACAGAAATGTCTCCCAAACTCTCTCCTCACTCCCTGTGTACAGAAATGTCTCCCAGCCTCTGTCCTTACTCCGTGTACAGAAATGTCTCCAGCCTCTCTCCTCACTCCCTGTGTACAGAAATGTCTCCCAGCCTCTCTCCGTGTACAGAAATGTCTCCCAGCCTCTCTCCTCACTGATGCGCCTCAATAACTTCAAGACTCAAAGTTAACTGAATAAAACAAGGCTTTTATTAGCAAAGAAAGATGCCTGTGTCTTCACCTAGCATTCTGCTGTTCTGCTGCAAGACAAGGCTGGGCTTGTCTTAAGTAGGGCCAGGTATGGGCAGAGCTGACACACAAAGGGGGCGGTGCACCATATACAATACAAGGTAAAACACCGGAGCAGGCAATACGATATATGTAGTTAACTACAGAGTCTGATGAATGACATATTTCATCACATTCACCCCTTCTACAGATTTAGTCTGTCCGGGGGTGTGATAGTCCTCTGTGACCGACGTAACGGTTGCGGTGCCGCGGGTGCCGGCTGGGTGTCCCGGGTGACATCCTGGGTCTCTGCCGGGGGCGCCACCGGGGTTGTTGAAGGAGTAGGTGGTGGGGGTACTGTTGGCTGGTGTTCTTCTGGGGGTGACGAAAGAATAGTGGGTGGAGTGGGTGGGTAATAGTTGTTGTGGTTGTTGTCGTTGTTGCTGTTGTTGTTGTAGTCGTTGTCGTTGTTGCTGTTGTTACCGGCTGGGGCGAGGTCTTTTATGGACACAGTGTCCTCCCGTCCGTCGGCGTGCCGGACATACGCATATTGTGGGTTGGCGTGGAGCAGGTGCACTGGCTCCACGAGAGGGTCCGTCTTGTGACCCCTCACATGCTTTCGCAGAAGTACCGGACCTGGGGTGGACAGCCATGACGGTATGGGTACGCCTGAGGTGGATTTCTGGGGAAACACAAACATTAGCTCATGAGGTGTGGCATTAGTGGCGGTACACAATAGTGACCGTATTGAGTGGAGCACATCTGGGAGGACTTCCTGCCAGCGGGAGATAGGGAGGCTCTTGGTCCTTAGAGTTAGGGTGACTGCCCTCCATACTGTCCCGTTCTCTCGCTCCACCTGACCATTACCCCGGGGGTTGTAGCTGGTGTTACGGCTCATGGCAATCCCCTTGGACAGCATGTACTGGTGTAGCTCTTCACTCATGAAGGACGCCCCCCTATCCGTGTGGATATAGCTTGGCATACCGAACAGGCAGAACAGGCTGTTGAGGCATTTAATGACCGTGGTGCTGGTCATGTCTGGGCAGGGGAAGGCGAATGGGAAATGGGAGTATTCGTCCACAATGTTCAGGAAGTAAACATTGCGGTCGACGGACGGGAGGGGGCCCTTGAAATCTAAGCTAAGCCGCTCAAAGGGCCGTGTAGCTTTGATTAGGTGGGCTCTATCAGGGCGGTAGAACCGAGGCTTGCACTCAGCGCAAGTGCGGCTGTTCCTGGTCAGGGACCGAACTTCCTCAATCGAGTAGGGTAAGTTGCGGGACTTTATGCAGTGGAACAGCCGTGTGACCCCTGGGTGGCAGAGGTCGTTGTGGAGGGTCTGCAGCCGATCCCCGGTGGCGTTGGCACACATCCCTCGTGAGAGGGCATCGGGGGATTCGTTAAGGGCCCCCGGCCGGTATATGATGTCGTACTCGAAGGTGGAGAGCTCGATCCGCCACCTAAGAATCTTATCATTTTTAATCTTCCCCCTCTGTTTATTATTGAACATAAACGCTACCGACCGCTGGTCGGTAAGTAGGGTGAAGCGTTTGCCGGCTAGGTAGTGCTGCCAGTGGCGCACTGCCTCCACGATGGCTTGGGCCTCCTTTTCCACGGAGGAGTGTCTGATCTCGGGCCCCTGGAGGGTCCTCGAGAAGAAAGCTACGGGCCGCCCCACCTGGTTGAGGGTGGCCGCCAAGGCAACGTCAGACGCATCACTTTCCACTTGAAAGGGAGTGTTCTCGTCCACTGCCTGTAGCGTGGCCCGCTCAATATCCTGCTTAATGCTTTTGAAGGCAGCATGGGCCTCAGCAGAGAGTGGGAAAGAGGATGCTTTCAAGAGGGGGCGGGCTTTATCGGAGTAGTTGGGGACCCATTGGGCATAATACGAGAATAACCCCAGGCAGCTTTTCAGGGCTTTGGGAGTGTTGGGCAGGGGCAGCTCCCGTAGGGGGCGCAATCGGTCGGGGTCTGGTCCGATTTCCCCATTCTCCACCATGCTGCCTAGTATGCAGAGGCGCGTGGTGTTGAAAACGCACTTGTCCCCGTTGTAGGTGACGTTGAGTTTTTGTGCGATTTTCAGAAACCTCGCGAGGTTTGAGTCGTGGTCCTGTTGGCTGTGGCCGCAGATGGTGACGTTGTCGAGATAGGGGAAGGTTGCCTGCAAGTGGTGGTCATCGACCATGCGGTCCATCTCCCTCTGAAAGACCGAGACCCCATTCGTCACCACAAAGGGGACTCTGAGGAACTGGTAGAGGCGTCCGTTTGCCTCAAAGTCGGTGTACGAACGGTCCTCTGGTCTGATAGGGAGCTGGTGGTACGCTGACTTGAGGTCGATGGTGGAGAACACCCGGTATTGGGCGATTTGGTTCACCATCTCGGATATGCAGGGTAGCGGGTAGGCGTCTAGTTGGGTATAGATGTTGACTGTTTGACTATAGTCAATCACCATCCGCTTCTTCTCGCTACCCCTCACCACCACCACTTGGGCGCGCCACGGGCTGTTGCTGCGTTCAATAATGCGCTCCCTCAGGAGCCTGTCTACCTCGGTCGCGATAAACCGCCTGTCCTCCCAGCTGTACCTCCTGCTTTTGGTCGCTATTGGCCGGCAGTTAGGGGTAAGGTTCGCGAATAGCGAAGGCGGCTTTACCTTCAGGGTAGCCAGACCGCACACTGAGGGGCGGCTGGGTCCCACCGAAATTGAGCCTGATGCTTTGGTGGTGGCACTGAAAATCCAGGCCCAAGATCACGCTCACACATAAATCCTTCATAATTAACAGTTTAAAATTATTATATACAGTGCCTTTAACGGACAATCGTACCGCGCAGTAACCCGCAATAGTCGATATCTGGGTTTTGTCGGCCACAGAGATCGTGCCCTGGGTAGGGACTATAGTTAGAGAGAGTCGTTGTACCAGATCAGGGTGAATGAAGCTCTCCGTGCTCCCGCTGTCAATTAAACATTTAACCTTGCACCCGTTTACCTCGATGTCCACCATCGATTTGGATAGTGGGTGCGGTCTGGACTGGTCCACTGTGATCGACGCCACTGTAGGGCCCTGAGGCCCTGATCGGGCCAAGATGGTGGGCCACACGAGGCCGGGTAAGATGGCGTCCACGATGTCTGCTCGCGAGATGGCGGACCCCACGAGGTCGGACAAGATGGCGTCCAAGATGGCCGCTCCCACGAGGTGCACGCGGCGGTGGCGGTTTTGCCTGCGGAGTTCCCTCTGCACACCTTCCCAAAGTGTCCCTTCTTACCGCACTTACAGCAGGTGGTGCCTTTCGCCGGGCACAGGTTCCTGGTGTGCTTCGGCTGCCCGCAGAAGTAGCATTTGGGACCCCGATGCGTCGCGGCGGTCGTAGGGCTTCTGGGGGGAGAGCAGGGCCCCGACGGTGTTGGGCTACCGGGCTGGGAAACAGAGGCGGCGTGGGCTGCGCGGCCTGCCGAGTAGGAGTCAGAGTTCTTCTGAGCCACATCCAGCGATCGCGCTGTGTCCACAGCCTGTGTCAGATCTAGGCCCGTTTTCTCTAGCAGTCTCTGCCGGATGTAATTAGAGCTAAGGCCTGCGATAAAGGCATCCCGAATAAGCTCGTCTGTGTATACCGTGGCTTTCACGTCTTTGCATTTGCAGTCTTTGCCAAGCACTTTTAGGGTGACTAGAAAGTCCTCTAGCGACTCTCCGGGTCACTGTGTGCAGGTAGCAAGCAGGTGCCTGGCGTACACCTCATTGGTAGGCCGCTGATAGTGGGCCTTTAGAATGTTGCAGGCATCCAGGTAGGTGGCGGCGGCTTGGATGAGTGGAAAAACCCGGTGGCTTACCCGATTCTGCAGGATCCCGAGTTTCACATCTCCAGTGGCTTTAGTGGCTGTGACGGCTTTGGAGTTGGCCATAAAAAATTCCAAGCACTGGAACCAGTGTCCAAAGCGTGCCGATGCATCCGAAGCATGCGGGTCCAAATCCAAGCGTTCCGGTTTCAAAAGTTGATCCATCGTTAAAAGTTTGCTAATAAAATTGGTGCGCCTCAATAACTTCAAGACTCAAAGTTAACTGGATAAAACAAGGCTTTTATTAGCAGAGAAAGATGCCTGTGTCTTCACCTAGCATTCTGCTGCAAGACAAGCCTGGGCTTGTCTTAAGTAGGGCCAGGTATGGGCGGAGCCGACACACAAAGGGGGCGGTGCACTATATACAATACAAGGTAAAACACCGGAGCAGGCAATACAATATATGTAGTTAACTACAGAGTCTGATGAATGACATATTTCATCACACTCACTCCATGTACAGAAATGTCTCCAACCTCTCTCCTCACTCCCTGTGTACAGAAAATGTGGTAAACCACTGTCGTTCACTGTGTTCACTATTGTTGTTGTTGTTGTTGTTGTTGTCGTTCACACTTGTTTCACTGTTATACCTGACTATGCCTCAGCTGACTCCGCCCTTGGCTACCTGGTATAAGGACGGCTGCACAGCAGCTCTCTGCCATTCGGTCGTCCACTAGAGGCATAGTCCTGATCTGTTTGTAGTTGCATTCAGTAGTTAATAAAAGCCTGTTGTTCTGAACTCTACTCAGCCTTTTATTAGAATCGATAGCGCATCAATTTTATTAACTACTGAAAAAAAAAATAAAAAAAAATAACGATGCTGCAGATACTTAAGATCAAGTGCCTGGAACTTGACCCGCAAGAACCGGACTCGCCTGCTAAGTTCTCACACTGGTTGAACTGTTTTGAGTCTTTTCTGGCTGCATCCGGCGAGACCGTCGCCGACAAGCTCAGGGTGCTGAATTCGAAAGTAAACCACCGAGCTTTTGCCCTTATCCGGGACGCTACGAGCTACCAGGGGGCTATCGACATTTTAAAGGAACAATATGCACGCCAGGTCAACTATGTTTACGCAAGACATCCCCTGGGGTCCTGCAAACAACAGCCCGGGGAACCCACAGAAGCATACATACGGGCGCTGAAGGAACTCGGCCGAGCCTGCGAATGCAAGCAAGTATCAGCCACGGAACAAACGGAGGAGCTCATCCGGGACGCCCTCGTTGCGGGCCTCAGGTCCACTCACACACGGCAGCGACTGCTGGAAAGTAGCGAGCTCGACCTGAAGAAGGCGATTTCACTCACCCTTTCGTTGGAGGTGGCCCATCGGAACATGGAGGCCTACTCCCCGGACTGCGCGGCCGCCTTGTGGATGTCGCGGCCGCCGCCATCTTGGGACGTGGTGCCGCCCTGGGCCCCGGCCCCAACTGCTGCAGTGATGTCCCGCCCGAGCCAGAAATGTTATTTCTGTGGCCAAACCAAACACCCCAGGGTGCGCTGCCTGGCGAAAAACGCTGTCTGCTCTGCCTGCGGTAAGAAGGGACACTACGCTGGCATCTGCAGAAGTCAGAAGACCCCTACCTTCAGCAGCGCCGCTTGCGATTCGTGGGAGCGGCCATCTTGCCTTCCTCCAGCCTCGTGGGGATCGGGATTGTCATGGGCGCCGCCATTTTGTCCTTCTTCTCCGACGCCACCATTTTGTCCGCCATTTTGCCAACGGGCCCCCGACTCACCCACCGCCTCACCGGGGTTTTACAGCGACGCTCCCGACTCCACAGCGGCCTCCATTACGCTGGATCAATCCAGACCCCATCAGCTAGCCAGGTCCACGATGGACATCCAGGTAAATGGCCGCGCCACAACTTGCCTTTTTGATTCCGGGAGCACGGAGAGCTTCATACACCATGGTACGGTACGGCATTATTCCCTCTCGGTCCTGCCAGCGCGCCATTGGATCTCCATGGCCTCAAAATCTCACTCAGCAGACGTCGGCGGCTACTGCGTAGTGACCCTTTCGGTGAGGGGCTCCATTTATAAAAATGTAAAGCTCTTCGTCCTGCCACATCTCTGCGCTGCCGTTCTGCTGGGGTTGGACTTTCATTGTCACTTTAAGAGTGTCACCTTGACATACGGTGGACCTTTTCCCCCACTCACTGTCTGCAACCAGCAGTTTTTAAATTGCCCACCGCGCCCCACCTGTAGTCTCTCCACCCTCAAAATCACACCCCCCCCCCCTCGTTCGCTAACCTCACCCGCGACTGCAAGCCTATCGCCACAAAGAGCAGGCGATACAGCACCGGGGACAGATCCTTTATAAGATCTGAGGTGACGCGGCTCCTGAAGGAGGGGATTATTGAGGGTAGTAGAAGCCCCTGGCGAGCTCAGGTGGTAGTCGTTAAGACCGGCAACAAGCAGCGCCTGGTCATCGACTACAGCCAGACAATCAACAAGTACACCCAGTTGGACGCATACCCTCTCCCCCGCATAGCCGACATGGTTAATAAGATAGCGCAATATCGCGTTTTCGCGACCATTGACCTCAAGGCAGCATACCACCAAATCCCTATCCGCCCTGAGGACCGCCAGTACACAGCTTTCGAGGCAAACGGCCGTCTTTTTCACTTCCTCAGGGTTCCTTTCGGCGTCACCAACGGTGTCTCTGTCTTCCAGAGGGAGATGGACCAGATGGTCGATGAGAATGCGTTACAGGCCACGTTTCCCTACTGGACAACGTGACCATCTGCGGCCATGACCTGCAGGACCATGACGCCAACCTTGATAAGTTCCTTCGCACGGCCCAACTCCTAAACCTCACGTACAACAAGGAAAAGTGCATATTCCGCACAACCCGCCTCGCTATCCTTGGCTGCGTGGTGTGTGATAAAATATTCCATTCATCACTCATTGGTATTCTCTGCCTGTGACTGTGGTTGGTTTCAGTTTCATTTCCATTGTATTGTACTGTGTGTAGGGCTCCGCCCATACCTGGCTCCTATGTAAGCAGGCCCAGCCTGCAGCACATCCAGTACTGCAGACCTCTGGATGGAAGATACCTCTCCTCTGTGTGTTACCTTCTAAGTCAATAAAAGCCTTGTTTTGTTTCGCCAACATCGAGTCTCGGATTTATTGAGGCACATCATGGTGGAACACGGAGTCATCGGTCCTGACCCTGACCGGATGCGCCCCCTGATGGAACTTCCCCTGCCCCACTGTCTCAAGGCCCTCAAAAGGTGCCTGGTCTTCTTTTTCTATTACGCCCAGTGGGTCCCTCATTATGCGGACAAAGCCCGTCCACTTATCAAGTCCACTTCCTTTCCCCTGATGGCGGAGGCCCGCTCAGCCTTTCACCGTATAAAAGATGACATTGCCAAGGCCACCATGCACTCGGTGGACGAGTCCATCCCCTTCCAGGTGGAGAGCGATGCATCCGACTTTGCCCTGGCCGCTACCCTTAACCAGGCGGGAAGACCCGTGGCCTTCGTTTCACGAACCCTCCAGGGCTCTGAACTCAGACACTCCTCTGTGGAAAAGGAGGCCCAGGCCATTGTGGAGGCGGTGCGCCACTGGCGGCACTACCTGGCTGGAAAACGATTTACCCTGCTTACTGACCAACGTTCAGTCGCTTTCATGTTCAATAATAAGCAGAGGGGCAAAATCAAAAATGACAAGATTTTGAGGTGGAGAATTGAACTTTCCACCTACAATTACGACATCTTGTACCGGCCCGGGAAACTCAACGAACCCTCAGATGCTCTATCGCGAGGCACATGCGCCAACACGCAGATCGATAGACTACGGGGCCTCCACAACGACCTCTGCCACCCGGGGGTCACCAGGTTCTTCCACTTCATCAAGGCCCGCAACCTGCCTTACCTCATTGAGGAGGTCAGGACCATGACCAGCAGCTGCCCAGTCTGTGCAGAGTGCAAGCCGCGCTTCTATATGCCTGACAGAGCAAACCTGATCAAGGCCACCCGCCCCTTTGAGCGCCTGAGTGTCGACTTTAAAGGGCCCCTCCCCTCTGTTTTGATTTCTTTTTGGGTTCAATAAAGACTCATTTCTGAAAGAGAATGTTGTTTAATCTAAAGTCTTGTTCAAGACTTTCTACAGCTTTTTACAGAACACACTATGCTGTGATGCATCTAGAATGAAACTGAAAGTAAAACTCCTCTGGACTGCTTGTCTCTCACATGACCTCTGCTGGTCAGGCACAAGTAATCAAAAACACAGACAAATATGCTGTAAGGCATAAGTAATCAAACACAGGCAAATATCATCACTATTTGCTGATATCATTACATCTCCCTTTCTTAAAACAAAAGTATTTTACTTTTAACTAACAACATTTAATGAACTTACATTATCATTATCATGATCAAGGTTTTTTACCCTTGCTTTGTGTGTTCACATGAAATATGTCAATACACTAGAACTTGAAGAAAGAATAAGATAACATTACTTCCTTCTTTAACAATAGTCCTTAAATTTGCTCAATGAGTCTCTCAGGAGGCTTCACGTGTCTTGAGGATTTTCTGATTGATTGTCCTTGAATCTGAGTTGTTGCCTTAGATGATTGGTTCTCAGCTGTGTGATCAGGTTGTTCACCAGTATCAGTCTCTTGACCTGCTGTGGCTGGTCCCCTGAGAAGATCTCGACGATTTCTTCTCAGAACAGCACCCTCATCTGTCTGAATGGTGTATGATCTTGGTTGAACTTCACTCAGGACAGTTCCCTTCTGAGTCCATGTGTTTGTTTTGTCTTTCAACCTTCCTTGGTCACCAGTGTGGAGTTCAGGTAGGTTTTGTGTTCCTCTGTCATAGTAGTACTTTTGCTTTTCTTTCTGTTGTTCTTTGAACTTCCTCACTTTCTCCCCCTCTTGTTTTCAAGGAGGTTCTCCGGGGTGGGTAGGTTTGACCTTAGCCGACGTCCCATCAGGAGTTGGGCTGGTGACATACCACACTCGAGCGGCGTTGTGCGGTATACAAGCATGCTTTGGTAGAATTCAGTTCCACTGTCTTTTGCCTTGTACATCAGTCTTTTCACTGTCTGGACCGATTTTTCCACTAGTCCATTGGACTGTGGATAGTGAGGACTTGACGTTGTGTGGACAAAGTCCCACTCTTTGGCAAAGTGTCGGAAATTTGCATTGTTAAACTTGGGTCCGTTGTCTGTGAAGACCTCGCTTGCCACGCCATGTCTGGAGAACATGGCTTTCATACTTCTTATCACAGCTTCTGCAGTGGTGGTGTACAGTCTACAAACCTCTGGATACAGGGAGTAATAGTCATAGAGTCATAGAGTTTTACAGCACAGAAAGAGGCCCTTCGGCCCATCGTGTCTGCGCCGCCCTGTGATGACAAGATAGTCCTTCCCTTGACATACGAATAGGTCAGCGCCTACCTTCTGGTAAGGTCTGTCTGGTGCTGGGTGTGGCTTTAGTGGTTCTACCGGATTGCTTGCTCGATATTTCAGGCATATTGTGCAGTTTGACACCTCATTTGTCACATCTTGGTTGATTTGTGGCCAGTACATCACCTCTCGTGCTCTTTTCTTACACTTTGATTCCCAGATGTCCTCCATGGATCTTTTTTAGCATCTCTCTTCTCAGACTCTTTGGGATAACTATTTTACTTCCTTTATAGATGATGTCTTCGACCACTGATAGTTCCGCCCTGCAGTTCCAGTACTCTGCTATATCAGGTGAGCAGTCTTGCTTCATGTTGGGCCATCCATCCAAGATGCTTTTTCTCAGTCGTCTCATTGTTTCATCTTTGTTTGTCTCAGTCTTTATGAGCTCCATTTTTGCATCTGCTATGGGCAGTGCACTTGTGATCATGTCCACGTAGGCGTTCACTTCTTCATCCATTGTGGTGTTTGCAGGCTCACTTGGGTCAACAGCTCTGGACAACGTGTCTGCTGTATACATCAGCTTACTCGGTGTGTACGCAACATTCAGTGTATAGCGTTGCAGCCTGATCATCATTCTTTGTATTCTAAGCGGACAGCTATTTAGTGGCTTTTGGAACAATGCAATCAAGGGCTTATGGTCAGTCTCTACACTGATTGCTTGTCCTGCCACAAACTGGTGAAATCTTTCACAGGCGTATGTGATGCTGAGCAACTCCTTTTCTATTTGAGCATATCGCGTCTCCGCGTCTGTCATTGAGCGCGATGCATATGCAACAGGTTGCCAGTAGTCATATTGTTGCAGAAGAACGGCACCGAGCCCACTCTGTGATGCATCTGATGATATCTTGATGGATCTCGCTGGGTCATAACCTCAGAACTGGTTCCTCTGTGAGCAGTTTCTTTAGATCGCTCCATGACTTCTCATGCTCATGATCCCATTCCCATTCTATGTTCTTTTTAGTTAGTCTTCTCAGTGGCGCTATTTTTTCCTGAGAGGTTGGATATGAATTTACCCATGTAGTTGATCATTCCATTAAACCTCTGCACGTCCTTTTTGCATTGTGGCCTTGGCATATTCTCAATGGCGGACACCTTTCTGGGATCTGGTTTGATGCCCTCACTGCTAAGGATATCTCCCACGAATGTCAGTTCTGTCACCCCGAGCTGGCATTTCTCTCTATTCAGCTTCAGGTTTGTTTTCCTTGTTGCTTCCAGCACTTTTTTCAGTCTCTCGTCATGCTCAGTTCTCGTGGTTCCCCATACTATGATGTCATCCATTGATGTATCAACTCCCTCCAGGTGCTCATAGATCATATGGATAGTCTTGTGATACACTTCAGGAGCTGAGGCAATGCCAAATGGTAACCTTAGGAATCTGTATCTGCCAAATGGAGTGTTGAACGTGCACAGTCTTGAACTTGCTTCGTCCAGCTTCATCTGCCAAAATCCTGAGGATGCATCTAACTTGCTGAAATATTTTGCATTTGCAAACTGTGCCATGATTTCCTCACGTGTAGGAAGCTTGAAGTGCTCTCTCTTTATTGCTCTGTTTAGATCTCTTGGATCCAGGCAAATTCTGAGCTTTCCATTCTTTTTGTCCACTACGACGAGGGAACTCACCCACTCAGTTGGCTCATCTATCTTCTGAATCACGTTCAGGCTTTCCATCCTGTCCAACTCTGCCTTCAGTTGCTTTTGAAGAGCAAACGGAACTTTTCTGCATGGATGTATGACCGGTGTCATACGATCAGAGTAGATAAAAGTGTGTTCTCCTGGAATGCAGCCTAGACCCTTAAATAGGTCTTTGTACTCTTTCATGAGTTCCTCATAGACTGTCTCTCCTTTGCTTTCCACAACGAGGACTCTCTTTACCAGGTTCAGTCTCTCACAGGCTTTTAACCCTAGTACGGCTTGCACATCCTTTGGCACCACGATTAATGCTAGCGTGTGCTCTCTGTCCTTGTGTGTTACTTTGACAATGCATTTTCCTTTCACTGGTATATCAGTACCTGAGTATCCGGTCACTTTCACTTGTATTCCATGTAACTTTGGTCTGGGTCTAATTCTCTTAAAATCGGTCTCTGATATCACATTAACTTATGCTCCAGTATCCAATTTAAATGGAATGTGTATATGTCATTCACTTTTAGTGTCAACATCCAGTCTCTTTCTTTTTTGTTTTCAGACACAACATCTACATTGAATTCCTCTATCTCGCTTTCATCTACTGCATGGACCTTGCTTTGTTGCGCTTGGTTCTTACAGCAACGGGCATAATGGTTGTTTTTGTTGCATCTATTGCATGTTTTACCATATGCTGGACACTTTCTTGGTGGATGCTGTGTACCGCATCAACTACATGACTTCCGATTGTCTCTTTCATTTTCGTTTGCTGGCCACGTCTCTTTTTTCACATTGGCGCTCTTTGTTAAACGGTTTGTATCCGTTCTTTCTCACTGCATCCACGTTGCAGCTACTGTCACTGAACAGCTCCTTTGCCTGCAACTTCACAGTCTCTGTAGCCCTACACAATGCTATGGCTTTTCCCAGGTCTAGATCTTGCTCTCTTAGCAGCCTTTCCCTTAGACCATTATCTGGAATACCACACACCAGTCTGTCTTTTATCAGCGAGTCTGTGAGTCCCCCAAATTCACACGATTTGCTTCTGTTTCTCAGTTCAGTCACATACTGATCAATAGTCTCGCCGATTTTCTGTACACATGTGAAAAATTTGTGCCTCTCAAAGGTCACGTTGCGTTTAGGTATGCAGTAGGCCTCAAACTGTTCCATTATTTTATCTAGCTTCATTTTGTCGTCTCCATCAACAGCAAATATGAAATTATTATATACCTCCAGCGCTGCATCACCCACGACATGTAAGAACACGGACGATTTTTGTTTATCACTTTTCTCGTCAGCTCCGATTGCCGCTAAATACAACTCTAAACGTTGTTTGAACCTTCTCCAATTTTCAGCCACATTACCTGTCAATTGAAGCGTCGCCGGTGGGAGTAAACCTTCCATTTTTTCACTTTGTTAGCTATTCTGTAATGGTAAGCAACGATATTCTCTTCTGGCATGCTAATATGTGGAGAGCTGATTTCGCTTACTTGCCACAACTGCTTTCACTGCCCCATCAAATTGCTAACTTCAGATTTTTTCTCTTTCAGCCACTTCTGACATCATGTTTTGATTTCTTTTTGGGTTCAATAAAGACTCATTTCTGAAAGAGAATGTTGTTTAATCTAAAGTCTTGTTCAAGACTTTCTACAGCTTTTTACAGAACACACTATGCTGTGATGCATCTAGAATGAAACTGAAAGTAAAACTCCTCTGGACTGCTTGTCTCTCACATGACCTCTGCTGGTCAGGCACAAGTAATCAAAAACAGACAAATATGCTGTAAGGCATAAGTAATCAAACACAGACAAATATCATCACTATTTGCTGATATCATTACACCCCCCTCTGACCGTAATGTGTACTTCCTCAACATAGTTGATGAGTACTCCCGTTTCCCTTTCGCCATCCCCTGCCCGGACATGACCACCGCTACGGTCACTAAATGCCTGCACAACCTCTTTGCTTTGTTCGGTTTTCCCAGCTATATTCATAGCGACCGGGGCTCGTCCTTCATGAGCGACGAACTCCGTCAGTACCTGCTCATGAGAGGTATTGCCTCAAGCCGGACCACCAGCTACAACCCCCGGGGGAACGGACAGGTTGAAAGAGAGAACGCGACGGTTTGGAAGGCGGCCTTCCTAGCCTTAAAATCTAGGGTCCTTCCGACCCCCTTCGACACGGCCCAATAATTCAGTAGACCCAATTCTCACCCCTGTCCATTCCACCCCAGTAGACGGCATGCCGCGACCCCAGGACCCGCCGGAGTCCACTCGCCCACCCAACACCAAAGGGGACGATACGCCGGTGCTCGATCCCGTTCAAGACGCGTCGTTGGAAGCTGTACCATCTCAACCGTCGCCACGAAGATCTCGACGGCAAACGAGGCCGCCCGACAGACTCACCTACTCGAGCTTTTGATTTTGGGCCGTGTCGAAGGGGGCCGTGGTGGAGGGCAATGGTGACGGGTCAGTGGACCCCGAGGGTGCCAGATCTCTAATGGAGACTGTATCCTCCCGCCCGTCCGAGTATGCCACGTAGGCGTACTGGGGATTGGCATGGAGGAGGTGAACCTTCTCTACCAGGGGAGCCGTTTTGTGGGACCTTACATGCTTCCTCAGCAGGACGGGCCCTGGGGACGTCAGCCAGTGTGGTAGTGAGGTACTGGATGTGGACCTCCGGGGAAAAACGAACATTCGCTCATGGGGGGTGGCGTTGGTGGCAGTACACAGCAGTGACCGGATGGAGTGGAGCGCATCAGGTAGGACATCCTGCCAATGGGAGGTCGGAAGGCCCCTAGATTTTAAGGCTAGGAGGGCCGCCTTCCAGACCGTCGTGTTCTCTCTTTCAACCTGTCCGTTCCCCCGGGGGTTGTAGCTGGTGGTCCGGCTTGAGGCAATACCTCTCATGAGCAGGTACTGACGGAGTTCGTCGCTCATGAAGGACGAGCCCCGGTCGCTATGAATATAGCTGGGAAAACCGAACAAAGCAAAGAGGTTGTGCAGGCATTTAATGACCGTAGCGGTGGTCATGTCCGGGCAGGGGATGGCGAAAGGGAAACGGGAGTACTCATCAACTATGTTGAGGAAGTAAACATTACGGTCAGAGGAGGGGAGGGGCCCTTTAAAGTCGACACTCAGGCGCGCAAAGGGGCGGGTGGCCTTGATCAGGTTTGCTCTGTCAGGCATATAGAAGTGCGGCTTGCACTCTGCACAGACTGGGCAGCTCCTGGTCATGGTCCTGACCTCCTCGATGGAGTAAGGCAGGTTGTGGGCCTTGATGAAGTGGAAGAACCTGGTGACCCCTGGGTGGCAGAGGTCGTTGTGGAGGCCCCGTAGTCTATCGATCGGCGCGTTGGCGCATGTGCCTCGCGATAGAGCATCTGAGGGTTCGTTGAGTTTCCCGGGCCGGTACAAGATGTCGTAATTGTAGGTGGAAAGTTCAATTCTCCACCTCAAAATCTTGTCATTTTTGATTTTGCCCCTCTGCTTATTATTGAACATGAAAGCGACTGAATGCTGGTCAGTAAGCAGGGTAAATCGTTTTCCAGCCAGGTAGTGCCGCCAGTGGCGCACCGCCTCCACAATGGCCTGGGCCTCCTTTTCCACAGAGGAGTGTCTGAGTTCGGAGCCCTGGAGGGTTCGTGAAAAGAAGGCCACGGGTCTTCCTGCCTGGTTAAGGGTAGCGGCCAGGGCAAAGTCGGATGCATCGCTCTCCACCTGGAAGGGGATGGACTCGTCCACCGAGTGCATGGTGGCCTTGGCAATGTCATCTTTTATACGGTGAAAGGCTGAGCGGGCCTCCGCCGTCAGGGGAAAGGAAGTGGACTTGATAAGTGGACGGGCTTTGTCCGCATAATGAGGGACCCACTGGGCGTAATAGGAAAAGAAGCCCAGGCACCTTTTGAGGGCCTTGAGACAGTGGGGCAGGGGAAGTTCCATCAGGGGGCGCATCCGGTCAGGGTCAGGACCGATGACTCCGTGTTCCACCACGCAGCCAAGGATAGCGAGGTGGGTTGTGCGGAATATGCACTTTTCCTTGTTGTACGTGAGGTTTAGGAGTTGGGCCGTGCGAAGGAACTTATCAAGGTTGGCGTCATGGTCCTGCAGGTCATGGCCGCAGATGGTCACATTGTCCAGGTAGGGAAACATGGCCTGTAACGCATTCTCGTCGACCATCCGGTCCATCTCCCTCTGGAAGACAGAGACACTGTTGGTGACGCCGAAAGGAACCCTGAGGAAGTGAAAAAGACGGCCGTTTGCCTCGATAGCTGTGTACTGGCGGTCCTCAGGGCGGATAGGGATTTGGTGGTATGCTGCCTTGAGGTCAATGGTCGAGAAAACGCGATATTGCGCTATCTTATTAACCATGTCGGCTATGCGGGGGAGAGGGTATGCGTCCAACTGGGTGTACTTGTTGATTGTCTGGCTGTAGTCGATGACCAGGCGCTGCTTGTTGCCGGTCTTAACGACTACCACCTGAGCTCGCCAGGGGCTGGTACTACCCTCAATAATCCCCTCCTTCAGGAGCCACGTCACCTCAGATCTTATAAAGGATCTGTCCCCGGTGCTGTATCGCCTGCTCTTTGTGACGATAGGCTTGCAGTCGCGGGTAAGGTTAGCGAACGGGGGGGGGGGCGGGGGGGTGTGATTTTGAGGGTGGAGAGACTACAGGTGGGGCGCGGTGGGCAATTTAAAAACTGCTGGTTGCAGACAGTGAGTGGGGGAAAAGGTCCACCATATGTCAAGGTGACACTCTTAAAGTGACAATGAAAGTCCAACCCCAGCAGAACGGCAGCGCAGAGATGTGGCAGGACGAAGAGCTTTACATTTTTATAAACGGAGCCCCTCACCGAAAGGGTCACTACGCAGTAGCCGCCGACATCTGCTGAGTGAGATTTTGAGGCCATGGAGATCCAATGGCGCGCTGGCAGGACCGAGAGGGAATAATGCCGTACCGTATCAGGGTGTATGAAGCTCTCCGTGCTCCCGGAATCAAAAAGGCAAGTTGTGGCGTGGCCATTTACCTGGATGTCCATCGTGGACCTGGCTAGCTGATGGGGTCTGGATTGATCCAGCGTAATGGAGGCCGCTGTGGAGTCGGGAGCGTCGCTGTAAAACCCCGGTGAGGCGGTGGGTGAGTCGGGGGCCCGTTGGCAAAATGGCGGACAAAATGGCAGCGTCGGAGAAGGACAAAATGGCGGCGCCCATGACGATCCCGATCCCCACGAGGCTGGAGGAAGGCAAGATGGCCGCTCCCACGAATCGCAAGCGGCGCTGAAGGTAGGGGTCTTCTGACTTCTGCAGACGCCAGCGTAGTGTCCCTTCTTACCGCAGGCAGAGCAGACAGCGTTTTTCGCCAGGCAGCGCGCCCTGGGGTGTTTGGTTTGGCCACAGAAATAACATTTCTGGCTCGGGCGGGACATCGCTGCAGCAGTTGGGGCCGGGGCCCAGGGCGGCGCCACGTCCCAAGATGGCGGCGGCCGCGACATCCACGAGGCGGCCGCGCGGTCCGGGGAGTAGGCCTCCATGTTCCGATGGGCTACGTCCAACGAAAGGGTGAGTGAAATCGCCTTCTTCAGGTCGAGCTCGCTACTTTCCAGCAGTCGCTGCTGTGTGTGAGTGGACCTGAGGCCCGCAACGAGGGCGTCCAGGATGAGCTCCTCCGTATGTTCCGTGGCTGATACTTGCTTGCATTTGCAGGCTCGGCCGAGTTCCTTCAGCGCCCGTATGTATGCTTCTGTGGGTTCCCCGGGCTGTTGTTTGCGGGACCCCAGGAGATGTCTTGCGTAAACATAGTTGACCTGGCGTGCATATTGTTCCTTTAAAATGTCGCTAGCCCCGGTAGCTCGTAGCGTCCCGGATAAGGGCAAAAGCTCGGTGGTTTACTTTCGAATTCAGCACCCTGAGCTTGTCGGCGTTGGTGGCGACGGTCTCGCCGGATGCAGCCAGAAAAGACTCAAAACAGTTCAACCAGTGTGAGAACTTAGCAGGCGAGTCCGGTTCTTGTGGGTCGAGTTCCAGGCACTTGATCTTAAGTATCTGCAGCATCGTTATTTTTTTTTTTTTTTTCAGTAGTTAATAAAATTGATGCGCTATCGATTCTAATAAAAGGCTGAGTAGAGTTCAGAACAACAGGCTTTTATTAACTACTGAATGCAACTACAAACAGATCAGGACTATGCCTCTAGTGGACGACCGAATGGCAGAGAGCTGCTGTGCAGCCGTGCTTATACCAGATAGCCAAGGGCGGAGTCAGCTGAGGCATAGTCAGGTATAACAGTGAAACAAGTGTGAACGACAACAACAACAACAATAGTGAACACAGTGAACGACAGTGGTGTACCACATGTCTTAAGTAGGGCCAGGTATGGGCGGAGCCGACACAAAGGGGGCGGTGCACTATATACAATACAAGGTAAAACACCGGAGCAGGCAATACAATATATGTAGTTAACTACAGAGTCTGATGAATGACATATTTCATCACACTCACTCCGTGTACAGAAATGTCTCCAACCTCTCTCCCTGTGTACAGAAATGTCTCCCAGCCTCTCTCCTCACTCCGTGTACAGAAATGTCTCCCAGCCTCTCTCCTCACTCCCTGTGTACAGAAATATCTCCCAGCCTCTCTCCTCACTCCCTGTGTACAGAAATATCTCCCAGCCTCTCTCCTCACTCCCTGTGTACAGAAATGTCTCCCAGCCTCTCTCCTCACTCCCTGTGTACAGAAATGTCTCCAACCTCTCCTCACTCCCTGTGTACAGAAATGTCTCCCAGCCTCTCTCCTCACCCCCGGTGTACAGAAATGTCTCCAACCTCTCTCCTCACTCCCTGTGTACAGAAATGTCTCCCAGCCTCTCTCCTCACTCCCTGTGTACAGAAATGTCTCCCAGCCTCTCTCCTCACTCCCGGTGTACAGAAATGTCTCCAACCTCTCTCCTCACTCCCTGTGTACAGAAATATCTCCCAGCCTCTCTCCTCACTCCCTGTGTACAGAAATGTCTCCAACCTCTCTCCTCACTCCCTGTGTACAGAAATGTCTCCCAGCCTCTCTCCGTGTACAGAAATGTCTCCCAGCCTCTCTCCTCACTCCCTGTGTACAGAAATGTCTCCAGCCTCTCTCCTCACTCCCGGTGTACAGAAATATCTCCCAGCCTCTCTCCTCACTCCCTGTGTACAGAAATGTCTCCAACCTCTCTCCTCACCCCCGGTGTACAGAAATGTCTCCAACCTCTCTCCTCACTCCCTGTGTACAGAAATGTCTCCCAGCCTCTCTCCTCACTCCCGGTGTACAGAAATGTCTCCAACCTCTCTCCTCACTCCCTGTGTACAGAAATGTCTCCCAGCCTCTCTCCTCACTCCCTGTGTACAGGAATGTCTCCAGCCTCTCTCCTCACTCCCAGTGTACAGAAATGTCTCCCAGCCTCTCTCCTCACTCCCTCTGTACAGAAATGTCTCCAGCCTCTCTCCTCACTCCCTGTGTACAGAAATGTCTCCCAGCCTCTCTCCTCACTCCCTGTGTACAGGAATGTCTCCAGCCTCTCTCCTCACTCCCAGTGTACAGAAATGTCTCCCAGCCTCTCTCCTCACTCCCTCTGTACAGAAATGTCTCCAGCCTCTCTCCTCACTCCCTGTGTACAGAAATGTCTCCCAGCCTCTCTCCTCACTCCCTGTGTACAGAAATGTCTCCCAGCCTCTCTCCTCACTCCCTATGTACAGAAATGTCTCCCAACCTCTCTCCTCACTCTGAGTATTTTCTAAATGGCAAGAAGCTCGGAACTGCGGGTGAGCCGGGAGATTTAAGGGTCCAAGTACAGAAATCTAGCAGCCGGGTGCAAGAAACAATAAAAAAGGCTAAGGGAATGTTGGTCTTTATCGCAGGAGCTCTAGGATACAAAGGGGTGGAAGTTCTGTTAGTTGTACCGAGCTCTGGTCAGACCCCATCTGGAGCAATGTGTTCAGTTCTGGGCACCGCAGCTCAGCAAGGATAGATTGGCCGTAGAGGGGGTGCAGCACAGATTGACCAGAATTATACCGCTTGTATTCCCTTGAGAATCGAAGATTAAAGGGAAATCTAATTGAGGTGTTTAAGATGACCAAAGGAGTTTATAGCGTTGTTAGAGAGAAACTATTTCCTATGGTTGGGGGTGTCCAGAACAAGGGGGCATAGCCTTAAAATTAAAGTTAGCCTCTTCATACAAAGGGGAGTGGAAATCTGGAACTCTCATCCCCCAAAAAGCTGTTGAGGCTGGAGGTCAACTGAAAATTTCAAAACTGAGATTGATAGATTGTTGTTAGGCAAGGGTATTACGGGTTACGGAACAAGGCGGGTAAATGGAGTTGAGGTACAGATCAGCCATCATATAATTAAATAACGGAAGGGGCTTGAGGGGCTGAATGGCCGCCTCCTGTTGCTGTAAATGTATACAACTTCTTAACATCATTGATAGGAGACAAACAATCACATCACTGCCCATTTTCCCATGCACTTTGTTCTCTGGGTCGTAACCACGTGGAAACCTGTTATTGTATTCTAGCACATCAAGTCAAGCCCAAGAGTTTGCTAAACACAGTTTCATCAAGGTGTGGCCCCTTTAACTGGAGGGGTCAAACCGTGACATCACAGAGCAAGCCTTACCCTTACACTGCGCATCACAGTGAGATCAGACATCACAATGGCCCAGTAATTCGGGTCGGGGGCTTGCCGCGCGTGCAAGCCCCCGATATGCACTTACCCGACGCGCCGGCCGTTGAGCTTCAGGGACGCCTGGAATTCCAGTTTTAAAATGTTGACTCCCGGGCAGCGTCTGACGTCACGCCGCCCAGGAGTGCAGCCAGCGCGAAGCCTGTAGTGCGCTGTGCAACTGAGACACGCCCCTTGAGGTCTCAGTTTAATAGGACGCGCCCCCAATGTTTCTCACAAGCTGCTAAGCATTTTTACATGCAAAGCAGCATTTTAAATAGGTTTTTGGTATTTTTATGAAGCTTTTGGTAACTTTTATAAACTTTTAAAAATGTTTACATTATTTTGAAGAATCTGAAGTAGTTTTAAACAGAATTAAAACAATTTAAAGACTTTTAAAAGCCCTAAAAGAATTTTTTTTATTCCATTTATTTATTTAGCAATGTCGTCATCATACGTGTCTTCACACTGTTCCCTTTGGGGAACTGTATGAAGTGGTGGAAGGATTTATGGCCGTGATTAACACTCATTCTGTGACCGTAACCATCTTTGAACCAGCCGTTAGGGTGGTTAGTCCTATGGCGGGAAGGTTTTACGGGCTCCCACAAGCTATACAAGGAGGGGGCGCCACCCACACCCATGGACGCAAATATCCCACTGGATGTCAACCCAGAATTTAGAGCCGGAACTCCGACTCCACTTGCCGGGACTGTCTGGAGCGGGGTTCGAAACCCTACCCCGTCTGGCCCAGCGGCGGGGATCCTACCGCTACGCCAAAGGCCCAATCCGATTAGCAACGTGAAATGGCTGGAATGAGCACAATTCACGGCATTAAAAGAACTCACAATTGAACTGATGATGACCTCAGCAATCTCCTCAATGAGGTGGAGGCGCAGCGCCTGCTCATTATTGGTAATGAGAAGTCAAAGGCGCCGCAAAAAGGACAGATGATAGCTTGGTCTTTCAAGTGGCAGCATAGGGCTCCAGTCACGGGGAGGGAAAAGGCGCAGGAAACGTATGGGTGTCACCTTTTGCGCGGAGTGGGCCTTTTGCATAGCGGTAAGCATCCCCGCCGCTGGGCCAGAAGGAGTAGGGTTTCGAACCCCGCTCCAGACAGTCCCGGCAAGTGGAGTCGGAGCTCCAACTATAAATTCTGGGTGGCCATCCAGCGGGATACTTGCGTCCGTGGGTGTGGGTGGCCCCCCCCCTCAGATGGGTTGTGGGAGCCCGTAAAACCCTCACGCCATAGGACTAACCACCCTAATGGCTGGTATGAAGATGGTTATGGTCACGGAAGGAGTGTTAACGTGGCTAGAAATCCTTCCACCACTTCATACAGTTCCCGAAAGGGAACAGTGTGAGGATACGTACGACGATGACCTCTTGCGCAATGCACCTCCTTGGACCCTCAGTCGCAGATGCGAGGGGGCAAATCGTGCAATTGTTAAATTTTTCATTTTATTGACATGTAAAATGTTGGCCCAGTAATTCCCTTCCAAACGCGCGAGTACGGTCGGGGTACTTACGCGTCTGGCTGGAGGAAATGCCGGTTTTCAGCATGCACAGCGCATGCGGGGAAAACCGGCATTTCCTGTCCTCTGAACAAAGGGGTTCAGAGGCAGAACGCGTGCGACTGTACAGGCAGCGCGTGCGCAGTAAAATTCGCCGCTTTCATTCATGCTTTCAGTGAGGTCAAGTCCTTACAACTTACACATGAAAAAAGCATGAGTACAGTTGCTCCAGAGGCTGCGGAGTAAGATATTTCTTATCGTGGAGCTTCTGAAAGGCAATATTTTTGTTTGGGAAAGGGAGGAAAGTTATTTTAAGAAATGCTGAGGTAAGTTTAAAAGTTTATTTTTGTTTTTTAAAACGGGTTTTCAGTACTGTAGGTAGAAGGATCAATTGTGGCTATGTGAATTGAATTTGCTGTGTTTATTAAATGTGAAAATGACTCCAACATTTTTAAGAAAAAAGAATATATTACTGATGAAAAGTTTCTAAGTAATTATGTATGTATGTCTGTTTATATTCCTTTGCGTGTATGTATATATTCCTTTACTTATGTGTATGAATGTATGTATTTAATTATGACTTTCAGAGAAAGTAACTTATTGGAAAATCATAATTAAAAACACACATTCATACACATAAGTAGAGGAATATAAAACATACATACATATACGTAAAGGAATATATGCGGACATACATACATAATTACTTATTACTGATGAAAAGTTTCTTTCTTAAGTGTTGGAAATGTTACATTACTCATTTTAGAACACTCATTCTCACATTCAATTCACACAGCCACAATTGCTCCTTTTACCTACCGTACTGAAAACCCGTTAAAAAAAAAAATTAAACTTTAAAACTTACCTCAGCATTTCTTAAAATAACTTTCCTCCCTTTCCCAAACAAAAATATTGCCTTTCAGAAGCTCCACGATAAAATATATCTTCCTCCGCAGCCTTGGAGCAACTTTACACATGCTTTTTTCAAGTGTAACTTGTAAGGACATACCCTCACTGAATCCATGAATGAAAGCGACGAAGTTCACTGCGCAAGCGCTGCCTGTGCAGTCGCACGGGCTGTGCCTCTGAACCCCTTCGTTCAGAGGACTGGAAATGCTGGTTTTCCCTGCATGCGCTGTGCATGCTGAACACGGGCATTTCCTCCGGCCAGACGCGTGAGTACCCCGACCTTACTCACGCGTTCAGAGAGGAATTACTGGGCCAATAGGTTTGTAAACTCTGGAAATTTGAGGCACAATTTTTTTACAACCAGACTGTGACTAACTGGTTGATTTATCTAGGATTGAATGTGGTCAGGTAGAAGAAGATCTGAACACGTTAACATTGTGAAGGGAGCATGAACAATGGAAATATCGCAGCCAGCTGACACTCGGAAGGTTGTTGCTGTCGAAGGTTTGTTTAGACCTGTAGTTCGAGCTAGTATCATTCCCTGCGGAAGTCAGGGTAACAGTAAAATGCGCAGTAGTGACTGTAGACATAAAGGCTCAAACCCCGGAAAATGAAACCAGGCAGTAAACATTGATTGTTCTGGTCAGCTTGTCCTGGACCCTAGAATAGTCTGTGGGACAGCTCAGCTAGAACCGACAATTTAAACAGTGGAGAGAGTCAGTCCGAACCCACAATTTAAACAGTGGGGAGAGTCAGTCCGAACCCACAATTTAAACAGTGGAGAGAGTCAGTCCGAACCCACAATTTAAACAGTGGAGAGAGTCAGCCCGAACCCACAATTTAAACAGTGGAGAGGGTCAGTCCAAACCCACATTTAAACAGTGGAGAATCAGCCCGAACCCACATTTAAACAGCGGAGAGAGGCAGTACAAACCCACAATTTAATCAGTGGAGAGAGTCAGTCTATAGTAATCTGGGATGTTATGACTAAGGTTGTCCACCAGGTGGTGCTGTAGCCAATGTTGCTGCTAAGGTCAGGGGTTGCTTCCTGTTAAGGTCAGGGGTTAGCTTCCTGCCAAGGTCAGCAAAGGTGCAATGCCTGGAAGCAGGCCTGCCTGGTTGTCTCGCAGTCGTTCAATAAATTACTCGTATTAATCCTCATACCTCGCCTCTTCGAGTTCCTTGTCTCACTACATGGATTCATCACATTTGGCGACGAGGTAAAACAGGACCCTGAATAAGAGAAGTCTGCCAGGACGGTTAAACTATGAAATCACGAGCTACAGTTAGCTACCAGTTGGAAGAGCGCATGGCTGCCACGGTAGGAACGGTCTCCGCTTTTGATAGTCAAGCACAAACTTGGGAGGAATACTGTGAAGTGTTAGGTTATTTTTTCGAAGCAAATGAAATAAATGATGCCGGAAAAAGGAAAGCCATTCTGCTTAGTTCAGTGGGAAGCCAAACCTACAGTTTGATGAGGAATCTGCTCAGTCCTGAAAAGCCTGGCGACAAATCGTTTGTTGAATTAGTGGCCTTGCTACAAGAACATTTCAACCCTAAGTCTAGTGAGATTGTACAGCGGTTAAAGTTTAATTCAAGGAACAGGAAAGAGGAAGAGAGTGTAATGGACTATGTAGCGGTGTTGCGTAAATTGGCACAAGATTGCAATTATGGGAACAACCTGAAGGAAATGCTGAGAGATAGGCTAGTTTGCGGAATAATGGATGACCGAATGCAGCGCAGATTATTATCCAAGACTGGGCTTACTTATGAAAAAGCATTGGAACTTGCTCAAGCCAGAGACAGCGAACCGAGATGTAAAAGAAATACAGGGTTCAGACAGGGCTAAGGCTACGCAAGTTGCAGGTCAGGTTGTTGTGCACAAGTTGAACATGCATCAGAAACCACAACGTGAGCATGTGAAGGCATGTTATAGATGCAAGGGCGATCACCTGGCGAGTGAATGCCGGTTTCTGGAGGAAAAGTGCTACAAGTGTGGGAAACAAGCTTGCAGGGCGAAATCACCTGTGGAGGAATCGAAACCAAAAGGGGGAGGACAGCAAAACCAAGGGAGAGAAGTGAAAAAACATGGAGCACACCACATCAGCGGGGAAGCTGAGGAAGAAGAGGACATGTTCATAACGTATGGCATGTTAGAGAACATTCCAAAAGTGGCTCCTATCAGATTGCAACTGACAGCAAATGACTCTAAGGTGAACTTTGAAGTGGATACAGGGTGCGGCATGACCATAATGAACAAGGCAGAGTACTCAAAATTGTGGAACCGTGCAAAAGTTCCAGAATTAAAGCCTTGCTCCCTGCATCTTAAAACATATACAGGTGAACGAGTAGCAACATTAGGTACAGCTAAGGTAACTGTGCAACACAGGGCCACAGTGGAACAGCTACCTGTAGTTATAGTATTGGGTACCGGACCAAACCTGTTAGGTCGGGGCTGGATAAAAGAACTTAAATTAGACTGGGGAGCAGTACATCAAATAGATGCGGGCAAACAGTTGACTTTGCAAGAAGTGTTGAGTGAACATGAGAATGTGTTCAAGGAGGAACTTGGCACATTTAATGGCCCCCCAGCTAAGATTTATGTAGACAAGGAGGCACCGCCAAGGTTTTTTAAACAATGACCTGTGCCTTATGCCATGAAGCCAAAGGTAGAGGCTGATCTTGACCGTCTATTGAGAACATACTGGAGCCAGTGAAATGTTCGGAATGGGCAGCTCCCATAGTACCTGTTTTAAAACCGGACAATTTGGTAAGACTCTGTGGAGACTATAAATTGACAGTCAATCGGGTGTCCAAACTAGAGCAGTATCCTATTCCCAAAACAGAGGATCTCTTTGCAAACCTGGCTGGAGGATAGAAATTCACAAAGTTGGATATGAGTCATGCCTACTTGCAGATTCCACTGGATGACGAATCAAAGAAGTATGTCACCATAAATACACACAAGGGCTTGTTTACATATAACCACTTACCGTTTGGTGTCTCATCTAGTCCAGCTATCTTCCAGAGGACAATCGAAGGTGTATTGCAAGGGATTCCACATGTTTCCATTTATCTGGATGACATTCTGGTGACGGGAAGAACTGACGAGGAGCATCTGAGCACTCAGAGAGGTACTACAGAGATTGGACAGGGCAGGGTTCCGGCTCAAGAGGGGTAAGTGCACTTTCCTGGGGAATGAGGCAGTGTTCCTGGGACACAGAGTGGACGCCACCGGGCTCCATCCACTCAAGGAGAAGGTACAAGCACTGCAGGATGCCCCTGCTCCTACAAATGTGGCTGAGTTAAAAGCTTACCTGGGACTGCTGAACTATTATAACAGATTTTTACCAAACTTGTCAACTGTGTTAGCACTGCTTCACAAACTACTGCGCAAGGAGACACAGTGGCAGTGGGGAGAGGAGCAGGGGGTTTCATTTGAACAATCCAAGAAACTGATGCTGTCCTCGGATGTGCTGGTTCACTACAATGCAGAGAAAGACATCATTCTCTCTTGTGACGCTTCACCTTACGGGGTGGGGGCAGTTCTTTCACACTGCATGGAAGATGGAACTGAAAGACCAATAGGGTTTATGTCCTGAACTCTAACACCAGCGGAAAAAAACTATTCCCAGTTAGACAAAGAGGGGTTAGCAGTAATGTTTGGGTTACAGAAGTTCCACAAGTACATATATGGCAGGAAGTTCACCATATGCACCGATCATAAACCTCTTATCTCTCTTTTCAATGAAATGAAAGCAGTTCCACAGATGGTGTCACCCCGGATCCAGAGGTGGGCCGTGACGTTGAGGGCATATGAGTATGTCATCGTCTACAAGGCGGGCAAGTACCATGGGAATGCAAATGCCTTGAGCCGTCTTACACTGCCAGGCACACCTATCCGTGCAGCTCCAGAGGACAGAGTGTTGATGTTGGAGGACACTGACACAGCACTTGTGACTGCAGAGCAAGTAAGAACATGGACAGGTAAAGATCCAGTACTGTTTAGAGTTCGAGAATATGTGGTGAGGGGATGGCCACAGCATCCGGAAGGGGCTGACTTCACACCCTACTCTGTCAGGAAAACAGAGCTGAATTGTGCAGGATGGTTGCGTGTTGTGGGGCGCACGAGTGATTATTCCACAGCCAGCATGACAGTCTATCCTAGAGCAACTACATCAGTGTCATCCTGGGGTCTCGCGTATGAAAGCCTTGGCTAGGAGTTACTTGTGGTGGCCAAAGCTAGATGAGGAGATAGAAAATCTAGTCAAGACATGCAGCATTTGTCAGGAACACCGGAAGGCACCAGCAGTGGCTCCTCTCCACCCCGGGAGTGGCCGGATAAACCATGGAGAAGATTGCACTTAGATTATGCGGGTCCATTCATGGGGAAGATGTTCCTCATAATCATTGATGCACATTCCAAAGCAGGAACTAAATGTCGCAAAACATATTTGAAAGTTCTCTATCTGAATGCACGTAGCATTCGCAACAAAATAGACGAGTTAATAGCACAAATAACTACATATGGGTATGATCTCGTGGCCATTACAGAAACATGGCTGCAGGGCGACAATGCCTGGGAATTAAACATACCAGGTTATTTAACGATCAGGAAGGACAGGCAGGAAGGAAGGGGAGGTGGGGTGGCTATGTTAATAAAGGAAGGAATCACTGTAATGCAGAGAAATGATATTGGGTCAAAAGATCAGGATAATGAAACAGTTTGGGTGGAGATAAGGAATAATAAGGGGAAAAAACACTAGTGGGCGTAGTCTATAGGCCTCCGAACATTTGCAACTCTGTTGGACGGAGTATCAATCAGGAAATAGCTGAGGCTTGTAATAAGGGAACATCTATAATTATGGGGGATTTTAACGATCATATTAATTAGACAAATCAAATTGGGCAGAGCTGCCTTGAGGATGAGTTCATTGAGTGTATTAGGGATGGGTTTCTTGAGCAGTATGTAACTGAACCGACCAGGGGGCAAGCAACCTTAGATCTGGTCCTGTGTAACGAGACAGGATTAAATTAAAAATGTCCTAGTAAAGGATCCCCTTGGAATGAGTGACCATAACATGGTTGAATTCCATATTCAATTAGAGGGTGAGATGGTTGGATCTCAAACAAGCATGTTAAGCTTGAATAAAGGAGACTATGAAGGTATGAGAGCGGAATTGAGTAGAGTGGATTGGGAAAATAGATTAAAGGGTAAGACAATACATGATCAGTGGTGTACATTTAAGGAGTTATTTTACAACTTCCAAAAAATATATATTCCACTGAGAAGAAAAGGGTGTAAAAGAAAAGACAGCCATCCGTGGCTAAGTAAAGAAATTAAGGATAGTATTCGACTAAAAACAAGGGCATAAGGTAGCCAAATCTAGTGGGAGGATAGAGGATTGGGAAAACTTTAAAAGACAGCAAAAAAGAACAAAAAGATTGATTAAGAAAGGGAAGATAGATTATGAAAGTAAATTAGCAAAAAATATAAAAACAGATGGTAAGAGTTTTTATAGTTATATAAAAAGAAAAAGGGTGGCTAAAGTAAATGTTGGTCCCTTAGAGGATGAGACCGGGAAATTAATGGTGGGAAATATGGAGATGGCAAAAACACAATGAATATTTTGTATCAGTCTTTACAGTAGAGGACACTAAGAATATCCCAACACTGGGCTATAGGGGGGGGGGGGGGGGGGGGAGGAGCTAAACACGATCAAAATCACTAAGGAAGTGGTACTCGGTAAAATAATGGGACTCAAGGCGGATAAATCACCTGGACCTGATGGCTTACATCTAGGGTCTTGAGGGAAGTGGCGGTAGGGATTGTGGATGCACTAGTAATAATTTTCCAAAACTGCCTGAACTCAGCAAAGGTCCCGGCAGACTGGAAAACTGCTAATGTAACACTCTTATTTAAAAATGGCAGTAGACAGAAGGCTGGAAACTATTGACCGGTTAGCCTAACATCTGTGGTAGGGAAAATTTTGGAGTCCATTATTAAGGAGACAGTAACAGGACATTTGGATAATCATAATTTAATAGGACAAAGTCAGCATGGTTTTATGAAGGGGAAGTCATGTTTGACAAATTTGCTGGAGTTCTTTGAGGAAGTAACACTTTGAGGAAGTGGATAAAGGGGAACCAGTGGACGTAGTGTATTTAGACTTCCAAAAGGCATTTGACAAGGTGCCACACAAGATTATTGCTTAAGATAAAAAATCACAGGATTGGGGGTAATATTCTGGCATGGATAGAGGATTGGCTATCTAACAGAAGGCAGAGAGTTGGGATAAATGGTTCATTCTCAGACTGGCAATCAGTAACTAGTGGTGTTCCGCAGGGGTCAGTGCTGGGTCCCCAACACTTTACAATCTATATTAACGATTTGGAGGAGGGGACCGAGTGTAACATATCAAAGTTTGCAGATGGGAGGGAAAGTAGTGAGTGAGGAGGACATAAAAAACCTGCAAAGGGACATAGACAGGCTAAGTAAGTGGGCAGAGATTTGGCAGATGGAATACAATACTGGAAAGTGTGAGGTTATGCACTTTGGCAGGAAAAATCGGAGAGCAAGTTATTATCTTAATGGCAAGAAACTGGAAAGTACTGAAGTACAAAGGGATCTGGGGGTCCTGGTGCACGAAACTCAAAAAGGTTAGTATGCAGGTGCAGCAAGTGATTAAGAAGGCCAATGGAATGTTGGCTTTCATTGCTAGGGGGATAGAATATAAAAATAGGGAGGTATTGCTTCAGTTGTACAAGGTATTGGTGAGACCGCACCTGGAATACTGCATACAGTTTTGGTGTCCATACTTAAGAAAAGACATACTTGCTCTCGAGTCAGTACAAAGAAGGTTCACTCGGTTAATCCCGGGGATGAGGGGATGGACATATGAGGAGAGGTTGAGTAGATTGGGACTCTACTCATTGGAGCTCAGAAGAATGAGAGGCGATCTTATTGAAACATATAAGATTGTGAAGGGGTTGGATCGGGTGGATGCCGGGAGGATGTTCCCGATGATGGGTGAAACTAGAACTAGGGGGCATAGTCTTAGAATAAGGGGCTGCTCTTTCAAAACTGAGATGAGGAGGAACTACTTCACTCAGAGGGTGGTAGGTCCATGGAATATGCTGCCCCAAAAAGCTGTAGAAGCTACATCATTACATAAATTTAAAACAGAAATAGACAGTTTCCTAGAAGTAAAGGGAATTAAGGGTTACAGGGAGCGGGCAGGAATTTGGACATGAGTCTAGGTTCGGATCGGACATGGCCCTGTGGGTAGCGGAGCAGGCCCAGGGGCCGTGTAGCCTGATCCTGCTCCTATTTCATGTGTCTAATTCTGTTAGATTCAGGAGATGGTTCTGTGATAGTAGATTGGCGGTTAGGATCAGATCAGCCATGATCTTATTGAATGGCGGAGCAGGCTCGAGGGGCCGATTGGCCTACTCCTGCTCCTATTTCTTATGTTCTTATGTTAGAATTTGTGCATCCCTGTTTGGCATAAAAATAAAACAAAAATGGTGACTCAACCATGGCTAACAAGGGAAATTAGGGATAGCATAAGATCCAAAGAGAGGACATATAAATTGGCTAGAAAAAGCAGCAAACCTGAGGATTGGGAGCAGTTTAGGATTCAGCAAAGGAGGACAAAGGGATTAATTAAGAGGGGGAAAATAGAGTATGAGTGTAAGCTTGCAAGGAACATAAAAACTGACTGTAAAAGCTTCTATAGATATGTGAAGAGAAAAAGATTGGTGAAGTCAAGCGTAGGTCCCTTGCAGTCAGAATCAGGGGAATTTATAATGGGGAACAAAGAAATGGCAGACCAATTAAATGCATACTTTGGTTCTGTCTTCACAAAGGAGGACACAAATAACCTCCCAGAGATGTCGGGGAACATAGGGGCTAATGAGAGGGAGGAACTGAATGAAATTAGTATTTGTAGGGAAATGGTGTTAAGGAAATTGACAGGATTGAAGGCCGATAAATTCCCAGGGCCTGATAATCTACATCCTAGGGTACTTGAGGAAGTGGCCCTAGAAATAGTGGATGCATTGCTGGTCATCTTCCAAAATTCTATAGATTCTGGAACAGTTCCCATGGATTGGAGGATAGCTAATGTTACCCCACTGTTCAAAAAATGTGGTAGAGAGAAAACGGGGAATTATAGACCGGTAAGCCTGACATCGGTAGTGGGGAAAATGCTAGAGTCCATTATAAAAGATGTAATAGCAGAGCACTTGGAAAACAATGACAGGATTGGACAAAGTCAACATGGATTTACAAAAGGTAAATCGTGCTTGACTAATCTACTAGAATTTTTTGAGGATGTAACTGGTAGAATAGATAAGGGAGAACCAGTGGATGTGGTGTATTTGGACTTTCAGAAGGCTTTCGATAAGGTCCCGCATAAGAGATCAGCGTGTAAAGTTAAAGCACATGGGATTGGGGGCAAGGTACTGACTTGGATAGAGAACTGGCTGGCAGACAGGAAGCAAAAAGTTGGAATAAATGTCTCTTTTTCCAAGTGGCAGGCAGTGACTAGTGGGGTACCGCAAGGATCGGTGTTAGGACCCCAGCTATTCACAATATATATAAATGATCTAGACGAGGGAACTAGATGTAATATCTCCAAGTTTGCAGACGACACAAAGCTGGGTGGGCGTGTGCTGTGAGGAGGATGCCGAGAAACTCCAGTATGATTTGGACAGGTTGGGTGATTGGGCAGAAGCATGGCAGATGCAATATAACGTGGATAAATGCGAGGTTATCCACTTTGGTGTCAAAAACAGGAAGGCAGATTATTATCTGAAGGACAATAGATTGGGAGAAGGGGAAGTGCAACGAGACCTGGGTGTCCTTGTGCACCAGTCGCTGAAGGTAAGCATATAGGTGCAGCAGGTGGTTAAGAAGCCAAATGGTATGTTGGCCTTCGTAGCGAGAGGGTTTGAGTACAGGAACAAGGATGTCTTGCTGCAGTTGTACAGGGCCTTGGTGAGACCACATCTTGAGTATTGTGTGCAGTTTTGGTCGCCTTATCTGAGAAAGGATGTTCTTGCCATGGCTTATACTCGCTGGAGTTTAGAAGAATGAGAGGGGATCTCATTTGAAACTTATAAAATTCTAACAGGACTAGACAGACTAGATGCAGGAAGGATGTTCCCGATGGCCGGGGAGTCCAGAACCAGGGGTCACAGTCTAAGGATAAGGGGTAAGCCATTTAGGACAGAGATGAGGAGGAATTTCTTCACCCAGAGAGTGGTGAACCTGTGGAATTCTCTACCACAGAAGGCAGTTGAGGCCAATTCATTAAATATATTCATGAAGGAGTTAGATATATTTCTTAAGGCTAAAGGGATCAGGGGATATGGGGAGAAGGCAGGGACGGGGTACTGAATTTGGATGATCAGCCATGATCTCATTGAATGGCAGAGCAGGCCTGAGGGGTCGAATGGCCTACTCCTGCTCCTATCTTCTATGTTTCTATGTTTCGGACAATATTACGATGCTGGAGAGAGAGGATGTCCTGGAGGGGTCAAGGACAGAATCGATTTAGTTAGAGCTGAGAAACAATAGAGGTGCCATTACACTACTAGGTGTATTCTATAGGCCAGCAACTAGTGGGAAGGATATAGAGGAGAAAATTTGCAGGGAAATTACAGAGAGGTTCAAGAACTATAGAGTATTGATAACAGGGGGACTTCAACTACCCTAATATAGACTGGGATAGTAAGTGTAAAGGGCAGAGAGGGGGAAGAGTTTCTGAAGTGTGTTCAGAATTGTTACCTCTGGTGTCCCCCAAGGATCTATCCTTGGCCTCCTCCTATTTCACATCTACATGTTGCCCCTTGGTGACATCATCCGAAAACACAGCATCAGTTTCCATATGTACACTGACGACACCCAGCTCTACCTCACTACAACTTCTCTCGACCCCTCCACGGTCTCTAAATTGTCAGACTGCTTGTCCGACATCCAGTACTGGATCAGCAGAAATGTTCTCCAATTAAATATTGGGAAGACCGAAGCCATTGTTTTCGGTCCCCACCACAAACTCTGTTCCCTAGCCACTGACTCCATCCCTCTCCCTACCATCTGTCGGAGGCTGAACCACACGGTTCGAATCCTTGGTGTCATATTTGACCCTGAAATGAGCTTCTGACCACATATCTGTAGCATTACAAAGACCGCCTATTTCCACCTCCATAAAATTGCCCGTCTCCGCCCTTGCCTCAGCTCATCCGCTGCTGAAACCCCCATCCATGCCTTGGTTACCTCTAGACTTGACTATTCCAACGCACTCCTGGCTGGCCTCCCACATTCTACCCTACGTAAACTTGAAGCCATCCAAAACTCGGCTGCCCCGTGGTCTAAATCGCACCAAGTCCCGTTCGCCCATCACCCCTGTGCTCGCTGACCTACATTGGCTCCTGGTTAAGCAGCGCCTCGATTTCAAAATTCTCATCCTTGTTTTCAAATCCCTCCATGGCTTCATCTCTAATCTCCTTCAGCCCCACAACCCCCCCTGAGATATCTGCACTCCTCTAATTCTGCCCCCCTGATTATAATCGCTCAACCATTGGTGGCCGTGCCTTCTGTTGCCTTGGCCCCAAGCTCTGGAATTCCCTGCCTAAACCTCTGCTCATTACCTCTCTTTCCTCCTTTAAGACGCTCCTTAAAACATACCTCTTTGACCAAGCTTTTGGTCACCTGCCCTAATTTCTCCTTATGTGGCTTGGTGTCAAATTGTTTGCCTTAAAATACTCCTGTGCAGTGCCTTGGGACATTTTACTATATTAAAGGCGCTATATAAATACAAGTTGTTGTTCACAGGAGAACTTTCTTGATCAGTACGTTATCAGCCCAACAAGAAAGGAGGCATTGCTGAATCTGGTTCTGGGCAATGAGGTAGGTCAAATGGAACAAATGTCAGTGAGGGAACATTTAGGAAACAGTGATCATAGTATCAATGGAAAAAGACAGGGAGCAATCTAGAGTAAAAATACTGAATTGGAGGAAGGCCAATTTCAGTGGGTTGCAAATGGATCTGGCCCGGGTAAATTGGAATCAAAGATTGGAAGGCAAAACTGTAATTGAACAATGGGCTGCCTTTAAAGAGGAGATGGTTTGGGTACAGTCGAGGTACATTCCCACGAGGGGGAAAGGTAGGGCAACCAAAGTCAGAGCTCCCTGCATGATGAAAGAGATAGAGAGTAAGATGAAGCAGAAAAGGGGGGCATATGACAGATGTCAGGTTGAGAATACAAGTGAGAACCAGGCTGAATATAGAAAGTTCAGAGGGGAAGTGAAAAAGGAAATAAGAGGGGCAAAGGGAGAGCATGAGAATAGATTGGTAACTAACATCAAAGGGAATCCAAAAGTCTTCTATAGGCATATAAGTCGTAGTGGGGCTGATTTGGGACCAAAATGGAGACCTACACATGGAGGCAGAGGACATGGCGGAGGTACTAAATGAGTACTTTGCATTTGTCTTTACCAAGGAAGAAGATGCTGCCAGTCATAGTGAAAGAGGAGGTAGTGGAGATACTGCATGGGTAAAAAATTGATAGAGAGGAGGTAATAGAAAGGCTGGCTGTACTTAAAGTAGATAACTTTAGGACCGGATGGGATGCATCCCAGGATACGGAGGGAAGTAAAGGTGGAAATTGCGGAGGTAGTGGCCTTAATCTTCCAATCCTCCTTAGAAACAGGGGTGGTGCCAGAGGACTGGAGAATTGCAGATGTTGCACCTTTGTTCAAAAAAGTGTGTAAGGATAAACCCAGCAACTACAGGCCAGTCAGTTTAACCTCGGTAGTGGGGAAGCTTTTAGAAATGATAATCCAGGACAAAATTAACAGTCAGTTGGACAAGTGTGGATTAATTAAGGAAAGCCAGCATGGATTTGTTAAAGGCAAATCATGTTTAACAAACTTGATTGAGTATTTTGATGCGGTAACAGAGAGGGTTGATGAGGGTAATGCGGTTGACGTGGACTTCCAAAACATGTTTGACAAAGTGCCACATAATGGGCTTGCCAGCAAAGTTGAAGCCCATGGAATAAAAGGGACAGTGACAGCATGGATACGAAATTGGCTAAGTGACAGGAAACAGAGAGTAGTGGTGAACGGTTGTTTATCGGACTAGAGGAAGGTACACAGTGGTGTTCCCCAGGGGTCGGTACTAGGACCACTGCCTTTTGTGATATATATTAATGACTTGGACTTGGGTGTACAGGGCACAATTTCAAAATTTGCAGATGACACAAAACTTGGAAGTATAGTAAACAGTGAGGAGGATAGTGATAGACTTCAAGAAGACAGACAGGCTGGTGAAATGGGTGGACACGTGACAGATGAAATTTAATGCAGAAAAGTGCAAAGTGATATATTTTGGTAGAAAGCATGGAGAGAGGAAATATAAGCTAAAGGGTGCAATCCTAAAGGGGGTCCTAGGGGTATATGTGCACAACTTGTTGAAGGTGGCAGGGCAGGTTGAGAAAGTAGTTTAAAAAGCTTATGGGATCCTGGGCTTCATGAATCAAGGTAGAGTACAAAAGCATGGAAATTATGATGAATCTGTATAAAACACTGGAGTATTGTGTCCAATTCCAGGCACTGCACTTTAGGAAGGATGTTGTACTGGTCTCGCTAGACGTACTCCTATCTAGTTATCCAGCCAGCTAAACACTCATTCAAATAATTCCTCGAGAAGCAGGTTGCTGTTTTGAAGCTTTACTTGAATAAATTTGTGAAACTGTAAACAAAGACAAAGTATGTTTTGTACATAGAGCTGAGTACTATACATTAGATGTTACATAAGATATAAACATGTTTATGACAACAGAATAGACTAATTGTATAACTAAATAGCACTGAAGCTAAACCTCGGTAGCTAACAGCTGATAACTTCTTATAGACAAAGTATTGTCAAAATACTACACTGACAAGGTTGTTATGTTACTAAACAAGGATACTCACAGACATTGCATCTTGCCTAGTGTATAAGAAAGGATGCAACAGGATTGAGAATCCCTCATGTGGCTTTCTTCATAACTCAGCAGAACACTCCCTGGAATACTACTTCTGGGGCAAACAGGAAGGCGGCCAAATAACACCCTGCTATACAATAACACTGCTATACACTAACTACCACTAGAGGGTGCTATCTGCATGTAATAAGTCCAGAACACTCCCCATCTGGGGTCGTTAACGACCCCACATAATCCTAACTCTGCTCGTCACTGGAGTCCTCTGGTGACAAAAGAAGGACCACCTCAGAGACAGGCCGAGAGAAGACCTTTGCTGGTCCCTCTTTGATGACTGCGATATGCATCCCCCAACTCTGAGAAGTCAGTCGGTGTCGACGATAGGATGCAGCTTCCATAGACTGCTGTGAGGGGGTAGGTTGCGTTCTGCTGCTATGCACTTCAACTCTTCGGAGTAACACTCGCGTTGGATGCTCTTCATCACAAGGATTTTGGCTCTTGAGCTCCTCTTCAGAGGGACTCTTATGACAGATGTGCCACCCATGGCAGCTACTCTCGTGTAGACTGGGAGAAGGTATGAGCTATATGGGTTAGGCGTGCTACTGTCTTTATGAGAATGTTCCATTTGGAGAAACGCTCGAAGTGTTTGGTCCTTAGAGATTTGAGTAACATTCGTTGTGACTTGTGGGCGTATCTCGGAGTCAGAAACAGGGTAGAGGAGGTCGAATGACTCATTGAGTTCAGAGGAGTGCAGGGACTGATCCTGAAGAAAAGCAGGTCCTGACAGCCAAGTCGTGCTAAGAAGGGACGCTGTTACAGATCTAGACCCATGGTCAGCTTGGTTCAGGTCTGTGGGGACGTACCTCCACTGGTCGGGGGATGTGGACTGTCGAATATGTTGGACCCTGTTGTTCACGTATACGTAGAACCGTCTACTTTGGTTATGGATGTATCCTCGCACCACTTTGCTGTCTGTATAATACTTGATGCTGTCAAACTTCAGATCCATCTCCTCTACTATGAACTCTGCAATCTCAACTGTTAATACTGCTGCGCACAGTTCCAATCTAGGTATGGTGAGGTCTGGCTGGGGTGCCAACTTGGCCTTACCAAAGACGAAGCTGACTTTGCTTTGTCCATCTTGAGTGGTGACCTTCAGATAAGCCACACCTGCAATGGCCTTAGCGGATGCGTCTGCAAAGACACAATTGGACATTAGAGGGAGAGAAGGACGTATAGGAGCAAGGTATTTGGATCTCCTGTAAGTCTTGAAGTGAGTCTCTCCATCTGTCCCACTCTGCTTCCATCTCTCCAGAGAGGTGAATCCCACTCTTCAGTGCATGTGGAGAGTTCTCCGAGGAGCAGCCTGCCTTGTATGGTGACAGGGGCTAAGAATCCAAGAGGGTGGTATAGGCTGTTGACTGTAGAGAGCACTCCTCTACGTGTTGTAATCAACCACCACCTAGACCGAAGGGTGTGTTGATGTGGGAAGGGGAGGACACAAGCACAGTCACAAGATTGGCCTATGAAAAACAGCAGTTAGCTGTGTTTTATTTTCAGAAAAACGGGGAAACAAGGTTCACGTCTGGCACAATCCAAAACATATGACGTTCAAAAGGAAAATGAAGAACAAAACCATCACCCGCCCCGGGTGGTTAGGAAGGCAGTCCTTAAATTAATTTCCTCCAAAAACAATAAGCCAGGGTTGCTTTACCACTGGATCTTTCTCAGCCGGTCCAGGGATCATATCTGGCTTTTGGTTAGGAAGGCAGTCTTGGCTTTGTCCTGGCTTTCTCCTCAGGCACTGGCCCCCAAAAGGCCCTGAAGGGATGCACTAGTTTGCCTTTTTAACTGCTGAGCTAATGGGTAGATTTGCCTCAGGTGTGTTGGAGGTGGGTGTGGCCTTCACCTGAATTGTAGTGAGAGGAGGATTTTGTCTCCATCTGGTGGCCACATTCACCTCCAACCACCACAAACCGCCCCCATAGCTCACATTTCCCCCCCCTCAGCTCCGACCTCCGGGAAGGGGCGTCGGCAAACCAAAGGGCCTCACATCCGGAGAGGGCATTAAACAAATGGTGAACTTTATATTTCAAGTGCAGGTTTTTTTTAAACTTGACAATAACAGTACTTCTGATCATGAATACACTCAAAATTTCTCCACAATGTCCTTTACTTTTACTGCATGCTGCAGTTAATTTTCCTCATCATCTGTGGAATAGGAATGCCATGTCAGTCTCTCGTAGCAGTAGGAACAGTTTCCAAACAGCCTATATTCCTTGGATCATATTTAATTGCTTCTGTAAAGTATCCTACCGCATCTCCATAGTGCCCCTCGTTAGCCATATTGTTACCTCGTACTGCCAATTCGAAAATCTTGTCATTTGAGTTCGCAGTTTGCTCTAGTTTCTTTTCACCTTTCTTCTTCTCGCGCTCTTTCTTCTCGGCTTTAGGTTTTATATTCCATTCATCTTCGTCATCCTCCTCTCTGTCACTACAACTTTCTTTCTTTGATAAAACTTTATCATTAATATTCTCTTCAATTTTATTCTCACTTCTATTTTCTTTTTCTAATTTTTGTTGCCGTCTTCGCTCTTTGTCTTTTTTTCTTAAGTCTTCGTTTTTCAGCCTTCCTCTTTGCCTGTTCTGCTTCATTAACCAACTCTTGAGCAATTCTCTCAGCTTCCTCGGCAGGACCTCTATGAATTAGAGCCTTTTATACTGTATAGATCTGTAACGTTTTTATGCCTGGACGACAGCTCTGGAGTATCGCAGAGGAAATTTCTCCGCATTCCGCAGAACGTGCTTGTGCAATCGAAGTGGTTGTGGTCATCATCGTCATTAGAATCGTCCTCATTTTACTTGTTGACGTGATACAACCATTGGTTTCGGATTTCATAATGTGGATACCTTACCTGAACATGTTCATTAACCGGCTTACCCTCCAGGACTTGTACATTGGCTCGTGCATGGGCCAGATTGGGATCCCGGAGTTGGGCCGTCCCAAGTTGTCCCCCAATGGGTAGCTGTTCTGGTGTCAGCATCCAATCTTCTTCCTGTGACTCAGTCCGAGGATTGGGGATTACCGTCTCTCGAGAAGGCCCAGGGTTGGCCACTTCCTCCTCATCATCTGCCTCTTCGTCGGCAGTCTGAGTTTCTGATGCAGTGTCTGCCTGTAACACTCGGAAGGGATTTCTGGGCAACTTATACCCAGCTTTACGGTTAGATACAGTACGCTTAAATTTTTGTCCACCTGAGTTCTTGGGGACTAGTGTCTCAGCCTTCCAGAGTTCAGCATAGAGTCGGCAATCTCGGCCAAGGAGAAGAGGGACTGGTAGATTTGGAACCACCCCCACTCGCACCTTGCAAGCTCCTTTATCAGATAATATGGTCACCTCTTCTGTGGGGAACGCTTTGGTATCCCCATGTATACAGGAAACACTAAGGGTACCGAGGGATTTAGCTGGATTTCCTTCCACCAGATGGGGCTGGACCAAGGAGACCATGCTTCCTGTGTCGATCATAGCTTGGACTGGCTTCCCATTCAGCTGGACTAAGACCATTAGAGGTGGGTATTCTTCTTGCCACCAGCAGGACAGAAGCAAACTGCAGGTTCTCCCGCCATCCGCGTCTGGAGGCCCCTCCGTAGGCATGGACTCAGACAGACGACACTGCCAAGACATGTGGCCAAATTCACCGCAACACCAACAGCGACAGGTTTCCTGAGGGAACGGGGAACGGATTGGTTCTCGGACCTTTGTTACCTCTCTCTGGCGGCCTTCATCTGGGCGGTGTGGAGGCCTGAACCTTTCTGGACTCCTTATTCCCTTGTACTACGGTCTCCTCTCTGTTCGGCTGTTTCTCAGGAGGGCGCTAGCGACTTGGTGCCGTTCCACCACCTCAACGAGTTGATCAACTGTTTGGGGATTAGCCTGACTTGCCACTCTTTTCATTTCATAGGGCAGGGCGCGTAAATACCTGTCGACGACCAGCCGTTCCATTACTTGGGTCACAGTCAATTGGGCGGGTTGGAGCCATCCTGCTGCAACCCGAATCAGTTCATACATCGGACTTCTTGGGGATTCACTAGGTTGGAACACCCACTCATGGAATTTCTGTGCTTGAATCGGTGGACTCAATTCATACGCCGAAGTATTTCAGAAGTCAGTTTTCCATAGTTAGCCGCAGCGTCGCTGCCCAGGTCTAGATAAGCTTTTTGGGCGGGACCAATGAGAAAAGGCGCCAAGAGCCCGGCCCATTGCTCCAGGGGCCATTTTTCCCTCTTTGCAGTCCTCTCAAAGGCCTGTAGGTAAGCCTCTATGTTATCCCCCTCTGTCATTTTGGGAATGTAACGCCCAGCTGCATTGGCTGGCACGTCGGGTTGGTGGGTGCTGACGGGAGGTTGATCAGCTGAGGCGTTTAGCCACTCCAGTAGGTTTTCCCTCAGCAGCTCATTGCCACGGCACTGTTATAGAGTCATAGAGTCATAGAGTTTTACAGCACAGAAAGAGGCCCTTCGGCCCATCGTGTCTGCGCCGCCCTTCCATCCCATCCAGTCTAATCCCATTTTCCAGCATTTGGTCCATAGCCTTGTATGCAATGGCATTTCAAGTGCTCATCCAAATGCTTCTTGAATGTTGTGATGATCCCTGCCTCTACCACCCTTTCAGGCAGTGAGTTCCAGCTTCCAACCACCCTCTGGGTGAAAAAGTTCCTCCTCAAATCCCCCCTAAATCTCCTGCCCCTTACCCTGAATCTGTGCCCCCTTGTTATTGACCCCCCTACTAAGGGGAAAAGTTCCTCTTTATCTACCCTATCTATGCCCCTCATCATTTTGTACACCTCAATCAGGTCCCCCCTCAGCCTCCTTTGCTCCAAGGAAAACAACCCCAGCCTGTTGAGTCTTTCTTCATAGCTAAGGCGCTCCATCCCAGGTAACATCCTGGTGAATCTTCTCTGCACCCTCTCCAGAGCAATCACATCCTTCCTATAGTGAGGCGACCAGAACTGCACACAGTACTCCAGCTGTGGCCTCACCAGCGTTTTGTACAGCTCCATCATAACCTCCCTGCTCTTATATTCTATGCCTCTGCTAATGAAGGCAAGTATCCCATATGCCTTTTTAACCACCTTATCTACCTGTTCCGCTGCCTTCAGGGATCTATGTACATGTACACCAAGGTCCCTCTGACCCTCTGTACTTCCTAGGGTCCTACCACTCATTGTGTATTCCCTTGCCTTATTTGTCCGTCCAAAATGCATCACCTCGCACTTTTCCGGGTTAAATTCCATTTGCCACTTTTCCGCCCATCTGACCAACCCGTTAATATCGTCCTGTAGCCTGAGGCTTTCCTCCTCGCAATTTACCACCCCACCAATTTTCGTGTCATCCGCGAACTTACTAATCATACCCTTTACATTCTCATCCAAATCGTTAATGTAGATCACAAACAGCAAGGGACCGAGCACCGATCCCTGAGGTACCCCACTGGACACAGGCTTCCAGTCACAAAAGCAACCTTCGACCATCACCCTCTGCCTCCTGCCACTCAGCCAGTTTAGGATCCAACGCGCCAAGGCCCCCTGGATCCCATGGGCTCTTACCTTCTTGACCAGTCTCCTATGCGGGACTTTGTCAAAAGCTTTACTGAAGTCCATGTAAACCACATCCACAGCATTTCCCTCATCTACACACCTAGTCACCCCCTCGAAAAATTCAATCAGATTGGTCAGACATGATTTACCTTTGACAAAGCTATGCTGACTATCCCCGATTAATCCTTGCCTCTCCAAGTGGAGACTAATTTTGTCCCTCAGAATTTTTTCCAATAATTTCCCCACCACAGATGTTAGGCTCACTGGCCTGTAATTCCCTGGTTTATCCCTGCTACCCTTCTTGAATAATGGTACTACGTTAGCTGTTCTCCAGTCCTCTGGTACATCCCCTGTGGCCAGAGAGGTTCTGAAAATTTGTGTCAGAGCCCCTGCAATCTCCTCCTTTGCCTCACACAACAGCCTGGGATACATCTCATCCGGGCCTGGGGATTTATCCACTTTTTGGCCTGCTAAAACCGCTAGTACCTCCTCCCTCTCGATGCTAATATGTTCAAGTATGTCACAGTCCCCTTGCCCGACTTCTATGTCTACATCCTCTTTCTCCACAGTGAACACGGAGGCAAAAAATTCATTTAAAACCCCCCCCACTTCATCTGGCTCTACACACAGCTTGCCACTTTGGTCCCTAATGGGCCCTACCCTTTCCCTGGTAATCCTCTTGCCCTTAATATACTTATAAAACATCTTAGGATTTTCCTTTATTTTGCTCGCCAGTGTTATTTCATGGCCCCTCCTCGCCCTCCTAATTTCCTTTTTGAGTATGCCCCTGCACCTCTTATACTCCTCTAGGGCTTCCACCGTCTTTTATCTTTTGTAACTGCCAAAAGCCCCCCTTTTTTTCCTAATGCATTTTTGTATATCCTTTGTCATCCAAGGTTCCCTTTGCTTGTTGGTCCCACCCTTGACCTTTACAGGAACATGTTGGTGTTGTACTCTCTCTATTTCCCTTCTGAAAGCCTCCCACTGTTTTGATGTGGATTTTCCTATAAGTAGCTGCTCCCAGTCCACTTTGGCCAGATCCTGTCTTATCTTATTAAAATCGGCCTTCCCCCAATTTAGAACCCTTATTTCCGGGCCGTCTTTGTCTTTTTCCATGACCACCTTAAATCTCACCGAATTGTGGTCACTATCGCCAAAATGCTCTCCTACAGACACTTCCACCACTTGCCCGGCTACATTCCCCAGAATTAGGTCCAGTACCGCTCCCTCTCTTGTGGGACTTTCTACATGTTGGCTCAAAAAGCTTTCCTGGGTGCACTTTAAGAATTCTGCACCCTCTAAGCCTTTCACACTCTGACTATCCCAATTTATATTGGGGAAGTTGAAATCCCCCACTATTATCACCCTATTATTTTCACACTTTTCTGAGATCTGCCTGCATATCTGTTCCTCTATCTCCCCCTGACTGTTTGGGGGCCTATAGTACACTCCCAGCAAAGTGCTTGCCCCCTTTTTGTTTTTAAGTTCTACCCATATGGCCTCATTAGAGGAACCCGCTAGTATATCATCCCTCCGTACAGCAGTAATAGACTCCTTAATTAATATTGCAACACCCCCTCCCCTTTTACACCCCCCTCTGTCTCGCCTGAAGATTCTATACCCCGGAATATTCAGCTGCCAGTCCTGACCCTCCCTCAACCATGTCTCCGTGATAGCAACAATATCGTACTCCCATGTGCTCAACAACAACTTCAGTTCATCCACCTTATTTGCAAGACTCCTTGCATTAAAATAAATGCCTTCCAGCCCTGCCATATTCCCTTTTGCCTTCACATCTTTGCTCTGCCTTCCCTGCTAACTTGTTTTTTCCTCCCTATTTGGCTGTACATCACCCCCTACTATAGCTCCACTCTGTATCCCATCCCCCTGCCGAGTTAGTTTAAACCCTCCCCAGCAGTGCTAGCAAACCTCCCCGCAAGGATATTGGTTCCCCTCTGGTTCAGGTGTAAACCGTCCGACTTGTACAAGTCCCACCTGCCCCAGAAGCAGTCCCAGTGATCCAGGAAACTAAAGCCCTCCCTCCTGCACCATCCCTTTAGCCACGCATTCATCTGTTCTATTCTCCTATTCCTATACTCACTAGCACGTGGCACCGGGAGTAATCCAGAGATTACACCCTTTGAGGTCCTGCTCCTTAACCTTGCCCCTAGCCCCCTAAATTCTTGCTGCAGGACCTCATCCCTCTTCTTACCTATGTCGTTGGTACCAATGTGGACCACGACCTCTGGCTGTTCACCCTCCCCCTCCAGAATGCCCTGCAGCCGCTCAGTGACATCCTTGACCCTGGCACCAGGGAGGCAACAAACCATCCTGGATTCACGTCTACGGCCACAGAAACGCCTATCTGTTCCCCTTACTATAGAATCCCCTACCACTATTGCTCTCACTCTTTTCCCTCCCCTCCTGGGCAGCAGGAGCGCCCCCAGTGCCAGGAAGCTGGCTGCTGCTGCCTCCCCCTGGTGAGTCATCCCCCCCAACAGTATCCAAAATGGTATACCTGTTTGAGAGGGGAATGGTCACAGGGGTTTTCTGCACTACCTGCCTACTTCTATTGCTCCGCCTGATGGTCACCCCTTTCCTTTCTTCCTGTGTAGCCCTTCCCTGCGGTGTGACCAACTCACTAAACGTGCTATCCACGACTTTCTCAGACTCGTGAATGCTCCACAACCCATCCACCCGCAGCTCCAGCTCCTCAATGCGGTCTGCTAATAGCTGCAGATGGATGCATTTCCTGCACACGTAGTCACCAGGGGCAGTGCCCCTGAATTCCCACATAGAGCAGGCGGAACACATCACGGGGCGGGGCTCTCCTGGCATGACTTACCCCTTAATTAATTTAAATTAATTTACTATCACCAATTAAAGATATCTCTAAGGCGCTTGTACAGTCTACCAACAGTACCTGCTACACCAGAAAAGACCCCGGTAACTATAAACTACAGAGTTAGAGTTTAAAAAAGAGAAATACTCACCAACCAATCACCTACCTGCTCCCTGGTGACGTCACACTCTGATTTCTTTTTACCTCCCTCCTCTGCTGTTGATTTGGTAAGCCTCGGCTGCTCCTCCCCCGAACTGGTCGGGCCTCGCTGCTTGTGCCGGTTTTTAAGCCGGGCTTCTCACCACCTCGCCTCTGCTGCTCCTCCCCCGAACTGGTCGGGCCTCGCTGCTTGTGCCGGTTTTTAAGCCGGGCTTCTCACCACCTCGCCTCTGCTGCTCCTCCCCCGAACTGGTCGGGCCTCGCTGCTTGTGCCGGTTTTTAAGCCGGGCTTCTCACCACCTCGCCTCTGCTGCTCCTCCCCCGAACTGGTCGGGCCTCGCTGCTTGTGCCGGTTTTTAAGCCGGGCTTCTCACCACCTCGCCTCTGCTGCTCCTCCCCCGAACTGGTCGGGCCTCGCTGCTTGTGCCGGTTTTTAAGCCGGGCTTCTCACCACCTCGCCTCTGCTGCTCCTCCCCCGAACTGGTCGGGCCTCGCTGCTTGTGCCGGTTTTTAAGCCGGGCTTCTCACCACCTCGCCTCTGCTGCTCCTCCCCCGAACTGGTCGGGCCTCGCTGCTTGTGCCGGTTTTTAAGCCGGGCTTCTCACCACCTCGCCTCTGCTGCTCCTCCCCCGAACTGGTCGGGCCTCGCTGCTTGTGCCGGTTTTTAAGCCGGGCTTCTCACCACCTCGCCTCTGCTGCTCCTCCCCCGAACTGGTCGGGCCTCGCTGCTTGTGCCGGTTTTTAAGCCGGGCTTCTCACCACCTCGCCTCTGCTGCTCCTCCCCCGAACTGGTCGGGCCTCGCTGCTTGCGCCGGTTTTTAAGCCGGGCTTCTCACCACCTCGCCTCTGCTGCTCCTCCCCCGAACTGGTCGGGCCTCGCTGCTTGTGCCGGTTTTTAAGCCGGGCTTCTCACCACCTCGCCTCTGCTGCTCCTCCCCCGAACTGGTCGGGCCTCGCTGCTTGTGCCGGTTTTTAAGCCGGGCTTCTCACCACCTCGCCTCTGCTGCTCCTCCCCCGAACTGGTCGGGCCTCGCTGCTTGTGCCGGTTTTTAAGCCGGGCTTCTCACCACCTCGCCTCTGCTGCTCCTCCCCCGAACTGGTCGGGCCTCGCTGCTTGTGCCGGTTTTTAAGCCGGGCTTCTCACCACCTCGCCTCTGCTGCTCCTCCCCCGAACTGGTCGGGCCTCGCTGCTTGTGCCGGTTTTTAAGCCGGGCTTCTCACCACCTCGCCTCTGCTGCTCCTCCCCCGAACTGGTCGGGCCTCGCTGCTTGTGCCGGTTTTTAAGCCGGGCTTCTCACCACCTCGCCTCTGCTGCTCCTCCCCCAAACTGTTGCTCAAGAATGTTTTGTATTTGTTCATGTTGGGCCATACTGGTCCTGAAACTGCTGCAAAAGGGCCTCCATCGCTCCACCAAAGGGTTTTCAACAATGAGTGCTTTGTCCTCCCAACCACCAGAGGGCTAAAGCCAGCATTCTCCACCATGTGTGATCAACCACCACCTCGACCGAAGGGTGTGTTGATGTGGGAAGGGGAGGACACAAGCACAGTCACAAGATTGGTCGATGAAAAACAGCAGTTAGCTGTGTTTTATTTTCAGAAAAACAGGGAAACATCACGTCTGGCACAATCCAAAACATATGATGTTCAAAAAAGAAAATGAAGAACAAAACCATCACCTGCCCCGGGTGGTTAGGAAGGCAGTCCTTAAATCAATTTCCTCCAAAAACAATAAGCCAGGGTTGCTTTACCTCAAATCAATTTCCTCCCAATAACAATAAGCCAGGGTTACTTTACCACTGGATCTTTCTCAGCTGGTCCAGGGATCATATCCGGCTCTCAGTTAGGAAGGCAGGCTTGGCTTTCTCCTCAGGCACTGGCCCCCAAAAGGCCCTGAAGGGATGCACTAGTTTGCCTTTTGAACTGCTGAGCTAATGGGTAGATTTGTCTCAGGTGTGTTGGAGGTGGGTGTGGCCTTCACCTGAATTGGAGTGAGAGGGGGATTTTGTCTCCATCTGGTGGCCACATTCACCTCCAACCACCACGAACCACCCCCATAGCTCACAGTGTGAAGCGTTTCTTGTCATCTAAGGCTTGGAACGTGAACGTGTCTGTTGCTATGTTCCAAGACACTCCTAGGCTACGCTGTAGGGGGAGGTCATCAGTGAAGAGGTCTAGATCCTTGACGTCCTCAGCACGATCTCCAGGGGGGAATGCCTCCATCACTGCTGGTCTGTTAGAGGCTATCTTGTGTAGCCTGAGGTTGGATAGTGCAAGTAGTTCCTGAGCTCGTCCAAGGGTACTGATGGCCTCTGCTTCGGTCGGGAATGACTTCAGTGCATCGTCGACGTAGAACTCTCGTTCGATGAACCCTCTCTCATCACTGCCAAAGTCATCTTCTTCTTCCTTGGCTGCCCTCCCTAGTCCGTATATGGCGACAGCAGGGGACGGGCTATTCCCGAAGACATGGACGTGCATTCTGTAGTCCACAATGTCTCTGCTGGGGTCATTGTTGCTGTTAAGTCCGTGAATGATTTAGACACGGACTAGCAGGAGTGAAAACAAACAGATGTTTACTGGTGGAAGTCCATAATGAATCTAAACAACAGAGGCTCTCTAGCGCCTTTTATGCAGGGGTGGTCACTGCCGGTACTGCAGTCTGAGACCAGTTATTCTCTTAAAGGTACATACACAACAATTCCTCCCCTTTTAGATAAACAGTACATAACATTCATTTAACAACTAATGGTAACGAATTACAATCACAATTACTGTTGCTAGATACATTGGTTAACTTTAAGCAATTATAAGTTCAGTCTTTGAGGAGGCTTCCTAATTCTGTCTGGATAATGCCTCTTTGGAGTATCAGGTTCTTCTGGCAATGTTGAGTCGGAATCAATGTCGTTGTTTGGTTCATCTGCTTCCAATATTACCGGTTCTGCGGTAGCTGCAATTGGAACGTCGATTTCATTACCAGGTGTATCAGATCGTGGTGTGGAGTTGACGTTTCCCACTGACTCTAGAATCTGGTCAGCATGGCGTCTTACAATGCTCTCCCCAACGTCCACGGTATACATGAGAGGTCCTTGTCGTGTACAAATCGTTCCTGGCTGCCATTTCTCAGTGCGGTAGTACCGGGCCAAAACTGGTTGACCTATCTTAAAACTCCTGGTCGGCCTTTCATTCATATTCTGAAACTGCCTGTTCTCCACATCTCTTCGGACGTTTGGCTTAACCAAATCCAAGCGGCATCGTAGTCTTCGATTGAAGGACATCATGGCTGGAGTTTGTTTGGTAACCGCATGTGTCGCATTCCGGTCGGCAAACAAGAAGTTGTCCACCTTGTGTTGTAGGGGTATATCTTCATTACACATTGCCTTGATAGCCTTCTTGAATGTTTGGACAAACCTCTCGGCCAATCCATTAGTGGCTGGATGATATGGGGCAGATGTGTAATGCTTAACACCATTGTTCTTTAAGAACCTCCGGAACTCTTCAGACACAAACTGCGGTCCATTGTCAGAGCAAATCTGTTCAGGCAGCCCATTCCTGGCGAATATAGTTCGTAAAACTGCGATAGTTTTTTCTGTGGTGGTTGAGGACATTTTTATTACCTCTGGCCACTTTGAATGTGCATCCACCGCAAATAAAAACATCGAGTCCATGAAGGGACCAGCAAAATCAATGTGCACCCTTTGCCATGGAGATGAGGGCCACTCCCATGGATGCAGAGGAGCTTGTGGTGGGGCGTTTTGGACCTTCTGGCATCCTGCACAGCTCTTGGTCATCTCTTCGATTTCTCTATCGATTCCTGGCCACCACACAAACGCTCTGGCTAAGCTCTTCATTTTTACCCCACCCAGATGACCCTCATGAAGCTCATTGAGCACTCTATCCGTCAACTTAGGTGGAATTACTACTCTGGATCCACACATCAAGGTTCCTCTGCACACTGACAGCTGTTCTCTTCTTGACGAAAATGCTGGCAGCAGTGGTTCGCCATGTGCTGGCCATCCCTTCACCGTTAAATCATAGACCCGTGATAGTGTCGGGTCATTCCGTGTTTCCTTTTCTATGTTTGCATTCGTCACAGGGAGACATTCGACTATGGTCGAGTGGAATAACTCCATTGGATCCACTGCAAGGTCTTGTTCTTCCACCGTTGGCAATGGTAGGCGTGACAATCCATCAGCATTCCCATGCTGTTTAGTTCCTTTGTACTCGATGTCATATTGGTGTGCCCCTAGGAAAAGGGACCACCTCTGCAGCCGTTGCGCTGTCATTATCGGTACGCCCTTCTGAGGGTTGAAAATGGAGACAAGAGGTTGATGATCGGTTAGTAGAGTAAATTTTTGACCGTGCAGGTAGTGATTGAACTTCTTCACCCCCCACACTAGGCTGAGGGCCTCTCTGTCAATCTGGGCGTAGTTACGCTCGGCAGAAGTTAACGAGTGTGACGCAAAAGCTATCGGCCTCTCTAAACCATCAAGGAATTTATGTGACAGTACCGCCCCAATGCTGTAGGGAGACGCATCACACGCCAGTCTGATCGGCAGTGCTGGGTTGTTGTGAGCCAATACTTCTCTTGAAGTGATTAAGTCCTTACTCTTCTGAAAGGCCTGCTTACAGTCATTGCTCCATTTCCATGCTACTCCCGTTCACAGCAGGGTGTTCAGTGGGTGCAGAATTGTCGACAAATTCGGCAAAAACTTATGGTAGTAATTCACCAATCTGAGGAATGACCTCAGTTGCGACACATTTTCAGGCGCTGGGGCCTTAACAACTGCTTCAATTTTGTCAGGGGACTTATGTAACCCCTCTTTGTCAATCACGTGGCCACAATACGATATCCGTTTCTTAAAAAATTCGCACTTGGGGCAGTTGGCTCGCAGCCCATGTTCCCGTAGTCTAGTGAGCACCTGTTCTAGGTTGTTAAGGTGTTCACTGTCATCTTCACCTATTACAAGGATGTCGTCCAAGTAACACTGAGTCCCCGGAATCCCTTGCAGGACTTGTTCCATCGCTCTTTGCCATATCGCCGGAGCCGATGCTACTCCGAATACCAATCGATGATATTGGTAAAGACCTTTGTGAGTGTTTATCGTGAGATACTTCCTAGAGGACTCTTCAACCTCCATCTGCAAATATGCTTGTGCTAGGTCAATTTTTGTAAAACGCTTCCCTCCAGACAGTGAGGCGAAGATGTCTTCTATCCTTGGAAGAGGATATTGTACTGTGTGAAGGACAGGGTTCACCGTCACCTTGAAACCCCCACAGATGCGAATCTTCTTTGGCTCTCCGGACTTATTGCTTAACGTTTTTTTCATGACAGGAACGATGGGTGTCACCCACTCGCTCCAGTCGACCTTAGACAACACGCCCGCCTTCTCCAGATTCTCCAGCTCTGCCTCGACGGCTGGATGAATTGCATATGGTACCGGTCTCGCTATGAAAAACTTGGGAACTGCATTCTCTTCTATTTTTAACGAGGCGGTTACGCCTTTAAGCGTGCCCAGTTCTTGTTGAAATACCTCTTTGGCGTTAGCTAAGATTGTTGACAATCGTCCAGGAGTGACGTCTTCATCTTTTTTACCGTCCACCGTCATTGCATGAATGGAATGCCAATCTAAGTTTATCTTCCTGATCCATTCCAGTCCCAATAACGGTGGTCCACCATTTGGCAGTATGTAGAGATACAATTTCCGTATTTTCTTGCCATTGTATTCGACAGGCACCCTTATTTTTCCTCTGGGGTATACTTTTTGCCCCGTATACGTCGTCAAGACGATGGATGTCTCTCTCAAGGGTATGTGTGAAAATAGCCGCTCATAGACTTGTCGATTCATGACGGTTAGCGCTGATCCATTTTAACTTGGGACCCTGCTATCGTGAGGGTGACCCAAATGGTTCGGTGATCCTCTTTTGCGATTACATTGTGAAGTTTGAGACAGCTTAATCTCCTGTTCTCGGATTCACTATCGCTCATCTGGTCTTCGGAACTACTGTCCGTCATCTTGTGTACTTTCCTTAGTAGCCTTTTTGTTGTCGCTGGTCTTCTTCCCAGACCTACAAACTCGTGCAATGTGTCCAATCTTCCCGCATTGTCTGCATATTTTGTCTTTGGACCAGCAGTCCTTCTGGTCATGGTTAGTTCTGCCGCAGCGATAACATTTTGCAAATCCCCATGTCATTTCGTGGGTGCCGTATTCCTGTGGTTTTTGTTGAATTTCTGCAGCTCCCCTGGCTGCTGCTTCATACGATACTGCCACGCTGAAAGCCTTATCTAGCGTCAGCTCTTTTTCTGCGAGTAACTTCTTCTATGTTCCTTTACTCAGGAGTCCACAGACAAATTTGTCCCGTAGGGTATCTGCCAGTCCTGCTCCGAACTGGCAGTGCTTTGATAGCTTGCGTAGTTCCGTAAGATACTCAGCATTGCTCTCATCTTTGTGCTGAGTTCTCCTGTGGAATTTAAATCTTTCTGCTATCAACAGCGGTGCAGGGTTTAAGTGCTCCTGTAGAACAGCAACAATTTCGTTAAAACTCTTCGCCTTCGGTTTGGCTGGAGTAATCAGATCCCGCAATAGGCCGTACGTTCTAGCGCCCATTAAGTTTAGCAATATTGATGCCTTTTTCCCCTCCGCTATTTCATTTGCCTCGAAATATACCTTGACTCTTTCCACATACGTGGTCCAGTCCTCTAATGTATTATCAAAAGCAGTGATACAGCCAGTCTTCGGCATCTTGCAAATCTAAAATGGCGCCTCCCGCGCTTTGCCTTCTTCCCCGGTTTAACAAAATGGCGCCTCCCGCGCTTTGTCTTCTTCCCCGCTGTTGTTAGCGCTGCTTTCCACGGTTTCCTGCGCGTTAAATATTAATTTGTTTTCTTTTATTATCTTCCCGTCGTGGAGCGGACCCTCTGGAACACTTCCCTCCCTCTTCTGAGGTCCGAACGCTGCCCAGCTTCGAAACACCGGCCGCGCCCTGTATGCGCCACCCTCTCTCTCTCTCCTTGCTTCCCGACTCGCTGCCCGGCCCCGTTGCAGCCCAGGAAGGATCAGAGCACTACCTGCCACCAGCCCGATTAGATGGGAAACCACGGACCGAGGAACCCAGCCTGGCTCTGGAAAGTCGCTCCTGCAAGTTCGTTTCTTTACTCGTCGCCAGTGTTAAGTCCGTGAATGATTTAGACACGGACTAGCAGGAGTGAAAACAAACAGATGTTTACTGGTGGAAGTCCATAACGAATCTAAACAACAGAGGCTCTCTAGCGCCTTTTATACAGGGGTGGTCACTGCCGGTACTGCAGTCTGAGACCAGTTATTCTCTTAAAGGTACATACACAACAGTTGCGATACCACAGGAAGCAGAGGAAGCCTCTGTGGTCTTCTCTCACCACAAAGCAGTGAAACGTGCTGGATATCGGCAGTGATGGCGACGGGCTCTTTCCTGAATCTCATGAGTACCCCCAAGAGGCTGTTGTTGAGATCGGGCCCTGTGAGGAGTACATCGTTGAGAGAGACTCCCTGATATGGTGAACTGGAGTCAAGCACGACGCGGATTTGTTCCGGCTTTTTGGGGTGATAGACTCCGAAGGAGGGGAGGTACCAACACTCTTGGCCTTCCTGGAGTGGAGGAGCTAGCTCTGCATGACCTTGACAAGCATTTTCTTGACAAACTCTAGGAAGTATGCTTTCATCTTTGGCTTCTTCTCTAGTGTGCGACGGAGTGAGTTAAGACGATTATAGGCATACTCCCTGTTGTTCGGCAGCTGTCGTCTGGGGTTCTGGAAGGGTAAAGGTGCAACCCAACTGTTAGAGCTGTCACGAGAGACCTCATTGTCCATAATCTGGAGGAATCTCATGCTGTCGATCGATGGAGCAAGTTTGTGGTCATTGGCGGTGCGACAGAAGACTGACTGACCCGGGTTCTCTCCAGTGAGCGTCATCTGTGTGCTGTCTGCGGAGATCAGCGCTGGGGGGTTCTGAGGCTGGGCCGTATGACTGAACTTCTCTGTCACTCGGATCTGACTACTGCATGGGGTAAGGTAGCTTGGACGACCATTCTCCAAGATGGAAGTCTTGAGTGTGCTCACCTGAGATGGCTTGTGAGCACCCCTGAGGCACACGTCTCCAATGACGACCCAGCCGAAGTCTAGCCTTTGGGCGAAAGGGCGTCATGTGGACCGTTGATCTGTTTCCTTATCTTATGTACCCTCAGGATGTCCCTTCCCAACAACAGGAGTATGTCTGCGTCTGGATCAAGAGGTGGGATCTCGTCTGCAATGCATCTCAGATGACAGTGGTGATGAGCTGCATTCGGAGTGGGAATCTCAGAACGGTTGTCGGGGACTTGATTACATTCGATGAGTGTAGGAAGGGGGAGACTAATCTTCCCGTCGGCTGACTCAACAACATAACCACAGGCCCTCCTGCCGGCTGTCTCTGAAAGTCCAGCACACGTCTTCAGCGTGTAAGGCGACGGACTTCCTTTGACCTTGAAGATGTCGAAGAACTCGGATCTTGCTAGAGAACGGTTACTTTATTCGTCTAGTATGGCATACATCTTTTCAGACCCCTGGCGACGTCCTACAGGGTACACATTAACGAGGCATATCTTGGAGCATGCTCTTGAGCTCACTCCTTCGCCACACACCTCGGTGCACTTGGATGTAACCTCCGGATAGGCGGCTCCCTCTCTCTCCCCACCGTGCTCTGAGGTGGGAGGAGACGACTCTGACTTCCAAGGAGCTGGGCCAGGGTGGAGTGCTGAAATGTGCTGATCACTTTCACACTCTGTGCATTTTGCATCTACCTTGCAGTTCTTGGCGAGATGGTTCGTGGAAGAGCAGCACTTGAAACATATAGAGTTCTCTTTGAGATACTGTTTCCAATCTTCCAGGGACTTCTCTCTGAAGCCTCTGCACTTCTTTAATGGATGGGGCTTGTTGTGGATGGGGCATTGTTGTGGATGGGGCATTGTTGTGGATGGGGCATTGTTTACTCATATCCTCAGATTTCTTCTGATCCTTCGTGTTCTCGGTTGAAGACACTTGCATTTTGTGGACAGATATTGGTGTCTTTCCATGTCTGTCAAACTTGTCTCTCCTGGCAAGTGCTGTGTGGGAGGAGAAGAGGCTGAAGCTGGGGTCGGTCCTGGCTTTGGCTTCTCTATGGATGAAGTTGGCAAACGCAGAGAATGGAGGGAAGGTAACGTTGTGCTTTAGCTTGAACTTTGACCCGAATGATGTCCACTTCTCCTGCAGATTGAATGGAAGCTTCTCAATGATGGGACTTATCCCTCTGGAAGTGTCTAAGTACGATAGGCCGGGTGGGTAGCCGTCCTGCTTTGCGGCTTCGAGTTCCGACAGCAGATCTCCAAGGTCGTGGCGCTTCTGGGGTTCCTTATTTGTCAACTTCGGAAAGTTCTCCAACCTGGCAAAGAGAGCCCTTTCAATGGCTTCAGGCGAGCCGTAGCTTTCTTCCAGCCTTGCCCAAGCCATCTTCAACCCAGCTGGCGGATGTCTCACATTGACTGCTTTTATCTTATGTGCCTGTCCGGCGGACTCTGGGCCGAGCCATTTGATAAGGAGGTCGAGCTCTTCTCCTGCCGACAGGTCTAGGCCCGATATGGCACCATGGAAGGAGGACTTCCAGGCCCAATAGTTCTCTGGTCTATCATCAAACGTGGTTAACCCTGTAGTCACCAGCTGGCTGCGTGCAAGGTATTTGGCAAGGTCGTAGGTGGTGGGGCCTGTGCCACGGTTGTCTTGAGTAGGGGCTCTGTTGGGGGTCTCAAGGAAACGGGAGGGGGTTTGCTGCTGACTTTCTCTCTTCAGCGCTCCATTCCTCTGCACGGTGTCCTCTGTTCTGTGGGGGAGGATCCTGTGACTTGAGGCACGCTGTCCATTTTGACCTTGGTTGGTGACATGGGGCATGTTATATGAAGTGCTTGAGTCTGTAGAGATGTGCGGGTCTTCATCTCTCTCTCTCGTAAACTGTGTGTCGGCTTGGTCGCTCACGTAATCTGTGGTGCGCTGTCGTCGACTCTGCCGCGGAGCGGGAATTAAAAGTTTGTTAGCTGTCTCAGGATCAGCTTCCACCAAAGCTGCCTCCAATACTTGTGCCTCAGCTAATGCAGCATCTATCTCTTTTTCTTCCTGCAGAGCGTCTAATGTGGCTTGGAGACGGGCCTGTTCAACTTGGAGACGGGCCTGTTCAACTTGGAGATGGGCCTGTTGAACTTTGATTTCTATTTCTTTGTTGGCATAAGCAGCTCTGGCTTGGGCTGCTTCTAGCCTAGCCCGTGCTTTGGCGATGGCCATGCTTACCCTAGAACCACCTGATGACCGTGAACCGGCTGATGACCTGGTACCAGCTGATGACCTAGAACCAGCTGACGATCGGTAGTAACGGCAGCTTATAGACAGATTGTCACATTCTTCAGTTTCATCTAACTGTTTAAGGTCTTCTACTCGCTGAGTAGCGTTTTCGGTATTACCTTCTGCCATAATGATGTGAGGTAAGTGTGGTGTACAAGGTGAAGACTTAAGCTGGCTGTGTCGTGATGGCTTACTCTGCGCCTAGATGATGGCCACTTAACTCTGAGTCCTTGCTGCTCCACGTGGAGGATCTCCTCTCTTCACAGCTAGCCGTAATGCTGTCTTTTCACTGTACTGGTCTTGCTAGATGTACTCCTATCTAGTTATCCAGCCAGCTAAACACTCATTCAAATAATTCCTCGAGAAGCAGGTTGCTGTTTTGAAACTTTACTTGAATAAATTTGTGAAACTGTAAACAAAGACAAAGTATGTTTTGTACATAGAGTACTATACATTAGATGTTACATAAGATATAAACATGTTTATGACAACAGAATAGACATATTGTATAACTAAATAGCACTGTAGCCAAACCTCGGTAGCTAACAGCTAATAACTTCTTATAGACAAAGTATTGTCAAAATACTACACTGACAAGGTTGTTATCATGTTACTAAACAAGGATACTCACAGACATTGCGTCTTGCCTAGTGTATAAGAAAGGATGCAACAGGATTGAGAATCCCTCATGTGGCTTTCTTCATAACTCAGCAGAACACTCCCTGGAATACTACTTCCGGGGCAAACAGGAAGAAGGTCAAATAACACCCTACTATACAATAACACTGCTGTACACTAACTACCACTAGAGGGTGCTATCTGCGTGTAATAAGTCCAGAACAGATGTGAAGGCCTCAGAGAGGGTGCAGAAAAGATTTAGAAGAATGGTTCCAGGGATGAGGATCTTCAGTTATGTGGATAGACTGGAGAATCTGAGGTTGTTCTTCTTAGAGCAGAGAAGGTTGAGATGAGATTTGATAGAGGTGTTCAAAATCATGAGGGGGTCTAGACAGAGTAGATAGAGAGAAACTGTTCCCATTGGTGGAAGGGTCAAGAACCAGAGGACACAGATTTAAGGTGATTGGCAAAAGAACCAAAGGCAACATGAGGAAAAACTTTTTTACGCAGCGAGTGGTTAGGATCTGGAACGCACTGCCTGAAATGGTGGTGGAGGCAGATTCAATCGTGGCTTTGAAAAGGGAATTGGATAATTACCTGAAGGAAAAACATTTGCAGGGCTACAGGGAAAGGGTGGGGGCGTGGAACTAGCTGAAGTGCTCTTGCAGAAAGCCGGGACTGGCTTGATGGGCCGAATGGCCTCCTTCTGTGCTGTAACCATTCTATGATTCTACCTTGAACCTGTGTCCTCTGGTTTCGACCAATCTGCCACTGGAAATAGTATCTGCTTATTTATAAAGGCAAGGATCCTGTATACCTTTTTAACAGCCTTAACGACTTGTCCTGCCACCTTCAACGACTTGTGTACATTCACCCCCCAGGTCTCTCTGTTTCTGCACCCCCTTTATTATTGTACCATTTAGTTTATATTGCCGCTCCCCTTTCTTCCCACCAAAATGTATCCCTTCACACTTCTCTACATTAAACTGCATCCGCCATGTGTCTGCCCATTACACCTGTCTGTCTATGTCCTCCTGAAGCCTGTTACTAGCCTCCTCACTGTTTACTACATTTGCAAGTTTCGTGTGATCTGCAAACATTGAAATTGTGTCCTGTACACCCAAGCCCAGGAAATTAATATATATTGGCCCAGAAATTAGGTTCGGGGGCTTGCCGCGCGTACAAACCCCCGATGTGCACTTACCCGGCGCGCTGACATTTCAATCCTGGCCCTGCTTGCATTTCCTCTCACTGGCCCGGTTCAGGTCGCGGCACGCTGTGCGTGCGTGACCCAGCGGCGTACTTAGTGCAATGAGCCGGCTGGGATCACGTGAGCACTGGGCAACCAATGGGAGGTTGCAAAAGTTCATTCATGAGTTTGATAGTAAGAACTGTCAAACTCATGAAAACTCCTGGCCCCAAAACACTACTTAAACTTGAAATTTTTTTTAAAAAAACATCGCACTACTTAAATGAACTATAAATAACTGTAAAAAGCTATTTTAAACAATAATTTTAAATTTTGAAAAAATAATTATATAAAAAATCAGGGCTAAAAATACACTTACCTTACTGTAAAGTCTTCAAAAATAATAAACCTGTGGATAAAATTTTCTAATTTTACTTAATAGACCACTTACCTGTTAAAAGTAAGTACTTACGTCTGCTTTTTTCACGCGTAAAAACCGGAGGCCTTTACGCACGGGCAACTCTTCCAAAAAAAGGAAGTTCAGCGCGCACGCGCTGCCTGAAACCTCGCACGCTTTCCGCCTCTTAACCCCTTGGGTCAGAGGAGAGGACATGCCGGTTTTCCCCACATGCGCTGTGCATGCTGAAAACCGGCAATTCCACCGGGCCCACGCGTGAGTACCCCGTCCGTACTCACACGTTGGGACAGGAATTACTGGGCCATTAACAAGAGCAGTGGTCCTAATACTGACCCCTAGGGGGACACCACTGTATTACTTCCCTCCAGTCTGAAAAACAACCATTCACCACTACTCTCTGCTTTCTGTCTCTTAGCCAATTTCGTATCCACACTGCCACTGCCCTTTAATAAATAAGGTTGGTGAGCTGCAGGCACAAGTTGCCACATGGGGTTATGATATAGTAGCATGAGGTTATAATATAATAACAGAGTTTAGCTGAAACAGTGGCAGCAATGGGAACTTTACATTCCTGGCTACAATGTATTCTGCTGGAATAGGGAAGGAAGAAAAGGAGGGGACTGGCAGTATTGATCAATGATACTATTACTGCCCTGGTAAGGGATGGTGTGCTTGAGGATTCAAAGAGAGAGAATCTATTTGGTTAGAGTTAAGGAGCAGAAGAGGAGCTGCTGGGTGTATACTATAGATCACCAAATAGTGGGAAGGAGATACAGGAGCAAATCTGTAAGAACATTTCAGAAAGATGCAAGAACAATAGAGTACTGATAATAGGGGACTTCAATTATCCTATTAGACTGGGAAAATAACCGTGTAAAGTGCAGAGAGGGGGAGGAATTCCTGAAATGTGTACAGGAGAATGTTATTAATCAGTATGTTTTCAGCCTAAATAGGAAGGAAGCACTGGATCTGGTTCTGGGGAATGAAGTGGGGCAATTGGAGAGAGGGAGAGCATTGGGAAACAATGTTCACAATATCATTAGATTTGGAAAGGAGCAAGGAGCAACCAAAGGTGAAGATACTCAACTGGAGGAGGGGGAATCTCAGTGAGTTTAAAAGGGATCTGGCCCAGGTGGATTGGAGTCAAAGACTGGCAGGTGAAACAGTAAATGAGCAATGAGCCTTCAAAGAGGAGCTAGTTCGGGTACAGACTAGACACATTTCCATGAAGTGTTATCAGTGAGGGTGAGCAGGCAGTCGAAACACTAGGGCTAGAATTGAGCAATAGAAAAGGATGCAAGACTTTGTTGGGAGTTGTTTATAGACCTCCAGGTAGCAGTGTAAAGTAAGGGGATGCATAAACACGGAGATCAGAGAAGCTTGTTGTAAAAGCAGAGTGGTTATAATGGGAGACTTCAATTTTCACACAGACTGGAAGAAGCAGAACTGCTCGAGTCCCAAAGGCAGCGTATTTCCTGAGTGTATTTGGTACAGTTTTCTGGAATAATATGTTCTTGAACCAAGAAGAGAACAGGCCATCTTAGATTTAGTGATGAGTAATGAGCCTGAATTAGTCAATAATCTAACGGTGTGGGAACACTGAGCTAACAGTGACCATAATAGGATTGAATTCGATATTAGGTTTGAGAAGGAGAAGGGTGAGTCACGAACCAAGGCTTTAAATCTAGGTAAGGCTGACTTTGGAGGGATGAGGCAGGAATTGACCACAATAGGCCGGGCAGAACTATTAACGGATCAAACTACAGATGAACAGTGGGAGGTGTTCAAAAAAACATTTGGTAGAATACAAGACGTGCACAGGATAAGAGTTCTACGTATGTAATTAAACAACCTTGGTCATAGAGTCATAGAGTCATAGAGTTATACAGCACGGATAGAGGCCCTTCGGCCCATCGTGTCCGCGCCGGCCATCAAGCCCTGTCTAATCTAATCCCATATTCCAGCATTTGGTCCGTAGCCTTGTATGCTATGGCATTTCAAGTGCTCATCCAAATGCTTCTTGAATGTTGTGAGGGTTCCAGCCTCCACAACCCTTTCAGGCAGTGAGTTCCAGACTCCAACCACCCTCTGGGTGAAAAAGTTCTTCCTCAAATCCCCTCCACACCTCCCGCCCTTTACCTTGAATCTATGCCCCCTAGTTATTGACCCTTCTACTAAGGGAAAAAGCTCCTCAGCATCCATCCTCTCTATGCCCCTCATAATTTTGTACACCTCAATCATGTCCCCCCTCAGCCTCCTCTGCTCCAAGGAAAACAAACCCAATCTGCCCAGTCTCTCTTCATAGCTGAAGCGCTCCAGCCCTGGTAACATCCTGGTGAATCTCCTCTGCACCCTCTCCAAAGCTATCACATCCTTCCTGTAGTGTGGCGACCAGAACTGCACACAGTATTCCAGCTGTGGCCTAACCAATGTTTTATACAGCTCCATCATAACCTCCTTGCTCTTATATTCTATGCCTCGGCTAATGAAGGCAAGTATCCCATATGCCTTTTTTACCACTTTATCCACCTGTTCCGCCGCCTTCAGGGATCTGTGTACTTGCACACCCAGATCCCTCTGACCCTCCGTCTTGCCTAGGGTCTTACCATTCATTGTGTATTCCCTTGCCTTGTTAGTCCCCCCAAAGTGCATCACCTCGCACTTTTCCGGGTTAAATTCCATTTGCCACTGTTCCGCCCATCTGACCAACCCATCTATATCGTCCTGCAGACTGAGACTACCCTCCTCGCTATTTACCACCCTACCAATTTTTGTATCATCCGCGAACTTACTGATCATACCTTTTACATTCATATCCAAGTCATTAATGTAGACCACAAACAGCAAGGGGCCCAGCACCGATCCCTGTGGTACCCCACTGGCCACAGGCTTCCAGTCACAAAAACAACCTTCGACCATCACCCTCTGCCTTCTGCCACTAAGCCAGTTTTGTATCCAATGTGCCAAGGCACCCTGGATTCCATGGGCTCTTACCTTCTTGACCAGTCTCCTGTGCGGGACTTTATCGAAGGCCTTACTGAAATCCATGTATACCACATCCACTGCGTTACCCTCATCCACACACCTAGTCACCCCCTCAAAAAATTCAATCAAATTAGTCAGACATGATCTTCCCTTGACAAAGCCATGCTGACTATCCCTGATTAATCCTTGCCTCTCCAAGTGGAGACTAATTTTGTCCCTCAGAATTTTTTCCAATAATTTTCCTACCACTGGTGTTAGGCTCACTGGCCTGTAGTTCCCCGGTTTTTCCCTACTCCCCTTCTTGAATAATGGTACTACATTAGCGGTTCTCCAGTCCTCTGGCACATCCCCTGTGGCCAGAGAGGTTCTGAATATATGTGTTAGAGCCCCTGCAATCTCTTCCTTTGCCTCACACAGCAGCCTGGGATACATTTCGTCCGGGCCTGGGGATTTATCCATTTTTAGGCCTGCTAAAACCGCCAATACCTCCTCCCTCTCGATGTTAATATGTTCGAGCATATCACAGTCCCCCCGCCCTATTTCTATGTCTACATCGTCCCTCTCCATAGTGAAAACAGATGCAAAAAATTCATTTAGAACCCCTCCTACATCTTCTGGCTCCACACACAGATTGCCACTTTTGTCCCTAATGGGCCCTATTTTTTCCCTAGTTATCCTCTTACCCTTAATATACTTATAAAACATCTTAGGATTTTTCTTTATTTTGCTCGCCAGTGTTATTTCATGGCCCCTCCTTGATCTCCTAATTTCTTTTTTAAGTATCCCCCTGCACTTTTTGTACTCCTCTAGGGCTTCCTCCGTCTTTAGCCTTTTGTATCTGCCAAAAGCCCTCCTTCCCCCAATTTAGAACCTTTATTTCCGGCCCATCCCTGTCCTTTTCCATGACCACCTTAAATCTCACCATATTATGGTCACTGTCACCAAAGTGCTCACCTACTAGCACTTCTTCTACTTGGCCGGCCACATTCCCTAGAATTAGGTCCAGTACCGCCCCCTCTCTTGTAGGACCTTCTACATGCTGGCTCAAAAAGCTCTCCTGGATGCACTTTAAGAATTCTACACCCTCTGTGCCTTTCACACTCTGACTATCCCAGTTAATATTGGGGAAGTTGAAATCCCCCATTATCATTACCCTATTATTTGCACATTTCTCTGAGATTTGCCTACATATCTGTTCCTCTATCTCCCCCTGACTGTTTGGAGGCCTATAGTACACTCCCAGCAAAGTGCTTGCCCCCTTCTTGTTTTTAAGCTCCACCCATATGGCCTCATTAGAGGAACCTGCTAATATGTCATCCCTCCTTACTGCAGTAATTGACTCCTTAATTAATATTGCGACACCCCCTCCTCTTATACCTTCCCCTCTGTCTCGCCTGAAGATTCTGTACCCCGGAATATTGAGCTGCCAGTCTTGCCCCTCCCTCAACCATGTCTCCGTGATAGCAACAATATCATACTCCCATGTGTTTATCAACACCTTCAGTTCATCCACCTTATTTGCAAGACTCCTTGCATTAAAATAGATGCCATCCAGCCTTGCCCTTGTATATTTGCCCTGTCTACCAAGCTGACTTGTTTTTTTCTCTATAATTGGCAGCACATCACCCCCTATTTCAGCTCCCCTCTGTATCCCATCCCCCTGCCAAGTTAGTTTAAACCCCCCCCAACAGTGCTAGCAAACCTCCCCGCAAGGATATTTGTCCCGCTCTGGTTCAGGTGCAACCCGTCCGACTTGTACAAGTCCCACCTTTCCCAGAAGCAGGCCCAGTGATCCAGGAAACTAAAACCCTCCCTCCTGCACCAACTCTTTAGCCACGCATTCATCTGTTCTATCCTCCTATTCCTATACTCACTAGCACGTGGCACTGGGAGTAATCCAGAGATTACAACCTTTGAGGTCCTGTTTTTTAATCTGCTACCTAGCTCCCTAAATTCTTGATGCAGGACCTCATCCCCCTACCTACCTATGTCGTTGGTCCCAATGTGGACCACGACCTCTGCCTGCTCACCCTCCCCCTTAAGAATGCCCTGTAGCCGCTCAGTGACATCCATGACCCTGGCCCCAGGGAGGCAACAAACCATCCTGGAGTCACGTTTGCGGCCACAGAAACGCCTATCTGTTCCCCTTACGATAGAATCCCCTACCACTATTGCTCTCCCACTCTTTTTCCTCCCTTTCTGAGCAGCATAAGCGTCCCTGGTGCCAGGAAGCTGGCTGCTGCTGCCTTCCCCTGGTGAGTCATCCCCCTCAACAGTATCCAACTTGGTATACCTGTTTGAAAGGGGGATGTCCGCAGGGGGCCCCTGCACTTCCTGCCTGCCTTTGTTGCTCCGCCTGATGGTCACCCAAGTTCTTTCTTCCTGTGCAGCCCTCAACAAGAGAAGTGAGAGATGTTGAGTCTGTGTGTCCCAGTTATGTTTAGGATCAATCACTGGACACAGACAACAAGAATAACTTTTAACAGGTCTTTACTATTCGAAGGTCAGGGCTGAACTGCCCAGCAAATCCTTGCACAGCACTTATATACCGGTGTGGTCACCACCGGTATTACAGTATTACAGTATACAGCAGCCAAGAGAAAGTAGTACGGCCTAGAAATTCGGTTTTGGCGCAGCGAGGGCTTTAGCGCCGGAAGTTAGTGCCGGCGCTAAGTCCCCCTGCGCGCGCCAAAAATTCAGTAGCGCCGCGCCCAAACGGCTGCCGGCGCTACTGACGGGTCTCAGCGCCTCAAAACTGGCGCCACGCGCCGCATTGCGGCGCTATTCCGGCGCTGCGGCGCCCGCTGCGGTGCGGCAGGCTCGGGAAGTGCAGGCCTCCTCCTTCCGTTAAGGAGGAGCTGCCTGCACCCGGCCGCGGCCCGCGATAATCTTTTTAAAAATGAGCCCGCCACCTCGGACAAGTGCCGGGCTTGCTTCTGTTCCGGGGGTGGGGGGGGAAGTCCGGGGAGGGAGCTGCGGCCAGGCGGCCGGCGGGAAAGCGGCCGGCCGCCGCGGGGCCTTTAATGCGCCGGCGCAAAGTTCTGTAAGGCACCTCTGCCAGAACGTTGCTTGCGGCTGCCACGGGCGAGGCGGCCGCAACTCAATTTCCGAGTTCGGGCGGGTTACCATGGCAACCGGGACGCTGCGCACACCGATGACGTCATCGGTGCCGGCGCAGCGCTACCGGCCTAACGCCGATTTAGGGCCCCTGTCAATTTCTAAACTGGCCATAACTTCGGCGCTAGGCCCTCTAGCGCCTCAAAAGCGGCGCTAAGGCCAGTGAATTTCTAGGCCTACATCTCTTAAGGTAGTTCTCTTAAGGTGGAACAGGTTACATACACCACAATCCTCCCTTTTTAGCTTAACAGTTATATCCCCATTTAACATAATATAATAACATATATATATATACAACTTCATGCAAAACAGTTCAAAGATTCAGTCTCTGAGGAGGCCTCCTGGTTCGAGTTGGATAATGCCTTTCAGGGGTCTCTGATTCTCGTTGCTGGGGTGACTCATCTAGTTGGTCTCATATGTATTGGACATCATCATCAGGTACATTCACTTCTGAGGTAGATGCTTCAGGTTCACTAACTTCTTCCACGGTTGTCTCTGCCGTAACCATGGGTTCGACCCTTGTTCTCGATTCTACCAGTTGGTCAGCATGACGCCGTATTACATTTTCACCAATATCTACCGTGTACATCAGGGGTCCTTGTCTGGCCCGAATTGTTCCAGATTTCCATTTCTCGTTTTTATAGTCCCGGGCTAACACTGGTTGTCCTATTTCGAAGCTCCGAGTGGTCTTGCTATTTATATGCTGGAACTGTTTGTTTTCAACTTCTCTCCGCACATTTGGTTTTAACAAGTCCAACCTGGACCGCAACCTGCTGTTATAGAACATCATGGCAGGACTTTGGTTTGTCACTGCATGAGTGGCATTTCGATATGCCATTAGGAAATTGTCCACCTTGTGTTGTAGTGGAATCTGATCTTCGCTCATGGCCTTTATCGCTTTTTTGAACGTTTGTACAAATCTCTCGGCCAACCCGTTTGTAGCCGGGTGATATGGGGCAGAGGTATAATGTTTCACCCCATTCTTTTTCAGGAATCCCTGGAATTCTTCTGACACGAACTGCGGTCCGTTGTCTGAACATATTTGTTCTGGCAATCCATTTCTTGCAAATATCGTTCTTAACACCGCTATCGTCTTTTCCGAGGTAGTGGTAGTCATCTTAATCACTTCTGGCCATTTAGAATGTGCGTCCACTGCAATTAAAAAAATGGAGTCCATGAAAGGACCAGCAAAGTCAATATGTACACGTTGCCATGGGGTTGAAGGCCATTCCCATGGATGCAGCGGAGCAACCGGAGGTGCATTTTGCACTTTTTGGCACCCTGAGCAGCTTTTCGTCAGCTCCTCTATCTGTTGGTCGATACCCGGCCACCACACATAAGCCCTAGCAAGGCTTTTCATCTTGACTCCCCCCAGATGACCTTCATGCAGTTCCTTTAGAACTCTCTCTCTTAACTTAGGAGGAATAATCACCCTTGTTCCATACATCAATGTTCCTTGACAGACGGACAGCTGTTCTCGTCTTGCTGAGAATGCCGGTAACAGTGGATCACCATGTGCTGGCCATCCCTTCACTGTCACTTCGTAGACCCTGGAGAGTGTCGGGTCGTTCCTGGTTTCTCTTTCAATACTTGCATTGGTGACTGGTAAACACTCGATGATGGTCGAGTGAAATAACTCAACAGGGTCAACCATCGGTGCCTCCTCCTCTGTAGGTAATGGCAGGCGCGACAGCCCATCAGCATTACCATGCTGCTTTGTACCTTTGAATTCTATCTGATATTGATGTGCCCCTAGGAAAAGGGACCATCTCTGGAGTCTCTGTGCTGTCATCACCGAAACACCCTTCTTAGGATTAAAAATGGATACCAACGGCTGGTGGTCTGTCAGAAGCGTAAACTTTTGGCCCTGCAGGTAATGATTAAACTTCTTTACTCCCCACACAAGGCTGAGAGCCTCCCTATCTATCTGAGCATAGTTGCGCTCAGCGGAGGTCAATGATCTGGATGCGAACGCAACTGGCCTCTCCTGGCCATTTGGCAACTTGTGTGAGAGTACTGCCCCAATACCATATGGAGAAGCATCACAAGCCAAACGAATAGGCAGCGTTGGGTTGAAGTGAGCCAACACTTCCTCTGAGGTGATCAATGCCTTGCTTTCGTGAAAGGCCCTCTTACAGTCCTCGCTCCACTTCCATGGTACTCCCTTCTGCAAAAGAGCGTTCAGCGGGTGCAGTACCGAGGATAAATTTGGCAGAAACTTATGGTAATAGTTAATCAACCCTAGAAACGACCTCAATTGGGATACATTATCCGGAGCAGGAGCCTTCACAACAGCTTCGATCTTGTCAGGAGACTTATGAAGCCCCTCCTGGTCAATGACATGACCACAGTACGAGATCCGCTTCTGAAAGAATTCACATTTCTGGCGATTAACTCGAAGACCATATTCTTTCAATCTGGTGAGCACCAGTTCCAAGTTTGCAAGGTGTTCCTCGTCATCATCTCCTGTAATCAGAATATCGTCCAGGTAACATTGTGTACCTGGAATTCCCTGGAATACCTGCTCCATGGCCCTCTGCCAAATTGCTGGAGCTGATGCCACGCCAAAAACCAGTCTATTATACCGGTACAAGCCTCTATGCGTGTTGATCGTGAGATACTGGCGTGACTCTTCCTCAACTTCCATCTGTAAGTACGCCTGCGCCAGGTCTATCTTGGTGAAGTGTTTCCCGCCAGACAACGAAGCGAAGATATCCTCAATCCGCGGAAGCGGATACTGCACCGTGTGAAGCACCAGATTAACAGTGATCTTGAAATCTCCACAGATGCGAACCTTCCCCGGTTCCCCCGGCTTGTTGCTCGATGAACGCTTCATGACGGGGACAATGGGCGTGGCCCACTCACTCCAGTCTACCTTAGACAGTACTCCTGAACGTTCTAGCCCTTCCAGCCCAGCTAAGCTGTGTCTTTATGCATTTCTCCACTTCACCTGAAGAAGGAGCAGCGCTCCGAAAGCTTGTGATTTCAAATAAAGCTGTTGGACTATAACCTGGTGTTGTGTGATTTCTTACATTTGTCCACCCCAGTCCAACTCCGGCATCTCCACACCATAGCTCAGCTTCCACAGCAGGTCGTATTGCATAAGGTACCGGTCTGGCTTTGAAAAATTTCGGGTTTGCATGTTCTTCGACCTTGATGTTTGCTGTAATTCCTCTCAGTGTTCCCAGTCCCTGTTGGAACACCTCTTTAGCCTCGTCCAATATTCTGGACAATCGTTTAGGTTTGACATCTTTTGTACCGGAATCTACCGTTAGTGCTTTTAAGGAATGCCAGTCCATATTTATTTTCCTTATCCACTCCCATCCCAGAAGTGGTGGACCTCCCTCAGGTAGCACATATAAGTCCATTCCTCGGCTTTCTTTGCCCTTGTGGACCACCTTTACCTCTATCTTCCCGATGGGTATACTCTTTGCCCCGTGTATGTTTTCAATACAATCTCCGTCTCCCGTAGAGGAATATGTGGAAATAACCTTTTGTAATCTTTCTTATTCATGACCGTCAATGCCGATCCAGTGTCCAACTCCATCTTCACTTGGGCTCCTGCTATCTGAAGTGTGACCCAAATTGTTTGGATGTCTGCTTCCTTACCAACATTGTGTACTCTTAGACTACCCAGTTCAGTACTGCTGGCGTCTGAATCTGACTTCTGTTCGTTCGAACTGTTCTCTGTCACCTTGTGTACCTTTCTGTACTTTTCCTGTGGTGACTTTTTGTTGCTGGTCTTCTTTCCTGACCGGCATACTTTAGCTATGTGACCAAGCCTGCCACATTTTCGGCATTCCTGATTTTTGAACCAGCACTGGTTCTGATCGTGCATTGTCTTTCCACAACGATAACATTTTACTGTACTCAAGACCATTTGATTGGTGCAGAGTTCCGGTGACCGTAGCTGCATTTCCGCAGTGCCGCTCGCTGCGGCTTCTTGCGATGCTGCAATAGTGACAGCTTTATCAAGCATAAGGTCATTCTCCTCAAGCAGTCGCTTTTGTGTTCGTTCTTTTGACAATCCACACACAAATTTATCTCTCAGCGCATCAGCTAGTCCTGTTCCAAACTGACAGTACTTCGGTAGTTTACGTAGTTCAATTAAAAATTCAGCGTTGCTTTCGTCTTTCAGCTGCGTTCTCCTGTAAAATTTAAATCGTTCCGCTATCATCAGCGGCGTGGGGCTTAAATGATTTTTCAGGACAGTAACAATATTCGCGAAAGTCTGATCCGCCGGTTTATTTGGTGATATCAGGTGCTTCAATAGCCCGTATGTCTTCGCCCCCATTGAGCTTAATAAGGTTAGTGCTTTCTCATCATCTGGTACCTTATTTGCTTTACAATACACTTCCATACATTCTACATACGTGGTCCAATCTTCGACATCACTATCAAAGGTATTAATGCTCCCATGTTTAGGCATCCTTGCAAGTTTTTTTTTCTCAAAATGGCGGCTTCCCGCGCTTGTCTTCTTCCCCCGCCTACTAAAATGGCGGCTTCCCGCGCTTGGTGGTCTTTCCCGCGCTCGTCTTCTTCCCCCACCGACTACAATGGCGGATTCCCGCGTTTGCCTTCTTCCCCCGCTGGCTGCAATGGCGATTGCCTTGCTGCTGCCGTTCTCGCCTCCCCAGCGGTTCTCACTCCCCGACGCTGCTTTGCCTCGCAGCCCCGCTTGCAGCCCGGTCCTTTACACCGGCTGCGTTTGAATTCACCGCGGCTCTCGAGCCTTAAGCTTCTCAACTCCCCGACGCTGCCTTGCCTCGCAGCCCCGCTTGCAGCCCGGTCCTGTACACCGGCTGCGTTTGAGTTCTCCGCGGCTCTCGAGCCTTAAGCTGCCCCAGTCGCTGCGCCTCTCGGCCTCGATTGCAGCCCGGCCCTTTCTACCGGCCGTGGTCGAGCTCTCCGCCCTTATTCCTCCGTTTTCCCTCCCCTACTTCGCAGTCAACGCGGCCGACTTTCTGCTCGTGTCGCTGATTGGCTTATCCACCACCGTGGTAGAAGGGATGATCACTGCCTATCGCTGATGGAGGGCTTCGTGGTCAGAATTCTTTTTCTTTTTAACCCGGGTTCTCGATGCCTCCCGTGCGATGTTGCTCAGCAGGATGATGAGGGCGGATGCCTCTTCTCGATGCCCGTTTTGAGGACGAAGCTGCCTTGGATGTAAAATTGCAGCAGGGTAAGATCGGACTCGTCGCCACTGTTGAGTCTGTGTGTCCCAGTTATGTTTAGGATCAATCACTGGACACAGACAACAAGAATAACTTTTAACAGGTCTTTACTATTCGAAGGTCAGGGCTGAACTGCCCAGCAAATCCTTGCACAGCACTTATATGTGTGGTCACCACCGGTATTACAGTATTACAGTATACAGCAGCCAAGAGAAAGTAGTACATCTCTTAAGGTAGTTCTCTTAAGGTGGAACAGGTTACATACACCACAAGAGACAGTATAAAACTAAAAGAAAGGGCTGATATGAAGGCAAAGAACAATAGGGAACCCACAGATTGGGAGAGAGATAAAGAACAGCAAAGGATACAAGGAAAGTGGTAAGAGCTGCAGACAGGGAATATGGGAAAACGCTTGCAAGGGGATATCAAGGATGACACTAAAGGTTTTTACAAATATATTAATAGAAAGATGGTGGCTAAGAGCAATGTGGGCCTTTTAATGACAGATGCAGATGATATTGTAATTGGAAATCAGGGAATGGCAGACTTACTAAATAGCTACTTTGTATGGGTCTTCACAGCAGAGGATGAGGATAAAATAGCAGAGATACAAGGACAACTAAAAATAAATCAAGGAGAGGAACTAACTAGATTCAATATAAGGGAAAAAATGGTGATGGAGAAACTAAGGAGATTAAAGATAGACAAATCTCCAGGGCCCGACGGTTTCCACCCCAGGGCATTAAAATAAGTAGGTGAGGAAATTGATGCTTTAGTCATGATCGTCCAAAACACTCTCGCTTCAGGAATTGTTCCCTTGGATTGGAAAACTGCCAATGTCACTCCATTATTTAAGACGGGTGGGAGAGATAAACCAGGAAATTATAGGCCTATTAGTCTAACATCAGTAGTGGGCAAGTTACTAGAATCTGTTATTCGGGACAGAGTGACTGAGCATTTGGACAAATATGAGCTGATCAGAGAGAGCCAGCAGGGATCTGTAAAGGGTAAGTCATGTTTAATGAAGCTAGTTGCATTTTTTTGGGGAGGTCACGAATGGAGTAGATTAGGGATGTTATTTATATGGACTTCCAGTAGGCATTCAACAAGGTACCACATGAGAGACTTTTATCAAAAATGAGAGCGCATGGAATTGGAGGCAACTTATTGGCTCTGATAGTGAATTGGTAAGAGTCAGAGAGTAGGAATAATAGGTCTGTACTCAAATTGTCAGGATGTGTAAGATTCGAAATTTTCAGCAATAATCACGCAAGAAAACAGGATAAAATAAGACAGTTTATTGACCAAAGTAAGCTTGTACAGAAAAACCTTTGATAAAAGGGCATACAAAATGGCCACCGGGCCTCGTGATCAGTTTTCTGGACCATTTGATTTCTGTTACTGCAAGCCAGACAGGCTTGTGGATTGAAGACAGTAAGCCCGCGAAAGCCAGTATCGGGAAAACGAAACTCAGGGAGCTGAGCATACATATTAATTAGATTGTAAGTACAAGACAGTTTCAGACAGGATGGGGCCCATCAAGGAATGGGCGGACACTTGAAACCCATTTACTGTACAAAGGAAAAACCGTTTAACAGCCATCAAGGGCAATCTCCAGACCGATCAATATACGAACCGAGTTACGGTGACAAAGTAAAAGACATTATCGGCCCAGGAAGGGCAGTTAAGGTATCACCGGCCCCCATTACAAGACAAAGCGCCCCTGCAGAGATTTCTGCCCGCCAAAATTATTACAAAGACAGGACTATGATTTGGCGGGAGATAAGACTATCCCAAAAGGGTATAACTATGGATTGAAAAGTCCATCAAGGTATTTCAGGTACGGTTACACAGGTGCAGGATCACGTTCACGTTTCACTTCACTTCTTTGGAATTCGACCAAGACGTTTCTTCTTTTCGAGGACGCTTCGGGACGGACTTTTCAGTGCAAGGCAGCACTTCGATTTCGGAACACGGTCGGTGTTCGGCCAGACAAGGCTCGGCCACAACGGGAAGACGATGAGGGTGGCCCGGGTACTTTGTCGGGAGCTCATCGACGACCCAGGCCGAAGGAGAAGACACCCTCAGGAGGACCGACGATTCCATGCCTCAACATTCCATTGTTGGCAGGGACTCCTCCATGGACCCAAATCCACAACAGAATATTTAGCGGATTTCAACCTTGACGAGCGCTCATCGAGGCTGTGTCTGCTGCCCCACCGCCTTGAGAGAGAGAGAGAAAAAAACCCAACTGCGCCAGAAGTTTCCAGATCCACGTGACGACGGAAAGCTGTGCCAAAAAGACTGCGAACCCCCGTTTTGCGATTCTGATAGTGGTGAGCATGATCCCGAGTTCCTCAAGTCGAAACTTAGTTTAGGTATTAGGGGAGGGAGTAAGGTTAAATCGTAATGTGTTTCCCCTTTTACGACGTGCCGTGTGTTCCCCATTTCCATAGAGTCAAGTTCATAAATTTGTGCATGATTGTAGTTACTTTAATCTGTGCCTATGACATGTATTTTGTAATGCTTCAAACTGTTTAAAAATAAAAGCATCCATTTCATGCTATTCAACCTGGTCTATTGAGTCCTTTCTCTGCACTACAGTTCTCTGCATCTAAGTCCAAGGTCTAGAACCATAGGGGAGAGTGGGTCGAACCACTCAAGGGTAATTATTGCACAAAGCCTGGCAGGAGACCAGAACGAGCAAGAGAAACCCCCTACAGATGTGACTAGTGGTGTTCCCCAGGGATCTGTATACTGGGGGCTACAGCTTTTCACTATATTTAACAATGACTTGGATGAAGCAATCGAGAGCTGTATATCCAAGTTTGCTGATGACACTGAGTTAGGTGGCGCAGTAAATAGTGTAGATGGGAGCAGAACGTTGCAAAGAGACATTGATAGATTAAGTGAGTGGGCCAAACTATGGCAGGTGGAGTTCAATGTGGGTGTGAGGTCATCCACTTTAGACCTAAGAAAGATAAATCAGAGGGCTAGAAATGTGGTTAATTTGCGCCTCCCATTAGCGCCTATGGGAGGCGGTAATGGGGCACAAACGACTTTTCACCCGGGCACGGCACCGCTAACGACTCCCGCTAAATTCAGCAGGAGTTTAGCGGCGGCGGTAACCGGTAGCGCCATCACCGTGTGCAGTGCCCTGTTTTCGCCCTGCCTGCAAAATTGGCCCGCGCCCCTTGAATCTGTGCCGGGCGATGACAGCGACCGATTCAGGGGGCAGGAACGAAGCGGCAGGAGGCTCGCAGGGCACTAACTAAAATGGGAGGTGGCAGGCAGGGAAAAAAACGCGGCCCGTTGCGTCTTTCACGACGGGGTCCGTGCCGCGATCTGGCAGCCCGGCACTCCTCTTGGAGTGCCAGGCTGCTAGCACGGCACCCCACTCCTTGGTGGTTCAGGTAAGGGCCCGCAGAGTTGTGGGCTTGGGCCCTCCACTTTAATGAGGGGAGGAGCTCTTCCATGCGGCAGCGCTACGTGGCCCAGTGCGCAGCGCTGCAGAACCCCTGATATTCGGGGTTAGCACCCTATGAGGAGTGTGTAGTGCTTGATTTAGCACTCCACTTCTCTCTCGGGGCGATAAAACTGAATTTCGCGGTCACCGATGCTAATTAGCGCCGGGTGCTACAGTTAGCGCCCCGGCGATGTTAGTGCCTCAAAATGGTTGCTACTGATTTTTTCCCCCAGAGTATTTTCGAAATGGTGAGAAGCTGGGAACTGTGGATGAGCAGGGAGATTTAGGGTCCAAGTGCAGAAATCTAGTGGACAGGTACAAGAAACAATTAAAAAGGCTAATCCAATACTGGCCTTTATCTCGAGGTCTAGAATACAAAGGGGTGGAAGTTCTGTTACAGCTGCACCGAGCTCTGGTTAGAGCCCATCTGGAGCACTGTGTTCAGTTCTGGGCTCCGCACCTCAGGAAGGATATGATGACCTCGGAAGGAGTGCAGCGCAGATTCGCCAGAACGATACCAGGGCTAAAAGTGTTAAATTCTGAGAACAGACTAATAAACTGGGCTTGTATTGCCTTGAGAATAGAAGATTAAGGGGTGATCTAATTGAGGTGTTTAAGATGATCAAAGGAGTTGATAAGGTAGTTAGAGATAAATATTCCCTCTGGTGGGATAGGCCAGAACAAAGGGGGCATAGCCTTAAAGTTAGAGCTAGGCCACTCAGGAGTGATGTCAGGAAGCACTTCTTTACACAAAGGGCAGTGGAAATCTGGAACTCTCCCCCCCAAAAAGCTGTTGAGGCTGGGGGTCAATGGAAAATTTCAAAACTGAGATAGATAGATATTTCTGTTAGGCAAGGGTATGGAACAAAGGTGGGTAGATGGAGGTAAGATACAGATCAGTCATCATCTAATTGAGACTCCCAAAACAAGCGCTCTACTCGGAGCTCCGGCTCGGCAAGAGAGCCCCAGGTGGGCAGAGGAAACGCTTCAAGGACACCCTCAAAGCCTCCTTGAAAAAGTGTAACATCCCCAGTGACACCTGGGAATCCCTGGCCCAAGACCGCACAAAGTGGAGGAGAAGCATCCGGGAAGGCGCCGAACACCGTGAGTCTCTTTGCCGGGAGCAAGCGGAAGCCAAGCGCAAGGAGCGCACGTCAACCCAAGCACCCCACCCACCGTCTGCCCCACCTGTGACAGAGACTGTAGGTCCCGCATTGGACTCAGCAGTCACCTGAGAACTCACTTTTAATGTGGAAGCAAGTCATCCTCGCTTCCGAGGGACTGCCTAAGAAGGAGAAGGAATGGTGGAACAGGCTTGAGGGGCTGAATTGCCTCCTCCTGTTCCTATGTTCCTAAGTTTATCAAGAGATATGGATCGAAGGTGGGTAAATGGAATTGAGGTACAGATCAGCCATCATATAATTAAATAACAGAATGGGCTTGAGGGGCTGAATGGCTGCCACCTGTTGCTGTAAATGTATACAACTTCTTAACATCATTGGTAGGAGACAAACAATCACATCACTGCCCATCGCCTGTGCAACCTGTTCTCTGGGTTGTAACCACATGGAAACCTGTTATTGTATTCGAGAACATCAAGACATTGGGCCAGTAATTCCGGTCCCAACGTGTGAATACGGACGGTGTACTCACGCGTGGGCCCGATGGAAGTGCCGGTTTTCAGGATGCACAGCGCAGGCGCTGAAAACCGGCATTTCCTGTCCTCTGAACCAAGGGGTTAAGAGACGGAACGCGCACGACGTATCAGGCAGCGCGTGTGCGCTGAATTTCCTTTTTTTGTAAAGAGTTGCCCGTGCGTAAAGGCCTCCGGTTTTTACGCTTGAAAATACCAGACGTAAGTACTTAGTTTTACAGGTAAGTGGTCTATTAATACAATTTAGAATTTTTTTTCCACAGGTTTATTATTTTTAAAGAATTTACAGTAAGGTAAGTGTATTTTTAGACCCTATTAGTTAAAAAAAAAAAAAAAAATTTTTAATTTGATTAATTGTTTAAAATTGTTTTTTTTTACAGTTATTCATAGTTCATTTATTTAGTGGCATTTTTTTAAACTTTTATTTGTAGTTTAAGTGCTGTTTTGGGCGCCCTGAGTTTTCATGAGTTTGACAGTTCTTACTATCAAACTCATGAATGAACTTTTGCAACCTCCCATTGGTTGCCCAGTGCCCACGTGATCCCAGCCGGCTCATCAAAATAACTACGCTTTAATTCTTTTTAAAACTACTTTACATTCTTCAAAATAGTTTAAAAGTATTTAAAACTTTATAAAAGTTACCTAAAGATTAATAAAAATACAAAAAATGTCTTTAAAATGCTGCTCTGCATGTAGAATTGCTTTGCAGCTTGTGTTAAAAATTGGGGGCATGGCCTATGTTAAGGAGACCTCAAGGGGCGTGTCTAACTTAGACTCCGCGCTCGAGGCTTCGCGCTGGCTGCACTCCTGGGTGGCGTGACGTCAGACGCTGCCCGGGAGTAATCAACTGAAAACAGGAATTGCAAGCATCCCGGGAGCCGAATGGCAGGCGCGCCGGGTAAGTGCTCATCGGGGGCTTGCACGCGCGGCAAACCCCCGAGCCTAATTTCTGGGCCATTGTAACCTAAATGAAGCCCAAGAGGTTTGCCAAACACTTACATCAAGGTGTGGCCCCTTTAACTGGATGGGTCAAACCATGACATCACAGAGCAAGCCTCACCCTCACACTGCGCATCACAGTGAGATCAGACATCACAATAGGTTTGTAAACTGGGTCAATTTTAGGCAGGAGGCTGTACAACCAGTTTAAGGAAGCTGCACTGATTCTGCCTAACTTGGCCGATCTATCTAGGAGTGAATATGGTCAGTAGAAGATCGGAACAGGTTTAGTTTGTGAAGGAAGCGTGAACAATGGAAAGATCACCAGCCAGCTAACACTCGGAAGGTTGTTGCTGTAGAAGGTTTGTTCGAGCTTGTATCAGTCCCTGTGAAAGTCAGAGTGAGTAACAGTAAAATCCGCTGTAGTGACTGTGCAGATATAAAGGTTCAAATCCTGGAAACTGAAACCAGTTCATTACACATTGATTGTTCTGACCAGCTTGACCTGGACCCTAGAATACTCTGTGGGACAGCTCAGCTAGAACCGACAATTTAAGCAGTGGAGGGAGTCAGTCCAAACCCACAATTTAAACAGTGGAGAGAGTCAGTCCGAACCCACAATTTAAACAGTGGAGAGAATCAGTCCGATCCCACAATTTAAACAGTGGAGAGAGTCAGCCCGAACCCACAATTTAAACAGTGGGGAGAGTCAGCCCGAACCCACAATTTAAACAGTGGGGAGAGTCAGTCCGAACCCACAATTTAAACAGTGGAGAGAATCAGTCCGATCCCACAATTTAAACAGTGGAGAGAGTCAGCCCGAACCCACAATTTAAACAGTGGAGAGAATCAGTCCGAACCCACAATTTAAACAGTGGAGAGAGTCAGTCCGAACCCACAATTTAAACAGTGGGGAGAGTCAGTCCGAACCCACAATTTAAACAGTGGAGAGTCAGTCCGAACCCACAATTTAAACAGTGGAGAGAGTCAGTCCGAACACACAATTTAAACAGCGGAGAGAGTCAGTCCAAACCCACAATTTAAACAGTGGAGAGAGTCAGTCCGAACCCACAATTTAAACAGTGGAGAGAGTCAGTCCGAACCCACAATTTAAACAGTGGAGAGAGTCAGTCCGAACCCACAATTTAAACAGTGGGGAGAGTCAGTCCAAACCCACAATTTAAACAGTGGAGAGAGTCAGTCCGAACCCACAATTTAAACAGTGGAGAGAGTCAGTCCGAACCCACAATTTAAACAGTGGAGAGAGTCAGTCCGAACCCACAATTTAAACAGTGGAGAGAGTCAGTCCGAACCCACAATTTAAACAGTGGAGAGAGTCAGTCCGAACTCACAATTTAAACAGTGGAGAGAGTCAGTCCGAACCCACCATTTAAACAGTGGAGAGAGTCAGTCCGAACCCACAATTTAAACAGTGGAGAGAGTCAGTCCGCACCCACAATTTAAACAGTGGGGAGAGTCAGTCCGAACCCACAATTTAAACAGTGGAGAGAGTCAGTCCGAACCCACAATTTAAACAGTGGAGAGAGTCAGTCCGAACCCACAATTTAAACAGTGGAGAGAGTCAGTCCGAACCCACAATTTAAACAATGGGGAGAGTCAGCCCGAACCCACCATTTAAACAGTGGAGAGAGTCAGTCCGAACCCACAATTTAAACAGTGGAGAGTCAGTCCGAACCCACAATTTAAACAGTGGGGAGAGTCAGTCCGAACCCACAATTTAAACAATGGAGAGAGTCAGTCCGAACCCACAATTTAAACAGTGGAGAGAGTCAGTCCGAACCCACAATTTAAACAGTGAAGAGAGTCAGTCCAAACCCACAATTTAAACAGTGGAGACAGTCAGTCCGAACCCACAATTTAAACATTGGAGAGAGTCAGTCCAAACCCACAATTTAAACAGTAGGGACAGTCAGTCCGAACCCACAATTTAAACAGTGGAGAGAGTCAGTCCGAACCCACAATTTAAACAGTGGAGAGAGTCAGTCCGAACCCACAATTTAAACAGTGGAGAGAGTCAGTCCGAACCCACAATTTAAACAGTGGAGAGAGTCAGTCCGAACCCACAATTTAAACAGTGGAGAGAGTCAGTCCGAACTCACAATTTAAACAGTGGAGAGAGTCAGTCCGAACCCACAATTTAAACAGTGGAGAGAGTCAGTCCGAACCAACAATTTAAACAGTGGAGAGTCAGCCCGAACCCACAATTTAAACAGTGGAGAGAGTCAGTCCGAACCCACCATTTAAACAGTGGAGAGAGTCAGTCCGAACCCACAATTTAAACAGTGGAGAGAGTCAGTCCGCACCCACAATTTAAACAGTGGGGAGAGTCAGTCCGAACCCACAATTTAAACAGTGGAGAGAGTCAGTCCGAACCCACAATTTAAACAGTGGAGAGAGTCAGTCCGAACCCACAATTTAAACAGTGGAGAGAGTCAGTCCGAACCCACAATTTAAACAGTGGAGAGAGTCAGTCCGAACCCACAATTTAAACACTGGAGAGTCAGTCCGAACCCACAATTTAAACAGTGGAGAGAGTCAGCCCGAACCCACAATTTAAACAGTGGAGAGTCAGTCCGAACCCACAATTAAAACAGTGGGGAGAGTCAGACCGAACCCACAATTTAAACAGTGGAGAGAGTCAGTCCGAACCCACAATTTAAACAGTGGAGAGAGTCAGTCCGAACCCACAATTTAAACAGTGGAGAGAGTCAGTCCGACCCACAATTTAAACAGTGGAGAGAGTCAGTCCGACCCACAATTTAAACAGTGGAGAGAGTCAGTCCGAACCCACAATTTAAACAGTGGAGAGAGTCAGTCCGAACCCACAATGTAAACAGTGGAGAGAGTCAGTCCGAACCCACAATTTAAACACTGGAGAGTCAATCCGAACCCACAATTTAAACAGTGGAGAGAGTCAGTCTGAACTCACAATTTAAACAGTGGAGAGAGTCAGTCCGAACCCACAATTTAAACAGTGGAGAGAATCAGTCCGAACTCACAATTTAAACAGTGGAGAGAGTCAGTCCGAACCCACAATTTAAACAGTGGAGAGAGTCAGTCCGAACCCACAATTTAAACAGTGGAGAGAGTCAGTCCGAACTCACAATTTAAACAGTGGAGAGAGTCAGTCCGAACTCACAATTTAAACAGTGGAGAGAGTCAGTCCGAACCCACAATTTAAACAGTGGAGAGAGTCAGTCCGAACTCACAATTTAAACAGTGGAGAGAGTCAGTCCGAACCCACAATTTAAACAGTGGAGAGAGTCAGTCCGAACTCACAATTTAAACAGTGGAGAGAGTCAGTCCGAACCCACAATTTAAACAGTGGAGAGAGTCAGTCCGAACCCACAATTTAAACAGTGGAGAGAGTCAGTCCGAACCCACAATTTAAACAGTGGAGAGAGTCAGTCCGAACCCACAATTTAAACAGTGGAGAGTCAGTCCGAACCCACAATTTAAACAGTGGAGAGTCAGTCCGAACCCACAATTTAAACAGTGGAGAGTCAGTCCGAACCCACAATTTAAACAGTGGAGAGAGTCAGTCCGAACCCACAATTTAAACAGTGGAGAGAGTCAGTCCGAACCCACAATTTAAACACTGGAGAGAGTCAGCCCGAACCCACAATTTAAACACTGGAGAGAGTCAGTCCGAACCCACAATTTAAACAGTGGAGAGAGTCAGCCCGAACCCACAATTTAAACAGTGGAGAGTCAGTCCGAACCCACAATTTAAACAGTGGAGAGAGTCAGTCCGAACCCACAATTTAAACAGTGGAGAGTCAGTCCGAACCCACAATTTAAACAGTGGAGAGAGTCAGCCCGAACCCACAATTTAAACAGTGGAGAGAGTCAGTCCGAACCCACAATTTAAACAGCGGAGAGAGTCAGTCCGAACCCACAATTTAAACAGTGGAGAGAGTCAGTCCGAACCCACAATTTAAACAGTGGAGAGAGTCAGTCTGAACCCACAATTTAAACAGTGGAGAGAGTCAGTCCGAACCCACAATTTAAACAGTGGAGAGAGTCAGTCCGAACCCACAATTTAAACAGTGGAGAGAGTCAGTCTGAACCCACAATTTAAACAGTGGGGAGAGTCAGTCCGAACCCACAATTTAAACACTGGAGAGTCAGTCCGCACCAACAATTTAAACAGTGGAGAGAGTCAGTCCGAACCCACTATTTAAACAGTGGAGAGAGTCAGTCCGAACCCACAATTTAAACAGTGGAGAGAGTCAGTCCGAACTCACAATTTAAACAGTGGAGAGAGTCAGTCCGAACCCACAATTTAAACAGTGGAGAGAGTCAGTCCGAACCCACAATTTAAACAGTGGAGAGAGTCAGTCCGAACACACAATTTAAACAGTGGAGAGAGTCAGTCCGAACCCACAATTTAAACAGTGGAGAGAGTCAGTCCGAACCCACAATTTAAACAGTGGAGAGAGTCAGTCTGAACCCAAAATTTAAACAGTGGAGAGAGTCAGTCTGAACCCACAATTTAGACAGTGGAGAGAGTCAGTCCGAACCCACAATTTAAACAGTGGAGAGAGTCAGTCTGAACCCAAAATTTAAACAGTGGAGAGAGTCAGTCTGAACCCACAATTTAAACAGTGGAGAGAGTCAGTCCGAACCCACAATTTAAACAGTGGAGAGAGTCAGTCCGAACCCACAATTTAAACAGTGGAGAGTCAGTCCGAACTCACAATTTAAACAGTGGAGAGAGTCAGTCCGAACCCACAATTTAAACAGTGGAGAGAGTCAGTCCGAACCCACAATTTAAACAGTGGAGAGTCAGTCCGAACCCACAATTTAAACAGTGGACAGAGTCAGTCCGAACCCACAATTTAAACAGTGGAGAGTCAGTCCGAACCCACAATTTAAACAGTGGAGAGAGTCAGTCCGAACCCACAATTTAAACAGTGGAGAGAGTCAGTCTGAACCCACAATTTAAACAGTGGAGAGAGTCAGTCCGAACCCACAATTTAAACAGTGGAGAGTCAGTCCGAACCCACAATTTAAACAGTGGAGAGAGTCAGTCCGAACCCACAATTTAAACAGTGGAGAGAGTCAGTCCGAACCCACAATTTAAACAGTGGAGAGAGTCAGTCCGAACCCACAATTTAAACAGTGGAGAGTCAGTCCGAACCCACAATTTAAACAGTGGAGAGAGTCAGTCCGAACCCACAATTTAAACACTGGAGAGTCAGTCCGAACCCACAATTTAAACAGTGGAGAGAGTCAGTCCGAACCCACAATTTAAACAGTGGAGAGAGTCAGTCCGAACCCACAATTTAAACAGTGGAGAGAATCAGTCCGAACCCACAATTTAAACAGTGGAGAGAGTCAGTCCGAACCCACAATTTAAACAGTGGAGAGAGTCAGCCCGAACCCACAATTTAAACAGTGGAGAGAGTCAGTCCGAACCCACAATTTAAACAGTGGAGAGAATCAGTCCGAACCCACAATTTAAACAGTGGAGAGTCAGTCCGAACCCACAATTTAAACAGTGGAGAGAGTCAGTCCGAACCCACAATTTAAACAGTGGAGAGAGTCAGTCCGAACCCACAATTTAAACACTGGAGAGTCAGTCCGAACCCACAATTTAAACAGTGGAGAGAGTCAGTCCGAACCCACAATTTAAACAGTGGAGAGAGTCAGTCCGAACCCACAATTTAAACAGTGGAGAGAGTCAGTCCGAACCCACAATTTAAACAGTGGGGAGAGTCACTCCGAACCCACAATTTAAACAGCGGGGAGAGTCAGTCCGAACCCACAATTTAAACAGTGGAGAGAGTCAGTCCGAACCCACAATTTAAACAGTGGAGAGTCAGCCCGAACCCACAATTTAAACAGTGGAGAGTCAGTCCGAACCCACAATTTAAACAGTGGAGAGAGTCAGTCCGAACCCACAATTTAAACAGTGGGGAGAGTCACTCCGAACCCACAATTTAAACAGTGGGAGAGTCAGTCCGAACCCACTATTTAAACAGTGGAGAGAGTCAGTCCGAACCCACAATTTAAACAGTGGAGAGAGTAAGTCCGAACCCACAATTTAAACAGTGGGGAGAGTCACTCCGAACCCACAATTTAAACAGTGGGAGAGTCAGTCCGAACCCACTATTTAAACAGTGGAGAGAGTCAGTCCGAACCCACAATTTAAACAGTGGGGAGAGTCAGTCCGAACCCACAATTTAAACAGTGGAGAGAGTCAGTCCGAACCCACAATTTAAACAGTGGAGAGACTCTGTCCGAACCCACAATTTAAACAGTGGGGAGAGTCAGTCCGAACCCACAATTTAAACAGTGGAGAGAGTCAGTCTGAACCCACAATTTAAACAGTGGAGAGAGTCAGTCTGAACACACAATTTAAACAGTGGAGAGTCAGTCCGAACCCACAATTTAAACAGTGGGGAGAGTCAGTCCGAACCCACAAATTAAACAGTGGAGAGAGTCAGTCCGAACCCACAATTTAAACAGTGGAGAGACTCTGTCCGAACCCACAATTTAAACAGTGGGGAGAGTCAGTCCGAACCCACTATTTAAACAGTGGAGAGAGTCAGTCCGAACCCACAATTTAAACAGTGGAGAGAGTAAGTCCGAACCCACAAATTAAACAGTGGGGAGAGTCAGTCCGAACCCACAATTTAAACAGTGGGGAGAGTCAGTCCGAACCCACAATTTAAACAGTGGAGAGAGTCAGTCCGAACCCACAATTTTAACAGTGGAGAGAATCAGTCCGAACCCACAATTTAAACAGTGGGGAGAGTCACTCCGAACCCACAATTTAAACAGTGGGAGAGTCAGTCTGAACCCACATTTTAAACAGTGGAGAGAGTCAGCCCGAACCCACAATTTAAACAGTGGAGAGAGTCAGTCCGAACCCACAATTTAAACAGTGGAGAGAGTCAGCCCGAACCCACAATTTAAACGGTGGAGAGAATCAGTCCGAACCCACAATTTAAACAGTGGAGAGTCAGTCCGAACCCACAATTTAAACAGTGGGGAGAGTCAGTCCGAACCCACAATTTAAACAGTGGAGAGAGTCAGTCCGAACCCACAATTTAAACAGTGGAGAGTCAGTCCGAACTCACAATTTAAACAGTGGGGAGAGTCAGTCCGAACCCACAATTTAAACAGTGGAGAGAGTCAGTCCGAACCCACAATTTAAACAGTGGAGAGAGTCAGTCCGAACCAACAATTTAAACAGTGGAGAGAGTCAGTCCGAACCAACAATTTAAACAGTGGAGAGAGTCAGTCCGAACCCACAATTTAAACAGTGGAGAGAGTCAGTCCGAACCCACAATTTAAACAGTGGAGAGAGTCAGTCCGAACCCACAATTTAAACAGTGGAGAGAGTCAGTCCGAACCCACCATTTAAAAAGTGGGGAGAGTGAGTCCGAACCCACAATTTAAACAGTGGAGAGAGTCAGTCTGAACCCACAATTTAAACAGTGGAGAGAGTCAGTCCGAACCCACATTTTAAACAGTGGAGAGAGTCAGTCTGAACCCACAATTAAAACAGCGGAGAGAGTCAGTCCGAACCCACATTTTAAACAGTGGAGACTCAGTCCGAACCCACAATTTAAACAGTGGAGAGAGTCAGTCCGAACCCACAATTTAAGCAGTGGAGAGCGTCAGTCCGAACCCACAATTTAAACATTGGAGAGTCAGTCCGAACACACAATTTAAGCAGTGGAGAGTCAGTCCGAACACACAATTTAAACAGTGGAGAGTCAGTCCGAACCCACAATTTAAACAGTGGGGAGAGTCAGCCCGAACCCACAATTTAAACAGTGGAGAGAGTCAGTCCGAACCCACAATTTAAACAGTGGAGAGAGTCAGTCCGAACCCATAATTTAAACAGTGGAGAGTCAGTCCGAACCCACAATTTAAACAGTGGGGAGAGTCAGTCCGAACCCACAATTTAAACAGTGGAGAGTCAGTCATGTAAAATTCGAAAATTTTCAGCTAAAATCACGCAAGAAAACTGGATAAAATAAGACTGTTTATTGACCAAAGTAAGCTTGCACAGAAAAACCTTTGATAAAAGGGCATACAAAATGGCCGCCAGGCCCCGTGATCAGTTTCTCAACCAGTTTATTTCTGTTACTGCAAGCTAGACAGGCTTGTGGATTGAAGACAGTAAACCCGCGAAAGCCAGTATCTGGGAACCGAAACTCAGAGCAACAGCATGCATATTCAATGGATTATAAGTACAGGGTGGGGCCAATCAAGATATGGGCGGACAATGTAAAAACACTTATACCCATTTATTGTCCAAAGTAAAAACCGTTTAGCAGCCATCAAGGAAAATGTCCGGACCGATCAATATGCGAACCGAGCCGCGGTGACAATGCAAAAGGACATTAACAGACATTATCGGCCAGGAAGGCCAGTTCAAGTTATCACCGGCTCCGTTACAAGACAAAGCGCCCCTGCAGAGATCTCTGCCCGCCAAAATTAATACAAAGACAGGACTATGATTTGGCGGGAGATAAGACTGTCCCAAAAGAGTATAACTATGGATTGAAAGTCCATCTAAGTTACTTCTTCACTGCTACGGCTTCTTGTTGGGCGACTTCAGGCTTCCATTTCTTCAAGAACTTTCTTCTACGAGGAACGAACGAAGGGCGGACGGTGCCCGGATCGGCGCCTCTTCCACTTCAGCAGATCGATGAAAACGTTTTCGTCTTTTTAAAGACGGACGGTTTCGGAAAAAGGACAACGTGGCCGGTGTTCAGCCAAACAAGGCTCGGCCACGACGAGAAGACGACAAGGGTGGCCCGGGTACTGGGGTCGGGAGATCATCGACGACCCAGGCCGACGGAGAAGAAACCCTCTGGAGAACCGGCGATCGATGCCACAAGATTCTCCCATGTGCATAACCTGCATCTAGGTCTACTCCATGAACCCAAATCCACGATTGTGGATCTCAACCTTGACGAGCGCTCATCGAGGCTGGGTCTACCCCACCGCCTCGAGGGAGGAGAGAATATCGACTGCGCCAGAAGCTTCCAATCCACGTGACGACGGGAAGCGGTGTCAAAAAGGCTGCGAACCCCTTTTCGCGATTTCGAGAGTGGTGAGCATGATCCCAAGTTCCCCAGGTCGAAACTTAGTTTAGGTATAGGGGAGGGAGTTAAGGGAAATCGTAATGTGTTTCCCCTTTTTCGATGTGCCGTGTGTTCCCCATTTCCATAGAGTCAAGTTCATAAATTTGTGCATGATTGTAGTTACTTTAATCTGTGCCTATGACATGTATTTTGTAATGCTTCAAACTGTTTAAAAATAAAAGCATCCATTTCGTGCTATTCAGCCTGGTCTATTGAGTCCTCTTCTCTGCACTACTGTTCTCTGCATCTAAGTCCAAGGTCTAGAACCGTAGGGGGGGTGGGTCGAACCACTCAAGGGTAATTCTTGCACGAAGCCTGGCAGGGGGCCAGAACGGGCAAGAGAGCAGGGAAAAAACCCCTACAGAAATGGCGACCGCGGCAGGACCTTGGCAGCAGGAAAGTAGTGTGTTAGATCAAGATCTGAATAAACGAAATGTGATGGATGAAAGAATAGCAGATTATGTTTTTGGAAAAGTCAACCTCACAAAACAATGGATATCTGATCTACTAAGGGATAGGCGCCCGCTAGACGCAGCCATCAAGTGGACAGCGGGTAGAGAGCATAAGAAATCTGTAGAAAAGGCGGTCTGGCTGATGTGCTACAAGAAGCAAGTCCAGCTTTTGGACCAGGTAGTTGCAGCACAGACAGTCCAGATCAACGGCTTGCTTAAAGACGTAGAGGAAAAGGTTGCGGGAGGTCAAAAACTGATTGAATCGCTTGACGCGCTGAATCAGGAGCGCCGCTCTGTAATTCGCTGCCACGAAACCTGGGTAGAATATTTAAAATGTCAGGTCGTTGAGGCCAAGGCCAGTGAAGGTAGAATGAGAGAGAGGTGTTTCCGTCTAGCCAAACAAGTAGATGCCCAAGAGGAAAAGCTCCTGGGAGCCAGGGCAGCATATAAGATGGCCATGGAGGATAGATCTGAGAACACCGACCACAACGCTTGCCGCCGGGAGCTAGAGGACCTGAGAAAGGCCCTAGCGAAGGCAAACGGGTTGGTGTGTCTCATAAATCCACCAGCGAGTCAGCTGTTGCTAGCCAAGGAATCCAAAAGACCGATTCCACAAGAGGCAGTTGGGGTACCAACCCCCGAACCCTCTGCGCCTCCTGCCTATGAGGAGTCTTGGACTCCGGGACAGGAGACGGAGACGGTAGAGGAAGAGAGCCCTGAGGTAGAGCAACCCCAGACAGTAGAGTCGGGGCCGGCGCCGATGTGTCCAACGAGACACCGGAGGCTCGGTCCAAATGAAGAAAATGGCGATGACGGACCCCTTGAGAGTCAGATCATAATGCCTCATAGCGCACGACAGCTAAGAGAGATGATAAGTCACATCCCAAAACTCTCCGAGTCAGGAGATCCCTCCGTGCATTTCAGGGACGTGGAGCAGACCGCAGCAGTCAATGACTGCGACGGGGTTGAACAGTCTAAAATGCTGCTGTTCTCCCTGGACAGTTCACTCCTCCAGTGTCTCCCTGACGAGAGCAAGAGAGGGCACAGGGACTATGAGTTGCTACGGGATGAGATTCTGGAAATCATGGGAGAGGGGGACGGAACTCCGTTCCTCCGTTTAGAAAAGACAGTGCAGCTAGAGGGAGAACCCCCACGGGTTTTCGCCGACAGGTTGTGGCCAGTGTATCGGCGCAGCTGCCCGGGCGGGCCGGCCCGGGCCGGGCTGGATGGCGAACAAAGGGCTCACTGGCTTCGGTGCCTGGTAGCAGGTTGCCTGCCAGTAGTGAAGGAAAAGGCCAAAGCATGGTTTGACCCCACTAACGCCCGCTCCACGGAGGAAGTAGTACTAGATCAGCTCACGATCAGTTATAGAAACAACAAGGGCAAGAAAACGCCTGTTGTGAAAGGAAAGGTGCATGAGGTGAGACCCGCAGCCTCTGCTAAAAAGGAATGGCGTCAGGAGGGAAATCGCCATCCCCAAGCCAATAGCAGTTGTTACGGGTGTGGGAAGGAGGGTCATTGGCGCAAGGACTGTAGGAATCCTTGGAAGGATAAGAGGGAGAGAGCGTTCGCCGCAGCCCAAGATCAAGCCCAAGCCCGAGTCGCCAACGGCCCGAGAGTTTACCCAACACCAGCACAACCACAAGTGCAGGCCGCTGCCCCAACACCAGTCCAGAACCTAACCGTAGCCTCTGCCCCGAATAAAGGGGGTGGTGCGGTTGTGGACCCCGCTGCGATCGAGTCAGTCTTGGAGACTATGCGGTCTCTGATGACCTGGCAGGGGAAGGTAGCGGTTGCTAACAGCCCTATCGCCCCCGAGACCCCAGCCGAAACACCTAAATGACTGACGCCCGCGCAGCCCCTCTACTTGTGTCCGCTCCGCTATGACGCTTGGAGAAGACCTGTGGTGGAGATGGAGGTGGAGAAACAAAGGGGTAGTTACCTGTTGGATACGGGAGCTTCGTGTACCGTGATCCACACGGACAAACCTTTTGCCTCACCTCTGTCTGCCCAGGCTCCATATTTAGTAGCGGGTTTCACAGGTAGAGAACAGGCTGGCGCGTACTCCCTCCCGCTCTCCATTCAGTTGGGAGCGCTCCACACCACATGGACGTGCATCCTATTGAAGTGGAATGACGGGGGGGGAAAAGGCATCCTCGGGGCTGATTTCTTGGTGGAACACGGGATCCTCGTGGACCTGAGAAATCACTGTCTCTGGGGAGCCGAGGGCGGTTTAGGTAAGGTAGTCGTAATCCCGGGGAAGGAAGAAAAGGGGGCCCTGTGCACTATGAAGCCGTCAGGAGGTTACGATCTCGAGCTCATGGTAACAAACGTCCCAACGGACTTGCAGGCGCGTGTGTCAGAAAATCTGACCGCGTTCGCCACCCACAAGCACGACTGCGGGAGAGTCACTGGGTTCGAAGTCAGCGTAGACGGGGACCCCATGATCCGACCCCAAAAGCAGTATAATTTCCCCAAGGAGGCAGAACCCGACATGGAGACAGCAATATCTTCATTGGTACAGCAGGGCGTGTTGAGGACGATAGCCACCCACGTGAACTCCCCATTATGGCCGGTAAAGAAACCGGACAATTCGTGGAGAGCCACGGTGGACTACAGAGTCCTCAATAGTAATATCCCAGCCTGCGCGCCCATGGTAGCAGCAGTTGCAGACTTAATAGGGAGTATTCCAGCATCGGCGACCACATTCACGGTGCTGGACATCTCGAACGGTTTTTGGTCCATTCCGCTGCGGCGGGAGGACCAGTACAAGTTTGCCTTTAATTTCAAAGGGCAACAGTACACTTGGAACTGCTTACCACAGGGTTTTCACAACAGCCCCAGTATTTTCCATCAGTGCATGGCGGGGAGTTTGAAAGAGTTCAGCCAGCCCAACCAGATAGTGCAGTATGTGGACGACTTACTCCTGTTCACAGATACAAGGGAGCAGCACGGCCCACTGTTAGCCGAATTGTTGGAACTGTTAGAAAGGAAGGGTTTCAAAGTAAACCCAAAGAAAGCCCAGATCGGCCAGCAGGAAGTTAAATTCCTGGGTCTGGCCATCCGCGCTGGGGAAAGAGCCATAGATAAGGCCAGACGGGAATCTATACAAGATCTGCCGATTCCCAACACAGTAACGGGTGTAAGGTCCTTTTTGGGATTGACCGGGTACTACAGAGATTTCATCGAGGACTATGCTGCCACAGCGGCCCCGCTACTTCGACTCTTACACAAGGGAGTCGAGTGGTCTTGGGACGAGGGGTGCCAGGCAGCATTCGAGAAGTTGAAAAGAGATCTGCAGACCGCGCCAGCCCTAGGGGCCATAGATGGGGGAGAGGAGTTCTTTCTGGAGGTAGCCGCTAGTGGGGACAGCCTGAGCGCAGTGCTGCTCCAAGAGCGGCACGGCAAGCTAAGACCAGTAGTTTATTCCTCCAGGGTGCTCACGGATGTGGAGAGGAGTTTCTCCAATTGCGAACGGCATCTCCTGGCCACGCATTCGGCTGTGAACAGATCAGTGATCTTCACAGGGACCTCTCCCATTACGCTCCTCACCCATCACACCCCCACGAAGATGCTTCTGGACGGGAGGATTAAGGATGGGACCGTAAGCAGCGCTCGGATTGCGCGCTGGACCCTCCTCCTTTCCCAGATGGATCTCAAAGTTAAAGGCCTCTGCGCGCCAAGGCTCACAGCCAATATGGCATATCCCGGGACAGCCCATCAATGTTCCGTAGAAGGGGTATGGGAAGTTAACATAGGTTTACGGGCCGGGATACATCCCACAGGCCGCGAGATCTCCGTAGATGGTTCTAGCACTGTAGCTGACGGCAAGCGACTCACAGGGTGTGGAGTTTATGACCCTGCGGCAAACATTGCCCTGGCAATTAAGCTCCCCAGCACTATGAGCGCGCAGCAGGCTGAACTGTCCACGGTGGCGTACGTGGTTACCCACCCCGAGATTTTCCCAACCCCATACACGATTTGCTCAGACAGCATGTTCACGTGCAATTCGTGTACAGAGTACCTCGCCATCTGGTCCCGACGCGGGTACACCTCCGCGGACGGGCGGCCTTTAACAGTTAAGCCCTTGCTGGAGAAGATCCTAGCAGCTGTGGGGGAGAAAGGAGAGGTGTTCATCCATAAGGTGAAGGCTCACTCCACTACAGAACCCCGCAGTCAGGGCAACCAGCAAGCGGATGCGCTAGCCAGGGAGGGTGCCCGCAACGGCATTCTCTGGGACCCATACGAACCCGGACCCGTGGCGGCGATCCAAGGCAGGGAGGGAATTCCCGGGAACACAGGGGTGACACCGCCCCCAGACCTAAAGACCGTCCAAACCCTGGATCCCGCCCTAAAAGCAGTCCTAAAAGCCATCACAGAGGGCAAACAGGTAGAAGGTCCGTACAGTACGGCAGCCCTCACAGTCAAAGAAGGTATGCTGTTCCGAGAGGAGCAGTGGGTTGTGCCGCAGCAGCACCGAAGGGAATTCCTGCAATTGGCCCACGAGGGTCCAGGAGCGGGACACCCCGGACCTGAGGTCACCTGGCAACGGGTGGAGCAGGCGGGATGGTGGCCGGGACTTCGGGACGATGTCCGCGAGTTCTGCGCAAGCTGTCTTGTGTGTGCTGCTAACAACCCAGACCCCCACAAAAGGAAGGTGCCCATGGGGCACATCAGGAGGGTAGAGGGACCATGGCAGTCGATTCAGGTCGACTACATAGGGCCCCTGCCCGCCGCCCAGGGAGGCTATAAGAACTGCCTTGTCCTGGTCGATGTGTTCACCAAATGGGTAGAAGCCTTCCCGTGCAGAACAGCTACGGCACTGGGTACTGCTAAGATCTTGATTCGGGAAGTGTTCTCACGGTGGGGACTCCCCCGTTTTGTAGAGTCCGACCAAGGGAGTCAGTTCACCGGTCAAGTAATGCAGAACGCCCTCATGCTCTTGGGCATTGAGGGAAAGTGGCACGTAGCATACGATCCCCAGTCATCCGGGATTGTTGAGCGTATGAATCGGACCCTCAAGGAAAAGCTGAGGAAAGAGACAATGGGCTCGCCCCAGAAATGGGCGGAGGTCCTGCCTTTAGTCCTCATGGGGATCCGAGCCAGCCAGTCCAAAAGCACGGGGTATTCCCCGCACGAGTTAATGACTGGAAGGATCATGCGAACACCCACCCATGTGCTAGCCCCGGTGCTCAATGAGGGCCAGCTCCGAGAGGTGAAACGGGACAAATTCGCCCAAACCCTCTTGGAGCGCCTGAGACAGATTTATGGACAGGCGGCTGGGAACATGGGAAGACAGCACCAGGGAAATAAACTGTTGTTGGAACCTCGGAAACAACAAGAGTGGGTAGTCGGAGACCAGGTCATGGTCCGAAACTACGCCAGGATAGGGAGTTTTGAACCACTGCACTGTAGGGGGTTTTTCCTCTACTCTCTTGCCCGTTCTGGCCCCCTGCCAGGCTTCGTGCAAGAATTACCCTTGAGTGGTTCGACCCACCCCCCCCTACGGTTCTAGACCTTGGACTTAGATGCAGAGAACAGTAGTGCAGAGAAGAGGACTCAATAGGCCAGGCTGAATAGCACGAAATGGATGCTTTTATTTTTGAACAGTTTGAAGCATTACAAAATACATGTCATAAGCACAGATTAAAATAACTACAATCATGCACAAATTTATGAACTTGACTCTGTGGAAATGGGGAACACACGGCACATCGTAAAAGGGGAAACACATTACGATTTCCCTTAACTCCCTCCCCTATACCTAAACTAAGTTTCGACCTGGGGAACTTGGGATCATGCTCACCACTCTCGAAATCGTGAGAAAGGGGGTTCGCAGCCTTTTTGGCACCTCTTTCCGTCGTCACGTGGATTTGGAAACTTCTGGCGCAGTCGATATTCTCTCTCTCTCGACGCGGTGGGGTAGACACAGCCTCGATGAGCGCTCGTTAAGGTTGAGATCCACTAAGTCGATTTGGGTTCATGGAGCAGACCCAGATGCAGGCTATGCACATGGGAGAATCTTGTGGCCTAGATCGCCAGTCCTCCAGAGGGTTTCTTCTCCGTCGGCCTGGGTCATCGATGATCTCCCGACCCCAGTACCCGGGCCACCCTCGTCGTCTTCTCGTCGTGGCCAAGCCTTGTTTGGCTGAACACCGACCACGTTGTCCTTTTACCGAAACCGTCCGTCTTTAAAAAGACGAAAACGTTTTAATCGATTCTGCATCTGCCGAAGTGGAAGAGGCGCCGATCCTGGCCCCGTCCGAAGAAGTTGAAGTCGTCCAAGAAGAAGAAGCAGCCGCCGTCCAGTCAAGTGAAGTTGTTCAAGTAACCCGAAGTCCGAAGTAACTTAGATGGACTTTCAATCCATAGTTATACTCTTTTGGGACAGTCTTATCTCCCGCCAAATCATAGTCCTGTCTTTGTATTAATTTTGGCGGGCAGAAATCTCTGCAGGGGCGCTTTGTCTTGTAACGGAGCCGGTGATAACTTAAACTGGCCTTCCTGGCCGATAATGTCTTTTAATGTCTTTTGCATTGTCACCGCGGCTCGGTTCGCATATTGATCGGTCCGGACATTTTCCTTGATGGCTGCTAAACGGTTTTTCCTTTGTACGATAAATGGGTATAAGTGTTTTTACATTGTCCGCCCATATCTTGATGGGCCCCATCCTGTACTTATAATCCATTGAATATGTATGCTGTTGCTCTGAGTTTCGGTTCCCAGATACTGGCTTTCGTGGGCTCACTGTCTTCAATCCACAAGCCTGTCTGGCTTGCAGTAACAGAAATAAAATGGTTCATAAACTGATCACGGGGCCTGGCGGCCATTTTGTATGCCCTTTTATCAAAGGTTTTTCTGTGCAAGCTTACTTTGGTCAATAAACAGTCTTATTTTGTCCAGTTTTCTTGCGTGATTTTTGCTGAAAATTGCGAATCTTACAGGCCCCCCTGTGATACTGATAGCTTGCTTAAAGTATCAATCCTTGATGAGCAAATTTTCCCTGATTCCCCACATCCAAACATTCCTGGCACTTAACTATCTATGCCCCTCACGACACATGCAGTTCCCATTTCCGGAGAAAATGAAAATTACCTCATGCACATTTGGAATCATAGACAGCAAATCTTAAACTATAACACCTTCACCTGTCAGATGGGCAGGGGTTGATACCCTTTTGCGCCATCTGCATGCATCTTTTATTAATCCAAAAAAACTTAAGAACAACTAATAACATAACAATACTTATTTCCTTATAACCCAAAACAATCAAAAAAAAAATTTTTTAAATGGAGGGACGCTTAATCTTATACTAGCAGCTTAGAGTGGGGTATCTGCTTCCCCCATTCGCACATAGCGTTCTCTCCATTCTCCTGTGTTCTCGTGCCTCTGGAGGCGTTTGCCTCTTTTGCAATGCACGAAGAGCAAAAATATCACAATCAAAACCTGACATACTACTAGGGTATGGGATGCTATTCTAATCCAGGCGGGGACCTCTATGTTGGTGAACAAGTCCCACCATGGTGGGATGGTTATGTCCAATATGTCTTTTCCTATCTCTAAAGTCTTCTGCTCCAGTGTGTAGAAATGTTTCTGTGAAATTATAACGGCTTTTAAAATCTTGGTGAGGTGTTCGGGAAGAGGGGGAATGACATAACCAAAATGCGCGACAAATCGTTGTAAGTCTGTGAAATTCTCTTTGATAGTGATGTGTACGGTGGAGGGCGCAGGAATGGGAACAATTCGTTGTTGTGCCACTTGAACATCGGCCCTGGGTTTGAAACAGAAACTGCTACCACCGACCGAACACCACTCGTGTTGTCCATATCGGTACTGAGGCGCTGCAGTGGTGACGCAGTATGTCCCACCCCCGATATATGCTACCTGTGGGGGCACATGGTCCTCTGCCATTGCCTCCATGGTGCAATTCACCGGCTTCGCGCTAGCGGTTCTGAACCCGCACTGTGGTTTCAAAAAGGCATTCAAGTGCTGGGGACACAGGATGATGTGTGCTCCCCGGCTCCGACATCCCGAGAGGTCGGTGCCTGTCATCGTACGCTCCCATCTGATGACGTAAGGCGGGACCACTGCGTAACGAATGTGTGCGCCCCCCTGAATGACTCCAATGTTCTCTACTCTGTATACCGGGGCGGGCTTTGCTGCGGGACCCAACACCGGCATTCTTACTACTATTCCCATAATAGTGTGATTCGAATGTCCGCAGTCCACTGGAACTGGGTATGCTTCTGCGGCTAGCCTGAGCTGGCACGGGCTTAATGCATTCTCAAAAGGGTGGAGCGCTTGCAAGTGCTTGTTGCTGATCCAGGACGGGACCAAACCCTGTTTTAAATCCTCAAGATTACTGCGGCCCTCGCCCAGTAACCACGCCCCGTACAGCACACAGGCCTCGTTTTGCGCAGCTTGATCGGACGCATTCCGATCCTCCTTAATGAGTGCATTTACCGTTCTCGCGTGTTTCTCCAGCTCAGCAATTATGTCCTTAAAGTGTAGGGTCATGGCCTGGTCCTCATGCAACTCAGAACCCACGACCTTGTTTCCGTCTGTCAATATGTTCCTTAACTGGGCTTTTAAACCGTTGATCTGTGTCTGCAGCTCCACGTTATCTAGAGCGTTGACAACAGATGTCCCGGTATTAAAAGCAGTGAATATGTCATTTACAGTACCCCTTTTTTGCCTCCCGACTCGATCCAAAACTTCTGGCGGTGTGGTGTATAATTTGTCTCTGTCGATGTCGGCAAAGTCAAATTCGTAAAATTGTCTAAACATACGGGTTAACAGGACCTGGTATAATTGTTCCGTTTCTTTGGGACACCACTCCGGCAATCTTACCTCAGTGAGATTTAAAATCACTGAGGCCACCGCGTAGTGTACCCCTTGGTACAGCACCTGACCGGTGGGTACCAATACTAAACCGTTCCCGGGTCCCTTGGTGGTGGTTGGGCACCCTCCTTTCTGGGCTAGTGCTACCGGAAGCGTGGGCAGGGGCTTGCGTGGGCGGGTGATGAGTTCAGTGGCGTTCACCGGAATAGGGGAGTATGGGGCTCCGCACGCTCGAGTGCTAACATCCCATCTCATCCCCTTCCCTTCATCCTGCCACTGCCTCTGGACGAAGATGGACACGCCCTTGGGGCAGACGTGTCTCGAACCCCACATACAGACATATATTCCCTCATCCGGTTCCCACCATTTGTCCCAACACACACGTAATTGTCCGTGAGTTCCCGTAATAGTCCGATGGGTATTATTACCCAGTCGCTCCCACTCGACCGTAGAGTTTCTCATGTCCTTTCCCAGCTTTCGTAGCCACCACCATCGCCTTGGTGGTACGTTCCCATTGCACACCAGACAAATCCTCTTTCCCACGGTGACGCTGACTCTGGGCGCTAGGATCCTCACTCGAGGGCACGTTAATGAAGTCTCTTGGTAGGCAAAACCGAAATTGCTGGAATATTCCGTAGAATTCGTTCCCAGCCAACCTGGCCATCTCCCTTGGTGGAAGTAGGTGGCGGTTTCCTCTACCTCTCGCTCCCCCATCCCATCCGTTGCGATGGGGGCCGTGTCCCCGGAGCACCCGAAAATGATGACGTCCTTGGTGCGGCCTCGGTAGGCCCACCCGCACCCGATCGCCATGAACGCGACGACAATCCTTTCCATCGTATCCCAGGTTTCTGTAACCAACAAAATGATGTAGCCGGGCTCCCGATAGGTGCTTGCCTAAATTAATTGGACGCGCGGGTTCCTGGACCCCGCTCCCTAACAAACACACATACCGGGCAGACCTCAAAATTGTACTCTTAACACCATATACTTTACATTCCTTAAACTATGACCATAATTACCTATCTTAACTTATGTACAGCGCCGCCCTCCGTGGGGCGGCTTTCCGAATCCCTGTGAGGTCTGTCGTGTGCCACACCCTGCGGTGGGGCTGCATTGATCTTTGGCTTTGATCCCCCGCAGCCTGTCGCTGCTGAACGGGGATCATGTCTTCCTGGGGTTGCTTTTAACCGTGGTTGCGGAGGATGGGGAGAATCTGGCCAAAATTTTCTGGGCTGGGGCGCTCGAGCCGACCTACGAGGGGCTGCTTTGGGTTGGGCTCCCGGGGCCGATGGACCGGGGGTCGTGACTGTTACCGTTACAGCCTGTGGTTCCTCCACAGCTGCCGGCTCCAGCTCCCCTCCCTCAGGCTCCGCCCCCCCGGGGTCGGGATCTGTGGCTTCCGACTCCACCTCACCTGTCCCTACAGGTAACGAGTCTCCACCCCCACTCCCTACCTCCCCCAAGCTTGAGTCGAGGGCGGGACTGCCGTCCTCTGACTCTTCCTCCTCCGTGATTGGGTCTAAAGCGAGGTTGAGCTGTTCGGGCTCTCCCCTGCCTAAATCCCATTCAAAAGATGAGACCTCCCACTCCAATGGGATGGCCTCTCCCTTCACGCAGGCTACTGCTCCAGCCTGTGTGGTCTGTGACTCTGTTACAGGCTGAGGATCTTTGTTCTCAGACCTGGTCCCCTTTGGTGGCCCTTGTGTACCCGGTTTAAACAGTTTACACTGGTTGATGTGAAACCATTTGGTACGTCGGGGCGTCTTCACTGCATAAACCATGGGGCTGGCTTTGTCTACAATGCTGTATGGCCCCATGTACAGTGGTTCAAAACTCCCTACCCTGGCGTAGTTTCGGACCATGACCTGGTCCCCGACTATCCACTCTTGTTGTTTCCGAGGTTCCAACAACAGTTTATTTCCCTGGTGCTGTCTTCCCATGTTCCCAGCCGCCTGCCCATAAATCTGTCTCAGGCGCTCCAAGAGGGTTTGGGCGAATTTGTCCCGTTTCACCTCTCGGAGCTGGCCCTCAGTGAGCACCGGGGCTAGCACATGGGTGGGTGTTCGCATGATCCTTCCAGTCATTAACTCGTGCGGGGAATACCCCGTGCTTTTGGACTGGCTGGCTCGGATCCCCATGAGGACTAAAGGCAGGACCTCCGCCCATTTCTGGGGCGAGCCCATTGTCTCTTTCCTCAGCTTTTCCTTGAGGGTCCGATTCATACGCTCAACAATCCCGGATGACTGGGGATTGTATGCTACATGCCACTTTCCCTCAATGCCCAAGAGCATGAGGGCGTTCTGCATTACTTGACCGGTGAACTGACTCCCTTGGTCGGACTCTACAAAACGGGGGAGTCCCCACCGTGAGAACACTTCCCGAATCAAGATCTTAGCAGTACCCAGTGCCGTAGCTGTTCTGCACGGGAAGGCTTCTACCCATTTGGTGAACACATCTACCAGGACAAGGCAGTACTTATAGCCTCCCTGGGCGGCGGGCAGGGGCCCTATGTAGTCGACCTGAATCGACTGCCATGGTCCCTCTACCCTCCTGATGTGCCCCATGGGCACCTTCCTTTTGTGGGGGTCTGGGTTGTTAGCAGCACACACAAGACAGCTTGCGCAGAACTCGCGGACATCGTCCCGAAGTCCCGGCCACCATCCCGCCTGCTCCACCCGTTGCCAGGTGACCTCAGGTCCGGGGTGTCCCGCTCCTGGACCCTCGTGGGCCAATTGCAGGAATTCCCTTCGGTGCTGCTGCGGCACAACCCACTGCTCCTCTCGGAACAGCATACCTTCTTTGACTGTGAGGGCTGCCGTACTGTACGGACCTTCTACCTGTTTGCCCTCTGTGATGGCTTTTAGGACTGCTTTTAGGGCGGGATCCAGGGTTTGGACGGTCTTTAGGTCTGGGGGCGGTGTCATCCCTGTGTTCCCGGGAATTCCCTCCCTGCCTTGGATCACCGCCACGGGTCCGGGTTCGTATGGGTCCCAGAGAATGCCGTTGCGGGCACCCTCCCTGGCTAGCGCATCCGCTTGCTGGTTGCCCTGACTGCGGGGTTCTGTAGTGGAGTGAGCCTTCACCTTATGGATGAACACCTCTCCTTTCTCCCCCACAGCTGCTAGGATCTTCTCCAGCAAGGGCTTAACTGTTAAAGGCCGCCCGTCTGCGGAGGTGTACCCGCGTCGGGACCAGATGGCGAGGTACTCTGTACACGAATTGCACGTGAACATGCTGTCTGAGCAAATCGTGTATGGGGTTGGGAAAATCTCGGGGTGGGTAACCACGTACGCCACCGCGGACAGTTCAGCCTGCTGCGCGCTCATAGTGCTGGGGAGCTTAATTGCCAGGGCAATGTTTGCCGCAGGGTCATAAACTCCACACCCTGTGAGTCGCTTGCCGTCAGCTACAGTGCTAGAACCGTCTACGTAGATCTCGCGGCCCGTTGGATGTATCCCGGCCCGTAAACCTATGTTAACTTCCCATACCCCTTCTACGGAACATTGATGGGCTGTCCCGGGATATGCCATATTGGCTGCGAGCCTTGGCGCGCAGAGGCCTTTAACTTTGAGATCCATCTGGGAAAGGAGGAGGGTCCAGCGCGCAATCCGAGCGCTGCTTACGGTCCCATCCTTAATCCTCCCGTCCAGAAGCATCTTCGTGGGGGTGTGATGGGTGAGGAGCGTAATGGGAGAGGTCCCTGTGAAGATCACTGATCTGTTCACAGCCGAATGCGTGGCCAGGAGATGCCGTTCGCAATTGGAGAAACTCCTCTCCACATCCGTGAGCACCCTGGAGGAATAAACTACTGGTCTTAGCTTACCATGCCGCTCTTGGAGCAGCACTGATCTCAGGCTGTCCCCACTCGCGGCTACCTCCAGAAAGAACTCCTCTCCCCCATCTATGGCCCCTAGGGCTGGCGCGGTCTGCAGATCTCTTTTCAACTTCTCGAATGCTGCCTGGCACCCCTCGTCCCAAGACCACTCGACTCCCTTGTGTAAGAGTCGAAGTAGCGGGGCCGCTGTGGCAGCATAGTCCTCGATGAAATCTCTGCAGTACCCGGTCAATCCCAAAAAGGACCTTACACCCGTTACTGTGTTGGGAATCGGCAGATCTTGTATAGATTCCCGTCTGGCCTTATCTATGGCTCTTTCCCCAGCGCGGATGGCCAGACCCAGGAATTTAACTTCCTGCTGGCCGATCTGGGCTTTCTTTGGGTTTACTTTGAAACCCTTCCTTTCTAACAGTTCCAACAATTCGGCTAACAGTGGGCCGTGCTGCTCCCTTGTATCTGTGAACAGGAGTAAGTCGTCCACATACTGCACTATCTGGTTGGGCTGGCTGAACTCTTTCAAACTCCCCGCCATGCACTGATGGAAAATGCTGGGGCTGTTGTGAAAACCCTGTGGTAAGCAGTTCCAAGTGTACTGTTGCCCTTTGAAAGTAAAGGCAAACTTGTACTGGTCCTCCCGCCGCAGCGGAATGGACCAAAAACCGTTCGAGATGTCCAGCACCGTGAATGTGGTCGCCGATGCTGGAATACTCCCTATTAAGTCTGCAACTGCTGCTACCGTGGGCGCGCAGGCTGGGATATTACTATTGAGGACTCTATAGTCCACCGTGGCTCTCCACGAATTGTCCGGTTTCTTTACCGGCCATAATGGGGAGTTCACGTGGGTGGCTATCGTCCTCAACACGCCCTGCTGTACCAATGAAGATATTGCTGTCTCCATGTCGGGTTCTGCCTCCTTGGGGAAATTATACTGCTTTTGGGGTCGGATCATGGGGTCCCCGTCTACGCTGACTTCGAACCCAGTGACTCTCCCGCAGTCGTGCTTGTGGGTGGCGAACGCGGTCAGATTTTCTGACACACGCGCCTGCAAGTCCGTTGGGACGTTTGTTATCATGAGCTCGAGATCGTAACCTCCTGACGGCTTCATAGTGCACAGGGCCCCCTTTTCTTCCTTCCCCGGGATTACGACTACCTTACCTAAACCGCCCTCGGCTCCCCAGAGACAGTGATTTCTCAGGTCCACGAGGATCCCGTGTTCCACCAAGAAATCAGCCCCGAGGATGCCTTTCCCCCCCCCCTCTTTCCACTTCAATAGGATGCACGTCCATGTGGTGTGGAGCGCTCCCAACTGAATGGAGAGCGGGAGGGAGTGCGCGCCAGCCTGTGCTCTACCTGTGAAACCCGCTACTAAATATGGAGCCTGGGCGGACAGAGGTGAGGCAAAAGGTTTGTCCGTGTGGATCACGGTACACGAAGCTCCCGTATCCAACAGGTAACTACCCCTTTGTTTCTCCACCTCCATCTCCACCACAGGTCTTCTCCAAGCGTCATAGCGGAGCGGACACAAGTAGACGGGCTGCGCGGGCGTCAGTCATTTAGGTGTTTCGGCTGTGGTCTCGGGGGCGATAGGGCTGTTAGCAACCGCTACCTTCCCCTGCCAGGTCATCAGAGACCGCATAGTCTCCAAGACTGACTCGATCGCAGCGGGGTCCACAACCGCACCACCCCCTTTATTCGGGGCAGAGGCTACGGTTGGGTTCTGGACTGGTGTTGGGGCAGCGGCCTGCACTTGTGGTTGTGCTGGTGTTGGGTAAACTCTCGGGCCGTTGGCGACTCGGGCTTGGGCTTGATCTTGGGCTGCGGCGAACGCTCTCTCCCTCTTATCCTTCCAAGGATTCCTACAGTCCTTGCGCCAATGACCCTCCTTCCCACACCCGTAACAACTGCTATTTGCTTGGGGATGGCGATTTCCCTCCTGACGCCATTCCTTTTTAGCAGAGGCTGCGGGTCTCACCTCATGCACCTTTCCTTTCACAACAGGCGTTTTCTTGCCCTTGTTGTTTCTATAACTGATCGTGAGCTGATCTAGTACTACTTCCTCCGTGGAGCGGGCGTTAGTGGGGTCAAACCATGCTTTGGCCTGTTCCTTCACTACTGGCAGGCAACCTGCTACCAGGCACCGAAGCCAGTGAGCCCTTTGTTCGCCATCCTGCCCGGGCAGCTGCGCCGATACACTGGCCACAACCTGTCGGCGAAAACCCGTGGGGGTTCTCCCTCTAGCTGCACTGTCTTTTCTAAACGGAGGAACGGAGTTCCGTCCCCCTCTCCCATGATCTCCAGAATCTCATCCCGTAGCAACTCATAGTCCCTGTGCCCTCTCTTGCTCTCGTCAGGGAGACACTGGAGGAGCGAACTGTCCAGGGAGAACAGCAGCATTTTAGACTGTTCAACCCCGTCGCAGTCATTGACTGCTGCGGTCTGCTCCACGTCCCTGAAATGCACGGAGGGATCTCCTGACTCGGAGAGTTTTGGGATGTGACTTATCATCTCTCTTAGCTGTCGTGCGCTCTGAGGCATTATGATCTGACTCTCAAGGGGTCCGTCATCGCCATTTTCTTCATTTGGACCGATCCTCCGGTGTCTCGTTGGACACACTGGCGCCGGCCCCGACTCTACTGTCTGGGGTTGCTCTACCTCAGGGCTCCCTTCCTCTACCGTCTCCGTCTCCTGTCCCGGAGTCCAAGACTCCTCATAGGCAGGAGGCGCAGAAGGTTCGGGGGTTGGTACCCCAACTGCCTCTTGTGGAATCGGTCTTTTGGATTCCTTGGCTAGCAACAGCTGACTCGCTGGTGGATTTATGAGACACACCAACCCGTTTGCCTTCGCTAGGGCCTTTCTCAGGTCCTCTAACTCCCGGCGGCAAGTGCTGTGGTCGGTGTTCTCAGATCTATCCTCCATGGCCATCTTATATGCTGCCCTGGCTCCCAGGAGCTTTTCCTCTTGGGCATCTACTTGTTTGGCTAGACGGGAACACCTCTCTCTCATTCTACCTTCACTGGCCTTGGCCTCAACGACCTGACATTTTAAATATTCTACCCGGGTTTCGTGGCAGCGAATTACAGAGCGGCGTTCCTGGTTCAGCGCGTCAAGCGATTCAATCAGTTTTTGACCTCCCGCAACCTTTTCCTCTACGCCTTTAAGCAAGCCGTTGATCTGGACTGTCTGTGCTGCAACTACCTGGTCCAAAAGCTGGACTTGCTTCTTGTAGCACATCAGCCAGACCGCCTTTTCTACAGATTTCTTATGCTCTCTACCCGCTGTCCACTTGATGGCTGCGTCTAGCGGGCGCCTATCCCTTAGTAGATCAGATATCCATTGTTTTGTGAGGTTGACTTTTCCGAAAACATAATCTGCTATTCTTTCATCCATCACATTTCGTTTATTCAGATCTTGATCTAACACACTACTTTCCTGCTGCCAAGGTCCTGCCGCGGTCGCCATTTCTGTCGGGGTTTTTTCCTCTACTCTCTTGCCCGTTCTGGCCACCTGCCAGGCTTCGTGCAAGAATCACCCTTGAGTGGTTCGACCCACCCCCCCCTACGGTTCTAGACCTTGGACTTAGATGCAGAGAACAGTAGTGCAGAGAAGAGGACTCAATAGACCAGGCTGAATAGCACGAAATGGATGCTTTTATTTTTGAACAGTTTGAAGCATTACAAAATACATGTCATAGGCACAGATTAAAATAACTACAATCATGCACAAATTTATGAACTTGACTCTATGGAAATGGGGAACACACGGCACATCGTAAAAGGGGAAACACATTACGATTTCCCTTAACTCCCTCCCCTATACCTAAACTAAGTTTTGACCTGGGGAACTTGGGATCATGCTCACCACTCTCGAAATCGCGAGAAAGGGGGTTCGCAGCCTTTTTGGCACCGCTTTCCATCGTCACGTGGATTTGGAAACTTCTGGCGCAGTCGATATTCTCTCTCTCTCGAAGCGGTGGGGTAGACACAGCCTCGATGAGCGCTCGTTAAGGTTGAGATCCACTAAGTCGATTTGGGTTCATGGAGCAGACCCAGATGCAGGCTATGCACATGGGAGAATCTTGTGGCCTAGATCGCCAGTCCTCCAGAGGGTTTCTTCTCCGTCGGCCTGGGTCGTCGATGATCTCCCGACCTCAGTACCCGGGCCACCCTCGTCGTCTTCTCGTCGTGGCCGAGCCTTGTTTGGCTGAACACCGACCACGTTGTCCTTTTACCGAAACCGTCCGTCTTTAAAAAGACAAAAACGTTTTCATCGATTCTGCATCTGCCGAAGTGGAAGAGGCACCGATCCTGGCCCCGTCCGAAGAAGTTGAAGTCGTCCAAGAAGAAGAAGCAGCCGCCGTCCAGTCAAGTGAAGTTGTTCAAGTAACCCGAAGTCCGAAGTAACTTAGATGGACTTTCAATCCATAGTTATACGCTTTTGGGACAGTCTTATCTCCCGCCAAATCATAGTCCTGTCTTTGTATTAATTTTGGCGGGCAGAAATCTCTGCAGGGGCGCTTTGTCTTGTAACGGAGCCGGTGATAACTTAAACTGGCCTTCCTGGCCGATAATGTCTTTTAATGTCTTTTGCATTGTCACCGCGGCTCGGTTCGCATATTGATCGGTCCGGACATTTTCCTTGATGGCTGCTAAACGGTTTTTCCTTTGTACGATAAATGGGTATAAGTGTTTTTACATTGTCCGCCCATATCTTGATGGGCCCCATCCTGTACTTATAATCCATTGAATATGTATGCTGTTGCTCTGAGTTTCGGTTCCCAGATACTGGCTTTCGTGGGCTCACTGTCTTCAATCCACAAGCCTGTCTGGCTTGCAGTAACAGAAATAAAATGGTTCATAAACTGATCACGGGGCCTGGCGGCCATTTTGTATGCCCTTTTATCAAAGGTTTTTCTGTGCAAGCTTACTTTGGTCAATAAACAGTCTTATTTTATCCAGTTTTCTTGCGTGATTTTTGCTGAAAATTGCGAATCTTACAGTACATGGGGCCATACAGCATTGTAGACAAGGCCAGCCCCATGGTTTATGCAGTGAAGACGCCCCGACGTACCAAATGGTTTCACATCAACCAGTGTAAACTGTTTACACCGGGTACACAAGGGCCACCAAAGGGGACCAGGCCTGAGAACAAAGATCCTCAGCCTGTAACAGAGTCACAGACCACACAGGCTGGAGCAGTAGCCTGTGTGAAGGGAGAGGCCATCCCACTGGAGTGGGAGGTCTCATCTTTTGAATGGGATTTAGGCAGGGGAGAGCCCGAACAGCTCAACCTCGCTTTAGACCCAATCACGGAGGAGGAAGAGTCAGAGGACGGCAGTCCCGCCCTCGACTCAAGCTTGGGGGAGGTAGGGAGTGGGGGCGGAGACTCGTTACCTGTAGGGACAGGTGAGGTGGAGTCAGAAGCCACAGATCCCGACCCCGGGGGGGCGGAGCCTGAGGGAGGGGAGCTGGAGCCGGCAGCTGTGGAGGAACCACAGGCTGTAACGGTAACAGTCACAACCCCCGGTCCATCGGCCCCGGGAGCCCAACCCAAAGCAGCCCCTCGTAGGTCGGCTCGAGCGCCCCAGCCCAGAAAATTTTGGCCAGATTCTCCCCATCCTTCCCAACCACGGTTTAAAGCAGCCCCAGGAAGACATGATCCCCGTTCAGCAGCGACAGGCTGCGGGGGATCAAAGCCAAAGATCAATGCAGCCCCACCGCAGGGTGTGGCACACGACAGACCTCACAGGGATTCGGAAAGCCGCCCCACGGAGGGCGGCGCTGTACATAAGTTAAGTTAGGTAATTATGGTCATAGTTTAAGGAATGCAAACTATATGGTGTTAAGAGTACAATTTTGAGGTCTGCCCGGTATGTGTGTTTGTTAGGGAGCGGGTTCCAGGAACCCGTGCGTCCAATTAATTTAGGCCAGCACCTATCGGGAGCCCGGCTACATCATTTTGTTGGTTACAGAAACCTGGGATACGATGGAAAGGATTGTCGCCGCGTTCATGGCGATCGGGTGCAGGTGGGCCTACCGAGGCCGCACCAAGGACGTCATCATTTTCGGGTGCTCCGGGGACACGGCCCCCATCGCAACGGATGGGACGGGGGAGCGAGAGGCAGAGGAAACCGCCACCTACTTCCACCAAGGGAGATGGCCAGGTTGGCTGGGAACGAATTCTATGGAATATTCCAGCAATTTCGGTTTTGCCTACCAAGAGACTTCATTAACGTGCCCTCGAGTGAGGATCCTAGCGCCCAGAGTCAGCGTTACCGTGGGAAAGAGGATTTGTCTGGTGTGCAATGGGAACGTACCACCAAGGCGATGGTGGTGGCTACGAAAGCTGGGAAAGGACATGAGAAACTCTACGGTCGAGTGGGAGCGACTGGGTAATAATACCCATCGGACTATTACGGGAACTCACGGACAATTACGTGTGTGTTGGGACAAATGGTGGGAACCAGATGAGGGAATATATGTCTGTATGTGGGGTTCGAGGCACTTCTGCTCCAAGGGCGTGTCCATCTTCTTCCAGAGGCAGTGGCAGGATGAAGGGAAGGGGATGAGATGGGATGTTAGCACTCGAGCGTGCGGAGCCCCATACTCCCCTATTCCGGTGAACGCCACTGAACTCATCACCCGCCCACGCAAGCCCCTGCCCACGCTTCTGGTAGCACTAGCCCAGAAAGGAGGGTGCCCAACCACCACCAAGGGACCCGGGAACGGTTTAGTATTGGTACCCACCGGTCAGGTGCTGTACCAAGGGGTACACTACGCGGTGGTCTCAGTGATTTAAAATCTCACTGAGGTAAGATTGCCGGAGTGGTGTCCCAAAGAAACGGAACAATTATACCAGGTCCTGTTAACCCGTATGTTTAGACAATATTACGAATTTGACTTTGCCGACATCGACAGAGACAAATTATACACCACACCGCCAGAAGTTTTGGATCGAGTCGGGAGGCAAAGAAGGGGTACTGTAAATGACATATTCACTGCTTTTAATACCGGGACATCTGTTGTCAACGCTCTAGATAACGTGGAGCTGCAGACACAGATCAACGGTTTAAAAGCCCAGTTAAGGAACATATTGACAGACGAAAACAAGGTAGTGGGTTCTGAGTTGCATGAGGACCAGGCCATGACACTACACTTTAAGGACATAATTGCTGAGCTGGAGAAACACGCGAGAACGGTAAATGCACTCATTAAGGAGGATCGGAATGCGTCCGATCAAGCTGCGCAAAACGAGGCCTGTGTGCTGTACGGGGCGTGGTTATTGGGCGAGGGCCGCAGTAATCTTGAGGATTTAAAACAGGGTTTGGTCCCGTCCTGGATCAGCAACAAGCACTTGCAAGCGCTCCACCCTTTTGAGAATGCATTAAGCCCGTGCCAGCTCAGGCTAGCCGCAGAAGCATATCCAGTTCCAGTGGACTGCGGACATTCGAATCACACTATTATGGGAATAGTAGTAAGAATGCCGGTGTTGGGTCCCGCAGCAAAGCCCGCCCCGTTATACAGAGTAGAGAACATTGGAGTCATTCAGGGGGGCGCACACATTCGTTACGCAGTGGTCCCGCCTTACGTCATCAGATGGGAGCGTACGATGACAGGCACCGACCTCTCGGGATGTCGGAGCCGGGGAGCACACATCATCCTGTGTCCCCAGCACTTGAATGCCTTTTTGAAACCACAGTGCGGGTTCAGAACCGCTAGCGCGAAGCCGGTGAATTGCACCATGGAGGCAATGGCAGAGGACCATGTGCCCCCACAGGTAGCATATATCGGGGGTGGGACATACTGCGTCACCACTGCAACGCCTCAGTACCGATATGGACAACACGAGTGGTGTTCGGTCGGTGATAGCAGTTTCTGTTTCAAACCCAGGGCCGAGGTTCAAGTGGCACAACAACGAATTGTTCCCATTCCTGCGCCCTCCACCGTACACATCACTATCAAAGAGAATTTCACAGACTTACAACGATTTGTCGCGCATTTTGGTTATGTCATTCCCCCTCTTCCCGAACACCTCACCAAGATTTTAAAAGCCGTTATAATTTCGCAGAAACATTTCTACACACTGGAGCAGAAGACTTTAGAGATAGGAAAAGACATATTGGACATAACCATCCCACCATGGTGGGACTTGTTCACCAACATAGAAATCCCAGCCTGGATTAGAATAGCATCAGATATCCTAGTAGGATGTCAGGTTTTAATTGTGATATTTTTGCTCTTCGTGCATTGTAAGAGCGGCAAACGCCTCCAGAGGCACGAGAACGCGGGCGAATGGAAAGAACGCTATGTGCGAATGGGGGAAGAAGACACCCCACTTTAAGCTGCTAGTAGAAGATTAAGAGTCCATCCATTTTAAGATTTTTTTTTTGGTTTTTGTTTCTCTTTTGAACATCCGTGTTTTCTTTTGCGTTTGGTTTGGGTTATAAGGAATTAAGTATTGTTATGTTATTAGTCGTTATTAAGTTTTGATTAATAAAAGGTGTATGCAGATGGCGCAAAAGGGTATCAACCCCTGCCCATCTGACAGGTGAAGGTGTTATAGTTTAAGATTTGCTGTCTATGATTCCAAATGTGCATGAGGTAATTTTCATTTTCTCCGGAAATGGGAACTGCATATGTCGTGAGGGGCATAGATAGTTAAGGGCCAGGAATGTTTGGATGTGGGGAATCAGGGAAAATTTGCTCATCAAGGATTGATACTTTAAGCAAGCTATCAGTATCACAGGGGGGCCTGTAAGATTCGAAAATTTTCAGCAAAAAATCACGCAAGAAAACTGGACAAAATAAGACTGTTTATTGACCAAAGTAAGCTTGCACAGAAAAACCTTTGATAAAAGGGCATACAAAATGGCCGCCAGGCCCTGTGATCAGTTTCTGAACCAGTTTATTTCTGTTACTGCAAGCTAGACAGGCTTGTGGATTGAAGACAGTAAACCCGCGAAAGCCAGTATCTGGGAACCGAAACTCAGAGCAACAGCATACATATTCAATGGATTATAAGTACAGGATGGGGCCCATCAAGATATGGGCGGACAATGTAAAAACACTTATACCCATTTATTGTACAAAGGAAAAACCGTTTAGCAGCCATCAAGGAAAATGTCCGGACCGATCAATATGCGAACCGAGCCGCGGTGACAATGCAAAGGACATTAACAGACATTATCGGCCAGGAAGGCCAGTTCAAGTTATCACCGGCTCCGTTACAAGACAAAGCGCCCCTGCAGAGATCTCTGCCCGCCAAAATTAATACAAAGGCAGGACTATGATTTGGCGGGAGATAAGACTGTCCCAAAAGAGTATAACTATGGATTGAAAGTCCATCTAAGTTACTTCTTCACTGCTACGGCTTCTTGTTGGGCGACTTCAGGCTTCCATTTCTTCAAGAACTTTCTTCTACGAGGAACGAACGAAGGGCGGACGGTGCCCGGATCGGCGCCTCTTCCACTTCAGCAGATCGATGAAAACGTTTTCCTCTTTTTAAAGACGGACGGTTTCGGAAAAAGGACAACGTGGCCGGTGTTCAGCCAAACAAGGCTCGGCCACGACGAGAAGACGACAAGGGTGGCCCGGGTACTGGGGTCGGGAGATCATCGACGACCCAGGCCGACGGAGAAGAAACCCTCTGGAGAACCGGCGATCGATGCCACAAGATTCTCCCATGTGCATAACCTGCATCTAGGTCTACTCCATGAACCCAAATCCACGATTGTGGATCTCAACCTTGACGAGCGCTCATCGAGGCTGGGTCTACCCCACCGCCTCGAGGGAGGAGAGAATATCGACTGCGCCAGAAGCTTCCAATCCACGTGACGACGGGAAGCGGTGTCAAAAAGGCTGCGAACCCCTTTTCGCGATTTCGAGAGTGGTGAGCATGATCCCAAGTTCCCCAGGTCGAAACTTAGTTTAGGTATAGGGGAGGGAGTTAAGGGAAATCGTAATGTGTTTCCCCTTTTTCGATGTGCCGTGTGTTCCCCATTTCCATAGAGTCAAGTTCATAAATTTGTGCATGATTGTAGTTACTTTAATCTGTGCCTATGACATGTATTTTGTAATGCTTCAAACTGTTCAAAAATAAAAGCATCCATTTCGTGCTATTCAGCCTGGTCTATTGAGTCCTCTTCTCTGCACTACTGTTCTCTGCATCTAAGTCCAAGGTCTAGAACCGTAGCGGGGGGGTGGGTCGAACCACTCAAGGGTAATTCTTGCACGAAGCCTGGCAGAGGGCCAGAAAGGGCAAGAGAGCAGGAAAAAAAACCCCTACACTCTCCCCACTGTTTAAATTGTGGGTTCGGACTGACTCTCTCCCCTGTTTAAATTGTGGGTTCGGACTGACTCTCTCCACTGTCCAAATTGTGGGTTCAGACTGACTCTCTCCACTGTATAAATTGTGGGTTCGGACTGACTCTCTCCCCTGTTTAAATTGTGGGTTCGGACTGACTCTCTCCACTGTCCAAATTGTGGGTTCAGACTGACTCTCTCCACTGTATAAATTGTGGGTTCGGACTGACTCTCTCCACTGTTTAAATTGTGGGTTCGGACTGACTCTCTCCACTGTTTAAATTGTGGGTTCGGACTGACTCTCTCCACTGTTTAGATTGTGGGTTCGGACTGACTCTCTCCACTGTTTAAATTGTGGGTTCGGACTGACATTCCACTGTTTAAATTGTGGGTTAGGACTGACTCTCTCCACTGTTTAAATTGTGGGTTCGGACTGACTCTCCACTGTTTAAATTGTGGGTTCGGACTGACTCTCTCCACTGTTTAAATTGTGGGTTCGGACTGACTCTCTCCACTGTTTAAATTGTGGGTTCGGACTGACTCTCTCCGCTGTTTAAATTGTGGGTTCGGACTGACTCTCTCCACTGTTTAAATTGTGGGTTCGGACTGACTCTCTCCACTGTTTAAATTGTGGGTTCGGACTGACTCTCCCCACTGTTTAAACTGTGGGTTCGGACTGACTCTCCACTGTTTAAATTGTGGGTTCGGACTGACTCTCCACTGTTTAAATTGTGGGTTCGGACTGACTCTCCACTGTTTAAATTGTGGGTTCGGACTGACTCTCTCCACTGTTTAAATTGTGGGTTCGGACTGACTCTCCCCACTGTTTAAATTGTGGGCTCGGACTGACTCTCTCCACTGTTTAAATTGTGGGTTCAGACTGACTCTCTCCACTGTTTAAATTGTGGGTTCGGACTGACTCTCCCCACTGTTTAAATTGTGGGTTCGGACTGACTCTCCACTGTTTAAATTGTGGGTTCGGACTGACTCTCCCCACTGTTTAAATTGTGGGTTCGGACTGACTCTCTCCACTGTTTAAATTGTGGGTTCGGACTGACTCTCCCCACTGTTTAAATTGTGGGTTCGGACTGACTCTCCCCACTGTTTAAATTGTGGGTTCGGACTGACTCTCCCCACTGTTTAAATTGTGGGTTCGGACTGACTCTCTCCACTGTTTAAATTGTGGGTTCGGACTGACTCTCTCCACTGTTTAAATTGTGGGTTCGGACTGACTCTCTCCACTGTTTAAATTCTGGGATCGGACTGACTCTCTCCACTGTTTAAATTGTGTGTTCGGTCTGACTCTCCACTGTTTAAATTGTGGGTTCGGACTGACTCTCTCCACTGTTTAAATTGTGGGATCGGACTGACTCTCCACTGTTTAAATTGTGGGTTCGGACTGACTCTCCACTGTTTAAATTGTGGGTTCGGACTGACTCTCCCCACTGTTTAAATTGTGGGTTCGGACTGACTCTCTCCACTGTTTAAATTGTGGGTTCGGACTGACTCTCTCCACTGTTTAAATTGTGGGTTCGGACTGACTCTCTCCACTGTTTAAATTGTGGGATCGGACTGACTCTCTCCACTGTTTAAATTGTGTGTTCGGTCTGACTCTCCACTGTTTAAATTGTGGGATCGGACTGACTCTCCACTGTTTAAATTGTGGGTTCGGACTGACTCTCCACTGTTTAAATTGTGGGTTCGGACTGACTCTCCACTGTTTAAATTGTGTGTTCGGACTGACTCTCCACTGTTTAAATTGTGGGTTCGGACTGACTCTCCACTGTTTAAATTGTGGGTTCAGACTGACTCTCTCCACTGTTTAAATTGTGGGTTCGGACTGACTCTCTCCACTGTTTAAATTGTGGGTTCGGACTGACTCTCTCCACTGTTTAAATTGTGGGTTCGGACTGACTCTCTCCACTGTTTAAATTGTGGGTTCGGACTGACTCTCTCCACTGTTTAAACTGTGGGTTCGGACTGACTCCCTCCACTGTTTAAATTGTGGGTTCGGACTGACTCTCCCCACTGTTTAAATTGTGGGTTCGGACTGACTCTCTCCACTGTTTAAATTGTGGGTTCGGTCTGACTCTCTCCACTGTTTAAATTGTAGGTTCGGACTGACTCTCTCCACTGTTTAAATTGTGGGTTCGGAGTGACTCTCTCCACTGTTTAAATTGTGGGTTCGGACTGACTGACACCCTCCACTGTTTAAATTGTGGGTTCGGACTGACTCTCCACTGTTTAAATTGTGGGTTCGGACTGACTCTCTCCACTGTTTAAATTGTGGGTTCGGTCTGACTCTCTCCACTGTTTAAATTGTAGGTTCGGACTGACTCTCTCCACTGTTTAAATTGTGGGTTCGGAGTGACTCTCTCCACTGTTTAAATTGTGGGTTCGGACTGACTCTCTCCACTGTTTAAATTGTAGGTTCGGACTGACTCTCTCCACTGTTTAAATTGTGGGTTCGGAGTGACTCTCTCCACTGTTTAAATTGTGGGTTCGGACTGACTCTCTCCACTGTTTAAATTGTGGGTTCGGTCTGACTCTCTCCACTGTTTAAATTGTGGGTTCGGACTGACTCTCCCCACTGTTTAAATTGTGGGTTCGGACTGACTCTCTCCACTGTTTAAATTGTGGGTTCGGACTGACTCTCTCCACTGTTTAAATTGTGGGTTCGGACTGACTCTCTCCACTGTTTAAATTGTGGGTTCGGACTGACTCTCTCCACTGTTTAAATTGTGGGTTCGGACTGACTGACACCCTCCACTGTTTAAATTGTGGGTTCGGACTGACTCTCCACTGTTTAAATTGTGGGTTCGGACTGACTCTCTCCACTGTTTAAATTGTGGGTTCGGTCTGACTCTCTCCACTGTTTAAATTGTAGGTTCGGACTGACTCTCTCCACTGTTTAAATTGTGGGTTCGGACTGACTCTCTCCACTGTTTAAATTGTGGGTTCGGACTGACTCTCTCCACTGTTTAAATTGTGGGTTCGGTCTGACTCTCTCCACTGTTTAAATTGTAGGTTCGGACTGACTCTCTCCACTGTTTAAATTGTGGGTTCGGAGTGACTCTCTCCACTGTTTAAATTGTGGGTTCGGACTGACTCTCTCCACTGTTTAAATTGTAGGTTCGGACTGACTCTCTCCACTGTTTAAATTGTGGGTTCGGAGTGACTCTCTCCACTGTTTAAATTGTGGGTTCGGACTGACTCTCTCCACTGTTTAAATTGTGGGTTCGGTCTGACTCTCTCCACTGTTTAAATTGTGGGTTCGGACTGACTCTCCCCACTGTTTAAATTGTGGGTTCGGACTGACTCTCTCCACTGTTTAAATTGTGGGTTCGGACTGACTCTCTCCACTGTTTAAATTGTGGGTTCGGACTGACTCTCTCCACTGTTTAAATTGTGGGTTCGGACTGACTCTCTCCACTGTTTAAATTGTGGGTTCGGACTGACTGACACCCTCCACTGTTTAAATTGTGGGTTCGGACTGACTCTCCACTGTTTAAATTGTGGGTTCGGACTGACTCTCTCCACTGTTTAAATTGTGGGTTCGGTCTGACTCTCTCCACTGTTTAAATTGTAGGTTCGGACTGACTCTCTCCACTGTTTAAATTGTGGGTTCGGAGTGACTCTCTCCACTGTTTAAATTGTGGGTTCGGACTGACTCTCTCCACTGTTTAAATTGTGGGTTCGGTCTGACTCTCTCCACTGTTTAAATTGTGGGTTCGGACTGACTCTCTCCACTGTTTAAATTGTAGGTTCGGACTGACTCTCTCCACTGTTTAAATTGTGGGTTCGGAGTGACTCTCTCCACTGTTTAAATTGTGGGTTCGGACTGACTCTCCCCACTGTTTAAATTGTGGGTTCGGTCTGACTCTCTCCACTGTTTAAATTGTAGGTTCGGACTGACTCTCTCCACTGTTTAAATTGTGGGTTCGGAGTGACTCTCTCCACTGTTTAAATTGTGGGTTCGGACTGACTCTCTCCACTGTTTAAATTGTGGGTTCGGACTGACTCTCTCCACTGTTTAAATTGTGGGTTCGGACTGACTCTCTCCACTGTTTAAATTGTGGGTTCGGACTGACCTTCTCCACTGTTTAAATTGTGGGTTCGGACTGACTCTCTCCACTGTTTAAATTGTGGGTTCGGACTGACTCTCTCCACTGTTTAAATTGTGGGTTCGGACTGACTCTCTCCACTGTTTAAATTGTAGGTTCGGACTGACTCTCCCCACTGTTTAAATTGTAGGTTCGGACTGACTCTCTCCACTGTTTAAATTGTGGGTTCGGAGTGACTCTCTCCACTGTTTAAATTGTGGGTTCGGACTGACTCTCCCCACTGTTTAAATTGTGGGTTCGGACTGACTCTCTCCACTGTTTAAATTGTGGGTTCGGACTGACTCTCTCCACTGTTTAAATTGTGGGTTCGGACTGACTCTCTCCACTGTTTAAATTGTGGGTTCGGACTGACTCTCTCCACTGTTTAAATTGTGGGTTCGGACTGACTCTCTCCACTGTTTAAATTGTGGGTTCGGACTGACTCTCTCCACTGTTTAAATTGTGGGTTCGGACTGATTCTCTCCACTGTTTAAATTGTGGGTTCGGACTGACTCTCTCCACTGATTAAATTGTGGGTTCGGGCTGAATCTCTCCACTGTTTAAATTGTGGGTTCGGACTGACTCTCCACTGTTTAAATTGTGGGTTCAAACTGACTCCCCACTGTTTAAATTGTGGGTTCGGACTGACTCTCTCCACTGTTTAAATTGTGGGTTCAGACTGACTCTCCACTGTTTAAATTGTGGGTTCGGACTGACTCTCCACTGTTTAAATTGTGGGTTCGGACTGACTCTCTCCACTGTTTAAATTGTGGGTTCGGACTGACTCTCTCCGCTGTTTAAATTGTGGGTTCGGACTGACTCTCCACTGTTTAAATTGTGGGTTCGGACTGACTCTCCACTGTTTAAATTGTGGGTTCGGACTGACTCTCTCCACTGTTTAAATTGTGGGTTCGGACTGACTCTCTCCACTGTTTAAATTGTGAGTTCGGACTGACTCTCTCCACTGTTTAAATTGTGGGTTCGGACTGACTCTCTCCACTGTTTAAATTGTGAGTTCGGACTGACTCTCTCCACTGTTTAAATTGTGGGTTCGGACTGACTCTCCACTGTTAAAATTGTGGGTTCGGACTGACTCTCCACTGTTTAAATTGTGGGTTCGGACTATCTCTCTCCACTGTTTAAATTGTGGGTTCGGACTGACTCTCTCCACTGTTTAAATTGTGGGTTCGGACTGACACTCCACTGTTTAAATTGTGGGCTCGGACTGACTCTCTCCACTGTTTAAATTGTGGGATCGGACTGACTCTCTCCACTGTTTAAATTGTGGGTTCGGACTGACTCTCTCCACTGTTTAAATTGTGGGTTCAGACTGACTCTCTCCACTGTATAAATTGTGGGTTCAGACTGAATCTCTCCACTGTTTAAATTGTGGGTTCGGGCTGACTCTCTCCACTGTTTAAATTGTGGGTTCGGACTGACTCTCCCCACTGTTTAAATTGTGGGTTCAGACTGACTCTCTCCACTGTATAAATTGTGGGTTCAGACTGAATCTCTCCACTGATTAAATTGTGGGTTCGGACTGACTCTCTCCACTGTTTAAATTGTGGGTTCGGACTGACTCTCTCCACTGTTTAAATTGTGGGTTCAGACTGACTATCTCCACTGTTTAAATTGTGGGTTCTGACTGACTCTCTGTAGGGGGTGTCTCCTCTCTCTCTTGCCCGTTCTGGCCCCCTGCCAGGCTTCGTGCAAGAATTACCCTTGAGTGGTTCGACCCACTCCCCCTACGGTTCTAGACCTTGGACTTAGATGCAGAGAACAGTAGTGCAGAGAAAGAACTCAATAGACCAGGTTGAATAGCACGAAATGGATGCTTTTATTTTTAAACAGTTTGGAGCATTACAAAATACATGTCATAGGCACAGATTAAAGTTACTACAATCTTGCACAAATTTATGAACTTGACTCTATGGAAATGGGGAACACACGGCACATCGTAAAAGGGGAAACACATTACGATTTCCCTTAACTCCCTCCCCTATACCTAAACTAAGTTTCGACCTAGGGAACTTGGGATCATGCTCACCACTCTCGAAATCGCAAAAAGGGGTTCGCAGACTTTTGACACCGCTTCCCGTCGTCACGTGGATTGGAAGCTCCTGGCGCAGTCGATATTCTCTCCTCCCTCGAGGCGGTGGGGTAGACCCAGCCTCGATGAGCGCTCGTTAAGGTTGAGATCTACTAAGTCAATTTGGGTTCATGGAGCAGACCTAGATGCAGGTTATGCACATGGGAGAATCCTGTGGCGATCGCCGGTTCTCCAGAGGGTTTCTTCTCCGTCGGCCTGGGTCGTCGATGATCTCCCGACCCCAGTACCCGGGCCACCCTTGTCGTCTTCTCGTTGTGGCCGAGCCTTGTTTGGCTGAACACCGGCCACGTTGTCCCTTTTCCGAAACCGTTCGTCTTCAAAAAGACGAAAACGTTTTCATCGGTTCTGCATCTGCCGAAGTGGAAGAGGCGCCGATCCGGGCACCGTCCGCCCTTCGTTCGTTCCTCGTAGAAGAAAGTTCTTGAAGAAATGGAAGCCTGAAGTCGCCCAACGAGAAGCCGTGGCAGTGAAGAAGAAGTATTTGCAGTTCAAGTAACCCGAAGTCCGAAGTCTTGAGATCTCTTTGGATGGACTTTCAATCCATAGTTATACTCTTTTGGGACAGTCTTATCTCCCGCCAAATCATAGTTCTGTCTTTGTATTAATTTTGGCGGGCAGAAATCTCTGCAGGGGCGCTTTGTCTTGTAACGGAGCCGGTGATAACTTAAAACTGGCCTTCCTGGCCGATAATGTCTTTTAATGTCCTTTGCATTGTCACCGCGGCTCGGTTCGCATATTGATCGGTCCGGACATTTTCCTTGATGGCTGCTAAACGGTTTTTCCTTTGTACGATAAATGGGTATAATTGTTTTTACATTGTCCGCCCATATCTTGATGGGCCCCATCCTGCACTTATAATCCATTGAATATGTATGCTGTTGCTCTGAGTTTCGGTTCCCAGAGACTGGCTTTCGTGGGCTCACTGTCTTCAATCCACAAGCCTGTCTGGCTTGCAGTAACAGAAATAAAATGGTTCATAAACTGATCACGGGGCCTGGCGGCCATTTTGTATGCCCTTTTATCAAAGGTTTTTCTGTGCAAGCTTACTTTGGTCAATAAACAGTCTTATTTTATCCAGTTTTCTTGCGTGATTTTTGCTGAAAATTGCGAATCTTACAGGCCCCCCTGTGATACTGATAGCTTGCTTAAAGTATCAATAATCCTTGACGAGCAAATTTTCCCTGATTCCCCACATCCAAACATTCCTGGCACTTAGCTATCTATGCCCCTCACGACACATGCAGTTCCCATTTCCGGAGAAAATGAAAATTACCTCATGCACATTTGGAATCATAGACAGCAAATCTTAAACTATAACACCTTCACCTGTCAGATGGGCAGGGGTTGATACCCTTTTGCGCCATCTGCATGCATCTTTTATTAATCCAAAAAAACTTAAGAACAACTAATAACATACCAATACTTATTTCCTTATTACCCAAAACAATCACAAAAAAAATATTCTGAATGGAGGGACGCTTAATCTTATACTAGCAGCTTAGAGTGGGGTATCTGCTTCCCCCATTCGCACATAGCGTTCTCTCCATTCTCCTGTGTTCTCGTGCCTCTGGAGGCGTTTGCCTCTTTTGCAATGCACGAAGAGCAAAAATATCACAATCAAAACCTGACATACTACTAGGATATGGGATGCTATTCTAATCCAGGCGGGGACCTCTATGTTGGTGAACAAGTCCCACCATGGTGGGATGGTTATGTCCAATATGTCTTTTCCTATCTCTAAAGTCTTCTGCTCCAGTGTGTAGAAATGTTTCTGCGAAATTATAACGGCTTTTAAAATCTTGGTGAGGTGTTCGGGAAGAGGGGGAATGACATAACCAAAATGCGCGACAAATCGTTGTAAGTCTGTGAAATTCTCTTTGATAGTGATGTGTACGGTGGAGGGCGCAGGAATGGGGACAATTCGTTGTTGTGCCACTTGAACCTCGGCCCTGGGTTTGAAACAGAAACTGCTATCACCGACCGAACACCACTCGTGTTGTCCATATCGGTACTGAGGCGCTGCAGTGGTGACGCAGTATGTCCCACCCCCGATATATGCTACCTGTGGGGGCACATGGTCCTCTGCCATTGCCTCCATGGTGCAATTCGCCGGCTTCGCGCTAGCGGTTCTGAACCCGCACTGTGGTTTCAAAAAGGCATTCAAGTGCTGGGGACACAGGATGATGTGTGCTCCCCGGCTCCGACATCCCGAGAGGTCGGTGCCTGTCATCGTACGCTCCCATCTGATGACGTAAGGCGGGACCACTGCGTACCGAATGTGTGCGCCCCCCTGAATGACTCCAATGTTCTCTACTCTGTATACCGGGGCGGGCTTTGCTGCGGGACCCAACACCGGCATTCTTACTACTATTCCCATAATAGTGTGATTCGAATGTCCGCAGTCCACTGGAACTGGGTATGCTTCTGCGGCTAGTCTGAGCTGGCACGGGCTTAATGCATTCTCAAAAGGGTGGAGCGCTTGCAAGTGCTTGTTGCTGATCCAGGACGGGACCAAACCTTGTTTTAAATCCTCAAGATTACTGCGGCCCTCGCCCAATAACCACGCCCCGTACAGCACACAGGCCTCGTTTTGCGCAGCCTGATCGGACGCATTCCGATCCTCCTTAATGAGTGCGTTTACCGTTCTCGCGTGTTTCTCTAGCTCAGCAATTATGTCCTTAAAGTGTAGTGTCATGGCCTGGTCCTCATGCAACTCAGAACCCACGACCTTGTTTTCGTCTGTCAATATGTTCCTTAACTGGGCTTTTAAACCGTTGATCTGTGTCTGCAGCTCCACGTTATCTAGAGCGTTGACAACAGATGTCCCGGTATTAAAAGCAGTGAATATGTCATTTACAGTACCCCTTCTTTGCCTCCCGACTCGATCCAAAACTTCTGGCGGTGTGGTGTATAATTTGTCTCTGTCGATGTCGGCAAAGTCAAATTCGTAAAATTGTCTAAACATACGGGTTAACAGGACCTGGTATAATTGTTCCGTTTCTTTGGGACACCACTCCGGCAATCTTACCTCAGTGAGATTTAAAATCACTGAGGCCACCGCGTAGTGTACCCCTTGGTACAGCACCTGACCGGTGGGCACCAATACTAAACCGTTCCCGGGTCCCTTGGTGGTGGTTGGGCACCCTCCTTTCTGGGCTAGTGCTACCGGAAGCGTGGGCAGGGGCTTGCGTGGGCGGGTGATGAGTTCAGTGGCGTTCACCGGAATAGGGGAGTATGGGGCTCCGCACGCTCGAGTGCTAACATCCCATCTCATCCCCTTCCCTTCATCCTGCCACTGCCTCTGGAAGAAGATGGACACGCCCTTGGGGCAGACGTGTCTCGAACCCCACATACAGACATATATTCCCTCATCCGGTTCCCACCATTTGTCCCAACACACACGTAATTGTCCGTGAGTTCCCGTAATAGTCCGATGGGTATTATTACCCAGTCGCTCCCACTCGACCGTAGAGTTTCTCATGTCCTTTCCCAGCTTTCGTAGCCACCACCATCGCCTCGGTGGTACGTTCCCATTGCACACCAGACAAATCCTTTTTCCCACGGTGACGCTGACTCTGGGCGCTAGGATCCTCACTCGAGGGCACGTTAATGAAGTCTCTTGGTAGGCAAAACCGAAATTGCTGGAATATTCCGTAGAATTCGTTCCCAGCCAACCTGGCCATCTCCCTTGGTGGAAATAGGTGGCGGTTTCCTCTACCTCTCGCTCCCCCGTCCCATCCGTTGCGATGGGGGCCGTGTCCCCGGAGCACCCGAAAATGATGACGTCCTTGGTGCGGCCTCGGTAGGCCCACCCGCACCCGATCGCCATGAACGCGACGACAATCCTTTCCATCGTATCCCAGGTTTCTGTAACCAACAAAATGATGTAGCCGGGCTCCCGATAGGTGCTGGCCTAAATTAATTGGACGCGCGGGTTCCTGGACCCCGCTCCCTAACAAACACACATACCGGGCAGACCTCAAAATTGTACTCTTAACACCATATACTTTACATTCCTTAAACTATGACCATAATTACCTATCTTAACTTATGTACAGCGCCGCCCTCCGTGGGGCGGCTTTCCGAATCCCTGTGAGGTCTGTCGTGTGCCACACCCTGCGGTGGGGCTGCATTGATCTTTGGCTTTGATCCCCCGCAGCCTGTCGCTGCTGAACGGGGATCATGTCTTCCTGGGGCTGCTTTAAACCGTGGTTGGGGAGGATGGGGAGAATCTGGCCAGACTTTTCTGGGCTGGGGCGCTCGAGCCGACCTACGAGGGGCTGCTTTGGGTTGGGCTCCCGGGGCCGATGGACCGGGGGTCGTGACTGTTACCGTTACAGCCTGTGGTTCCTCCACAGCTGCCGGCTCCAGCTCCCCTCCCTCAGGCTCCACCCCCCCGGGGTCGGGATCTGTGGCTTCCGACTCCACCTCACCTGTCCCTACAGGTAACGAGTCTCCACCCCCACTCCCTACCTCCCCCAAGCTTGAGTCGAGGGCGGAACTGCCGTCCTCTGACTCTTCCTCCTCCGTGATTGGGTCTAAAGCGAGGTTGAGCTGTTCGGGCTCTCCCCTGCCTAAATCCCACTCAAAAGATGAGACCTCCCACTCCAATGGGATGGCCTCTCCCTTCACGCAGGCTACTGCTCCAGCCTGCGTGGTCTGTGACTCTGTTACAGGCTGAGGATCTTTGTTCTCAGACCTGGTCCCCTTTGGTGGCCCTTGTGTACCTGGTTTAAACAGTTTACACTGGTTGATGTGAAACCATTTGGTACGTCGGGGCGTCTTCACTGCATAAACCATGGGGCTGGCTTTGTCTACAATGCTGTATGGCCCCATGTACAGTGGTTCAAAACTCCCTACCCTGGCGTAGTTTCGGACCATGACCTGGTCCCCGACTACCAACTCTTGTTGTTTCCGAGGTTCCAACAACAGCTTATTTCCCTGGTGCTGTCTTCCCATGTTCCCAGCCGCCTGCCCATAAATCTGTCTCAGGCGCTCCAAGAGGGTTTGGGCGAATTTGTCCCGTTTCACCTCTCGGAGCTGGCCCTCAGTGAGCACCGGGGCTAGCACATGGGTGGGTGTTCGCATGATCCTTCCAGTCATTAACTCGTGCGGGGAATACCCCGTGCTTTTGGACTGGCTGGCTCGGATCCCCATGAGGACTAAAGGCAGGACCTCCGCCCATTTCTGGGGCGAGCCCATTGTCTCTTTCCTCAGCTTTTCCTTGAGGGTCCGATTCATACGCTCAACAATCCCGGATGACTGGGGATTGTATGCTACGTGCCACTTTCCCTCAATGCCCAGGAGCATGAGGGCGTTCTGCATTACTTGACCGGTGAACTGACTCCCTTGGTCGGACTCTACAAAACGGGGGAGTCCCCACCGTGAGAACACTTCCCGAATCAAGATCTTAGCAGTACCCAGTGCCGTAGCTGTTCTGCACGGGAAGGCTTCTACCCATTTGGTGAACACATCTACCAGGACAAGGCAGTACTTATAGCCTCCCTGGGCGGCGGGCAGGGGCCCTATGTAGTCGACCTGAATCGACTGCCATGGTCCCTCTACCCTCCTGATGTGCCCCATGGGCACCTTCCTTTTGTGGGGGTCTGGGTTGTTAGCGGCACACACAAGACAGCTTGCGCAGAACTCGCGGACATCGTCCCGAAGTCCCGGCCACCATCCCGCCTGCTCCACCCGTTGCCAGGTGACCTCAGGTCCGGGGTGTCCCGCTCCTGGACCCTCGTGGGCCAATTGCAGGAATTCCCTTCGGTGCTGCTGCGGCACAACCCACTGCTCCTCTCGGAACAGCATACCTTCTTTGACTGTGAGGGCTGCCGTACTGTACGGACCTTCCACCTGTTTGCCCTCTGTGATGGCTTTTAGGACTGCTTTTAGGGCGGGATCCAGGGTTTGGACGGTCTTTAGGTCTGGGGGCGGTGTCACCCCTGTGTTCCCGGGAATTCCCTCCCTGCCTTGGATCGCCGCCACGGGTCCGGGTTCGTATGGGTCCCAGAGAATGCCGTTGCGGGCACCCTCCCTGGCTAGCGCATCCGCTTGCTGGTTGCCCTGACTGCGGGGTTCTGTAGTGGAGTGAGCCTTCACCTTATGGATGAACACCTCTCCTTTCTCCCCCACAGCTGCTAGGATCTTCTCCAGCAAGGGCTTAACTGTTAAAGGCCGCCCGTCCGCGGAGGTGTACCCGCGTCGGGACCAGATGGCGAGGTACTCTGTACACGAATTGCACGTGAACATGCTGTCTGAGCAAATCGTGTATGGGGTTGGGAAAATCTCGGGGTGGGTAACCACGTACGCCACCGCGGATAGTTCAGCCTGCTGCGCGCTCATAGTGCTGGGGAGCTTAATTGCCAGGGCAATGTTTGCCGCAGGGTCATAAACTCCACACCCTGTGAGTCGCTTGCCGTCAGCTACAGTGCTAGAACCGTCTACGTAGATCTCGCGGCCCGTGGGATGTATCCCGGCCCATAAACCTATGTTAACTTCCCATACCCCTTCTACGGAACATTGATGGGCTATCCCGGGATATGCCATATTGGCTGCGAGCCTTGGCGCGCAGAGGCCTTTGACTTTGAGATCCATCTGGGAAAGGAGGAGGGTCCAGCGCGCAATCCGAGCGCTGCTTACAGTCCCATCCTTAATCCTCCCGTCCAGAAGCATCTTCGTGGGGGTGTGATGGGTAAGGAGCGTAATGGGAGAGGTCCCTGTGAAGATCACTGATCTGTTCACAGCCCAATGCGTGGCCAGGAGATGCCGTTCGCAATTGGAGAAACTCCTCTCCACATCCGTGAGCACTCTGGAGGAATAAACTACTGGTCTTAGCTTGCCGTGCCGCTCTTGGAGCAGCACTGCGCTCAGGCTGTCCCCACTAGCGGCTACCTCCAGAAAGAACTCCTCTCCCCCATCTATGGCCCCTAGGGCTGGCGCGGTCTGCAGATCTCTTTTCAACTTCTCGAATGCTGCCTGGCACCCCTCGTCCCAACACCACTCGACTCCCTTGTGTAAGAGTCGAAGTAGCGGGGCCGCTGTGGCAGCATAGTCCTCGATGAAATCTCTGCAGTACCCGGTCAATCCCAAAAAGGACCTTACACCCGTTACTGTGTTGGGAATCGGCAGATCTTGTATAGATTCCCGTCTGGCCTTATCTATGGCTCTTTCCCCAGCGCGGATGGCCAGACCCAGGAATTTAACTTCCTGCTGGCCGATCTGGGCTTTCTTTGGGTTTACTTTGAAACCCTTCCTTTCTAACAGTTCCAACAATTCGGCTAACAGTGGGCCGTGCTGCTCCCTTGTATCTGTGAACAGGAGTAAGTCGTCCACATACTGCACTATCTGGTTGGGCTGGCTGAATTCTTTCAAACTCCCCGCCATGCACTGATGGAAAATGCTGGGGCTGTTGTGAAAACCCTGTGGTAAGCAGTTCCAAGTGTACTGTTGCCCTTTGAAAGTAAAGGCAAACTTGTACTGGTCCTCCCGCCGCAGCGGAATGGACCAAAAACCGTTCGAGATGTCCAGCACCGTGAATGTGGTCGCCGATGCTGGAATACTCCCTATTAAGTCTGCAACTGCTGCTACCGTGGGCGCGCAGGCTGGGATATTACTATTGAGGACTCTGTAGTCCACCGTGGCTCTCCACGAATTGTCCGGTTTCTTTACCGGCCATAATGGGGAGTTCACGTGGGTGGCTATCGTCCTCAACACGCCCTGCTGTACCAATGAAGATATTGCTGTCTCCATGTCGGGTTCTGCCTCCTTGGGGAAATTATACTGCTTTTGGGGTCGGATCATGGGGTCCCCGTCTACGCTGACTTCGAACCCAGTGACTCTCCCGCAGTCGTGCTTGTGGGTGGCGAACGCGGTCAGATTTTCTGACACACGCGCCTGCAAGTCCGTTGGGACGTTTGTTATCATGAGCTCGAGATCGTAACCTCCTGACGGCTTCATAGTGCACAGGGCCCCCTTTTCTTCCTTTCCCGGGATTACGACTACCTTACCTAAACCGCCCTCGGCTCCCCAGAGACAGTGATTTCTCAGGTCCACGAGGATCCCGTGTTCCACCAAGAAATCAGCCCCGAGGATGCCTTTTCCCTCCCCCTCTTTCCACTTCAATAGGATACACGTCCATGTGGTGTGGAGCGCTCCCAACTGAATGGAGAGCGGGAGGGAGTGCGCGCCAGCCTGTGCTCTACCTGTGAAACCCGCTACTAAATATGGAGCCCGGGCGGACAGAGGTGAGGCAAAAGGTTTGTCCGTGTGGATCACGGTACACGAAGCTCCCGTATCCAACAGGTAACTACCCCTTTGTTTCTCCACCTCCATCTCCACCACAGGTCTTCTCCAAGCGTCATAGCGGAGCGGACACAAGTAGATGGGCTGCGCGGGCGTCAGTCATTTAGGTGTTTCGGCTGGGGTCTCGGGGGCGATAGGGTTGTTAGCAACCGCTACCTTCCCCTGCCAGGTCATCAGAGACCGCATAGTCTCCAAGACTGACTCGATCGCAGCGGGGTCCACAACCGCACCACCCCCTTTATTCGGGGCAGAGGCTACGGTTGGGTTCTGGACTGGTGTTGGGGCAGCGGCCTGCACTTGTGGTTGTGCTGGTGTTGGGTAAACTCTCGGGCCGTTGGCGACTCGGGCTTGGGCTTGATCTTGGGCTGCGGCGAACGCTCTCTCCCTCTTATCCTTCCAAGGATTCCTACAGTCCTTGCGCCAATGACCCTCCTTCCCACACCCGTAACAACTGCTATTTGCTTGGGGATGGCGATTTCCCTCCTGACGCCATTCCTTTTTAGCAGAGGCTGCGGGTCTCACCTCATGCACCTTTCCTTTCACAACAGGCGTTTTCTTGCCCTTGTTGTTTCTATAACTGATCGTGAGCTGATCTAGTACTACTTCCTCCGTGGAGCGGGCGTTAGTGGGGTCAAACCATGCTTTGGCCTGTTCCTTCACTACTGGCAGGCAACCTGCTACCAGGCACCGAAGCCAGTGAGCCCTTTGTTCGCCATCCAGCCCGGCCCGGGCCGGCCCGCCCGGGCAGCTGCGCCGATACACTGGCCACAACCTGTCGGCGAAAACCCGTGGGGGTTCTCCCTCTAGCTGCACTGTCTTTTCTAAACGGAGGAACGGAGTTCCGTCCCCCTCTCCCATGATCTCCAGAATCTCATCCCGTAGCAACTCATAGTCCCTGTGCCCTCTCTTGCTCTCGTCAGGGAGACACTGGAGGAGCGAACTGTCCAGGGAGAACAGCAGCATTTTAGACTGTTCAACCCCGTCGCAGTCATTGACTGCTGCGGTCTGCTCCACGTCCCTGAAATGCACGGAGGGATCTCCTGACTCGGAGAGTTTTGGGATGTGACTTATCATCTCTCTTAGCTGTCGTGCGCTATGAGGCATTATGATCTGACTCTCAAGGGGTCCGTCATCGCCGTTTTCTTCATTTGGACCGATCCTCCGGTGTCTCGTTGGACACATTGGCGCCGACCCTGACTCTACTGTCTGGGGTTGCTCTACCTCAGGGCTCTCTTCCTCTACCGTCTCCGTCTCCTGTCCCGGAGTCCAAGACTCCTCATAGGCAGGAGGCGCAGAAGGTTCGGGGGTTGGTACCCCAACTGCCTCTTGTGGAATCGGTCTTTTGGATTCCTTGGCTAGCAACAGCTGACTCGCTGGTGGATTTATGAGACACACCAACCCGTTTGCCTTCGCTAGGGCCTTTCTCAGGTCCTCTAGCTCCCGGCGGCAAGTGCTGTGGTCGGTGTTCTCAGATCTATCCTCCATGGCCATCTTATATGCTGCCCTGGCTCCCAGGAGCTTTTCCTCTTGGGCATCTACTTGTTTGGCTAGACGGGAACACCTCTCTCTCATTCTACCTTCACTGGCCTTGGCCTCAATGACCTGACATTTTAAATATTCTACCCGGGTTTCGTGGCAGCGAATTACAGAGCGGCGTTCCTGGTTCAGCGCGTCAAGCGATTCAATCAGTTTTTGACCTCCCGCAACCTTTTCCTCTACGCCTTTAAGCAAGCCGTTGATCTGGACTGTCTGGGCTGCAACTACCTGGTCCAAAAGCTGGACTTGCTTCTTGTAGCACATCAGCCAGACCGCCTTTTCTACAGATTTCTTATGCTCTCTACCCGCTGTCCACTTGATGGCTGCGTCTAGCGGGCGCCTATCCCTTAGTAGATCAGATATCCATTGTTTTGTGAGGTTGACTTTTCCGAAAACATAATCTGCTATTCTTTCATCCATCACATTTCGTTTATTCAGATCTTGATCTAACACACTACTTTCCTGCTGCCAAGGTCCTGCCGCGGTCGCCATTTCTGTAGGGGGTGTCTCCTCTCTCTCTTGCCCGTTCTGGCCCCCTGCCAGGCTTCGTGCAAGAATTACCCTTGAGTGGTTCGACCCACTCCCCCTACGGTTCTAGACCTTGGACTTAGATGCAGAGAACAGTAGTGCAGAGAAAGAACTCAATAGACCAGGTTGAATAGCACGAAATGGATGCTTTTATTTTTAAACAGTTTGGAGCATTACAAAATACATGTCATAGGCACAGATTAAAGTTACTACAATCTTGCACAAATTTATGAACTTGACTCTATGGAAATGGGGAACACACGGCACATCGTAAAAGGGGAAACACATTACGATTTCCCTTAACTCCCTCCCCTATACCTAAACTAAGTTTCGACCTAGGGAACTTGGGATCATGCTCACCACTCTCGAAATCGCAAAAAGGGGTTCGCAGACTTTTGACACCGCTTCCCGTCGTCACGTGGATTGGAAGCTCCTGGCGCAGTCGATATTCTCTCCTCCCTCGAGGCGGTGGGGTAGACCCAGCCTCGATGAGCGCTCGTTAAGGTTGAGATCTACTAAGTCAATTTGGGTTCATGGAGCAGACCTAGATGCAGGTTATGCACATGGGAGAATCCTGTGGCGATCGCCGGTTCTCCAGAGGGTTTCTTCTCCGTCGGCCTGGGTCGTCGATGATCTCCCGACCCCAGTACCCGGGCCACCCTTGTCGTCTTCTCGTTGTGGCCGAGCCTTGTTTGGCTGAACACCGGCCACGTTGTCCCTTTTCCGAAACCGTTCGTCTTCAAAAAGACGAAAACGTTTTCATCGGTTCTGCATCTGCCGAAGTGGAAGAGGCGCCGATCCGGGCACCGTCCGCCCTTCGTTCGTTCCTCGTAGAAGAAAGTTCTTGAAGAAATGGAAGCCTGAAGTCGCCCAACGAGAAGCCGTGGCAGTGAAGAAGAAGTATTTGCAGTTCAAGTAACCCGAAGTCCGAAGTCTTGAGATCTCTTTGGATGGACTTTCAATCCATAGTTATACTCTTTTGGGACAGTCTTATCTCCCGCCAAATCATAGTTCTGTCTTTGTATTAATTTTGGCGGGCAGAAATCTCTGCAGGGGCGCTTTGTCTTGTAACGGAGCCGGTGATAACTTAAAACTGGCCTTCCTGGCCGATAATGTCTTTTAATGTCCTTTGCATTGTCACCGCGGCTCGGTTCGCATATTGATCGGTCCGGACATTTTCCTTGATGGCTGCTAAACGGTTTTTCCTTTGTACGATAAATGGGTATAATTGTTTTTACATTGTCCGCCCATATCTTGATGAGCCCCATCCTGCACTTATAATCCATTGAATATGTATGCTGTTGCTCTGAGTTTCGGTTCCCAGAGACTGGCTTTCGTGGGCTCACTGTCTTCAATCCACAAGCCTGTCTGGCTTGCAGTAACAGAAATAAAATGGTTCATAAACTGATCACGGGGCCTGGCGGCCATTTTGTATGCCCTTTTATCAAAGGTTTTTCTGTGCAAGCTTACTTTGGTCAATAAACAGTCTTATTTTATCCAGTTTTCTTGAGTGATTTTTGCTGAAAATTGCGAATCTTACACTCTCCACTGTTTAAATTGTGGGTTCGGACTGACTCTCTCCACTGTATAAATTGTGGGTTCAGACTGACTCTCTCCACTGATTAAATTGTGGGTTCGGACTGACTCTCTCCACTGGTTAAATTGTGGGTTCGGACTGACTCCCACTGTTTAAATTGTGGGTTCGGACTGACTCTCCACTGTATAAATTGTGGGTTCGGACTGACTCTCTCCACTGTTTAAATTGTGGGTTCGGACTGACTCTCCACTGTTTAAATTGTGGGTTCGGACTGACTCTCCACCGTTTAAATTGTGGGTTCGGACTGACTCTCCACTGTATAAATTGAGGGTTCAGACTGACTCTCTCCACTGTTTAAATTGTGGGTTCGGACTGACTCTCTCCACTGTTTAAATTGTGGGTTCGAGCTGACTCTCTCCACTGTTTAAATTGCGGTTTCGGACTGACTCTCCACTGTTTAAATTGTGGGTTCGGACTGACTCTCTCCACTGTTTAAATTGTGGGTTCGGACTGACTCTCTCCACTGTTTAAATTGTGGGTTCGGACTGACTCTACACTGTTTAAATTGTGGGTTTGGACTGACTCTCTGCACTGTTTAAATTGTGGGTTCGGACTGACTCTCTCCACTGTTTAAATTGTGGGTTCGGGCTGACTCTCCCCACTGTTAAATTGTGGGTTCGGACTGACTCTATCCACTGTTTAAATTGTGGGTTCGGACTGACTCTCTCCACTGTTTAAATTGTGGGTTCGGACTGACTCTCCACTGTTTAAATTGTGGGTTCGGACTGACTCTCCACTGTTTGCATTGTGGGTTCGGACTGACTCTCTCCACTGTTTAAATTGTGGGTTCGGACTGACTCTCTCCACTGTTTAAATTGTGGGTTCGGACTGACTCTCCCCACTGTTTAAATTGTGGGTTCGGACTGACTCTCTCCACTGTTTAAATTGTGGGTTCGGACTGACTCTCTCCACTGTTTAAATTGTGGGTTCGGACTGACTCTCCCCACTGTTTAAATTGTGGGTTCGGACTGACTCTCCCCACTGTTTAAATTGTGGGTTCGGACTGACTCTCCCCACTGTTTAAATTGTGGGTTCGGACTGACTCTCCCCACTGTTTAAATTGTGGGTTCGGACTGACTCTCTCCACTGTTTAAATTGTGGGTTCGGACTGACTCTCCCCACTGTTTAAATTGTGGGTTCGGACTGACTCTCCCCACTGTTTAAATTGTGGGTTCGGACTGACTCTCCCCACTGTTTAAATTGTGGGTTCGGACTGACTCTCTCCACTGTTTAAATTGTGGGTTCGGACTGACTCTCTCCACTGTTTAAATTGTGGGTTCGGACTGACTCTCTCCACTGTTTAAATTGTGGGTTCGGACTGACTCTCTCCACTGTTTATATTGTGGGTTCGGACTGACTCTCTCCACTGTTTAAATTGTGGGTTCGGACTGACTCTCCAGTGTTTAAATTGTGGGTTCGGACTGACTCTCTCCACTGTTTAAATTGTGGGTTCGGACTGACTCCCTCCACTGTTTAAATTGTGGGTTCGGACTGACTCTCTCCACTGTTTAAATTGTGGGTTCGGACTGACTCTCTGCACTGTTTAAATTGGGGGTTCGGGCTGACTCTCTCCCCTGTTTAAATTGTGGGTTCGGACTGACTCTCTCCACTGTTTAAATTGTGGGTTCGGACTGACTCTCCACTGTTTAAATTGTGGGTTCGGACTGACTCTCCACTGTTTAAATAGTGGGTTCGGACTGACTCTCCCCACTGTTTAAATTGTGGGTTCAGACTGACTCTCCCCACTGTTTGAATTGTGGGTTCGGGCTGACTCACCCCACTGTTTAAATTGTGGGTTCGGGCTGACTCTCTCCACTGTTTAAATTGTGGGTTCAGACTGACTCTCTCCACTGTTTAAATTGTGGGTTCGGACTGACTCTCTCCACTGTTTAAATTGTGGGTTCGGACTGACTCTCTCCACTGTTTAAATTGTGGGTTCGGACTGACTCTCTCCACTGTTTAAATTGTGGGTTCGGACTGACTCTCTCCACTGTTTAAATTGTGGGTTCGGACTGACTCTCTCCACTGTTTAAATTGTGGGTTCGGACTGACTCTCTCCACTGTTTAAATTGTGGGTTCAGACTGACTCTCTCCACTGTTTAAATTGTGGGTTCGGACTGACTCTCTCCACTGTTTAAATTGTGGGTTCGGACTGACTCTCCACTGTTTAAATTGTGGGCTCGGACTGACTCTCCACTGTTTAAATTGTGGGTTCGGACTGACTCTCTCCACTGTTTAAATTGTGGGTTCGGACTGACTCTCTGCACTGTTTAAATTGTGGGTTCGGACTGACTCTCCCCACTGTTTAAATTGTGGGTTCGGACTGACTCTCCCCACTGTTTAAATTGTGGGTTCGGACTGACTCTCCACTGTTTAAATTGTGGGTCCGGACTGACTTTCCACTGCTTAAATTGTGGGTTCGGACTGACTCTCCCCACTGTGTGAATTGTGGGTTCGGACTGACTCTCCTCACTGTTTAAATTGTGGGTTCGGACTGACTCTCTCCACTGTTAAAATTGTGGGTTCGGTCTGACACTCCACTGTTTAAATTGTGGGTTCGGACTGACTCTCTCCACTGTTTAAATTGTGGGTTCGGACTGACTCTCTCCACTGTTTAAATTGTGGGTTCGGACTGACTCTCTCCACTGTTTAAATTGTGGGTTCGGACTGACTCTCTCCACTGTTTAATTTGTGGGTTCGGCCTGACTCTCTCCACTGTTTAAATTGTGGGTTCAGACTGACTCTCTCCACTGTTTAAATTGTGGGTTTGGACTGACTCTCTCCACTGTTTACATTGTGGGTTCGGACTGACTCTCCCCACTGTTTAAATTGTGGGTTCGGACTGACTCTCTCCATTGTTTAAATTGTGGGTTCGGACTGACTCTCCACTGTTTAAATTGTGGGTTCGGACTGACTCTCTCCACTGTTTAAATTGTGGGTTCAGACTGACTCTCTCCACTGTTTAAATTGTGGGTTCGGACTGACTCTCCACTGTTTAAATTGTGGGTTCGGACTGACTCTCCACTGTTTGCATTGTGGGTTCGGACTGACTCTCTCCACTGTTTAAATTGTGGGTTCGGACTGACTCTCTCCACTGTTTAAATTGTGGGTTCGGACTGACTCTCCCCACTGTTTAAATTGTGGGTTCGGACTTACTCTCCCCACTGTTTAAATTGTGGGTTCGGACTGACTCTCTCCACTGTTTAAATTGTGGGTTCGGACTGACTCTCTCCACTGTTTAAATTGTGGGTTCGGACTGACTCTCTCCACTGTTTAAATTATGGGTTCGGACCGACTCTCCAGTGTTTAAATTGTGGGTTCGGACTGACTCTCTCCACTGTTTAAATTGTGGGTTCGGACTGACTCTCCAGTGTTTAAATTGTGGGTTCGGTCTGAGTCTCTCCACTGTTTAAATTGTGGGTTCGGACTGACTCCCTCCACTGTTTAAATTGTGGGTTCGGACTGACTCTCTCCACTGTTTAAATTGTGGGTTCGGACTGACTCTCTGCACTGTTTAAATTGGGGGTTCGGGCTGACTCTCCCCCCTGTTTAAATTGTGGGTTCGGACTGACTCTCTCCACTGTTTAAATTGTGGGTTCGGACTGACTCTCCACTGTTTAAATTGTGGGTTCGGACTGACTCTCCACTGTTTAAATAGTGGGTTCGGACTGACTCTCTCCACTGTTTAAATTGTGGGTTCAGACTGACTCTCCCCACTGTTTGAATTGTGGGTTCGGGCTGACTCACCCCACTGTTTAAATTGTGGGTTCGGGCTTACTCTCTCCACTGTTTAAATTGTGGGTTCGGACTGACTCTCTCCACTGTTTAAATTGTGGGTTCAGACTGACTCTCTCCACTGTTTAAATTGTGGGTTCGGACTGACTCTCTCCACTGTTTAAATTGTGGGTTCGGACTGACTCTCTCCACTGTTTAAATTGTGGGTCCGGACTGACTTTCCACTACTTAAATTGTGGGTTCGGACTGACTCTCCCCACTGTGTGAATTGTGGGATCGGACTGACTCTCCTCACTGTTTAAATTGTGGGTTCGGACTGACTCTCTCCACTGTTAAAATTGTGGGTTCGGTCTGACACTCCACTGTTTAAATTGTGGGTTTGGACTGACTCTCTCCACTGTTTAAATTGTGGGTTCGGACTGACTCTCTCCACTGTTTAAATTGTGGGTTCGGACTGACTCTCTCCACTGTTTAATTTGTGGGTTCGGCCTGACTCTCTCCACTGTTTAAATTGTGGGTTCAGACTGACTCTCTCCACTGTTTAAATTGTGGGTTTGGACTGACTCTCTCCACTGTTTAAATTGTGGGTTCGGACTGACTCTCCCCACTGTTTAAATTGTGGGTTCGGACTGACTCTCCACTGTTTAAATTGTGGGTTCGGACTGACTCTCTCCACTGTTTAAATTGTGGGTTCAGACTGACTCTCTCCACTGTTTAAATTGTGGGTTCGGACTGACTCTCCACTGTTTAAATTGTGGGTTCGGACTGACTCTCTCCACTGTTTAAATTGTGGGTTCGGACTGACTCTCTCCACTGTTTAAATTGTGGGTTCGGACTGACTCTACACTGTTTAAATTGTGGGTTTGGACTGACTCTCTGCACTGTTTAAATTGTGGGTTCGGGCTGACTCTCTCCACTGTTTAAATTGTGGGTTCGGGCTGACTCTCCCCACTGTTAAATTGTGGGTTCGGACTGACTCTATCCACTGTTTAAATTGTGGGTTCGGACTGACTCTCTCCACTGTTTAAATTGTGCGTTCGGACTGACTCTCCACTGTTTAAATTGTGGGTTCGGACTGACTCTCCACTGTTTGCATTGTGGGTTCGGACTGACTCTCTCCACTGTTTAAATTGTGGGTTCGGACTGACTCTCTCCACTGTTTAAATTGTGGGTTCGGACTGACTCTCCCCACTGTTTAAATTGTGGGTTCGGACTGACTCTCCACTGTTTAAATTGTGGGTTCGGACTGACTCTCCAGTGTTTAACTTGTGGGTTCGGACTGACTCTCTCCACTGTTTAAATTGTGGGTTCGGACTGACTCCCTCCACTGTTTAAATTGTGGGTTCGGACTGACTCTCCAGTGTTTAACTTGTGGGTTCGGACTGACTCTCTCCACTGTTTAAATTGTGGGTTCGGACTGACTCCCTCCACTGTTTAAATTGTGGGTTCGGACTGACTCTCTCCACTGTTTAAATTGTGGGTTCGGACTGACTCTCTGCACTGTTAAAATTGGGGGTTCGGGCTGACTCTCTCCCCTGTTTAAATTGTGGGTTCGGACTGACTCTCTCCACTGTTTAAATTGTGGGTTCGGACTGACTCTCCACTGTTTAAATTGTGGGTTCGGACTGACTCTCCACTGTTTAAATAGTGGGTTCGGACTGACTCTACCCACTGTTTAAATTGTGGGTTCAGACTGACTCTCCCCACTGTTTGAATTGTGGGTTCGGGCTGACTCACCCCACTGTTTAAATTGTGGGTTCGGGCTGAATCTCTCCACTGTTTAAATTGTGGGTTCAGACTGACTCTCTCCACTGTTTAAATTGTGGGTTCGGACTGACTCTCTCCACTGTTTAAATTGTGGGTTCAGACTGACTCTCTCCACTGTTTAAATTGTGGGTTCGGACTGACTCTCTCCACTGTTTAAATTGTGGGTTCAGACTGACTCTCTCCACTGTTTAAATTGTGGGTTCGGACTGACTCTCTCCACTGTTTAAATTGTGGGTTCGGACTGACTCTCTCCACTGTTTAAATTGTGGGTTCAGACTGACTCTCTCCACTGTTTAAATTGTGGGTTCGGACTGACTCTCTCCACTGTTTAAATTGTGGGTTCAGACTGACTCTCTCCACTGTTTAAATTGTGGGTTCGGACTGACTCTCTCCACTGTTTAAATTGTGGGTTCGGACTGACTCTCTCCACTGTTTAAATTGTGGGTTCAGACTGACTCTCTCCACTGTTTAAATTGTGGGTTCGGACTGACTCTCTCCACTGTTTAAATTGTGGGTTCAGACTGACACTCTCCACTGTTTAAATTGTGGGTTCGGACTGACTCTCTCCACTGTTTAAATTGTGGGTTCGGACTGACTCTCTCCACTGTTTAAATTGTGGGTTCAGACTGACTCTCTCCACTGTTTAAATTGTGGGTTCGGACTGACTCTCTCCACTGTTTAAATTGTGGGTTCAGACTGACTCTCTCCACTGTTTAAATTGTGGGTTCGGACTGACTCTCTCCACTGTTTAAATTGTGGGTTCGGACTGACTCTCCCCACTGTTTAAATTGTGGGTTCAGACTGACTCTCTCCACTGTTTAAATTGTGGGTTCGGACTGACTCTCTCCACTGTTTAAATTGTGGGTTCGGACTGACTCTCTCCACTGTTTAAATTGTGGGTTCGGACTGACTCTCTCCACTGTTTAAATTGTGGGTTCGCACTGACTCTCTCCACTGTTTAAATTGTGGGTTCGGACTGACTCTCTCCACTGTTTAAATTGTGGGTTCGGACTGACTCTCCCCACTGTTTAAATTGTGGGTTCGGACTGACTCTCTGCACTGTTTAAATTGTGGGTTCGGACTGACTCTCCCCACTGTTTAAATTGTGGGTTCGGACTGACTCTCTCCACTGTTTAAATTGTGGGTCCGGACTGACTTTCCACTGCTTAAATTGTGGGTTCGGACTGACTCTCCCCACTGTGTGAATTGTGGGTTCGGACTGACTCTCTCCACTGTTTAAATTGTGGGTTCGGACTGACTCTCTCCACTGTTTAAATTGTGGGTTCGGACTGACTCTCTCCACTGTTAAAATTGTGGGTTCGGTCTGACACTCCACTGTTTAAATTGTGGGTTCGGACTGAATCTCTCCACTGTTTAAATTGTGGGTTCGGACTGACTCTCTCCACTGTTTAAATTGTGGGTTCGGACTGACTCTCTCCACTGTTTAATTTGTGGGTTCGGCCTGACTCTCTCCACTGTTTAAATTGTGGGTTCAGACTGACTCTCTCCACTGTATAAATTGTGGGTTCAGACTGACTTTCTACACTGTTTAAATTGTGGGTTCGGACTGACTCTCTCCGCTGTTTAATTTGTGGTTTCGGACTGACACTCTCCACTGTTTCAATTGTGGGTTCGGACTGACTCTCTCCAATGTTTAAATTGTGGGTTCGGACTGACTGACTCCCTCCACTCTTTAAATTGTGGGTTCGGACTGACTCTCTCCTCTGTTTAAATTGTGGGTTCGGACTGACTCTCTCCACTGTTTAAATTGTGGGTTTGGACTGACTCTCCCCACTGTTTAAATTGTGGGTTCGGACTGACTCTCCCCACTGTTTAAATTGTGGGTTCGGACTGACTCTCCCCACTGTTTAAATTGTGAGTTCGGACTGACTCTCCACTGTTTAAATTGTGGGTTCGGACTGACTCTCTCCACTGTTTTAATTGTGGGTTCGGACTGACTCTCTCCTCTGTTTAAATTGTGGGTTCGGACTGACTCTCGCCACTGTTTAAATTATGGGTTCGGACTGACTCTCCACTGTTTAAATTGTGGGTTCGGACTGACTCTCTCCTCTGTTTAAATTGTGGGTTCGGACTGACTCTCCCCACTGTTTAAATTGTGGGTTCGGACTGACTCTCCCCACTGTTTAAATTGTGGGTTCGGACTGACTCTCCACTGTTTAAATTGTGGGTTCGGACTGACTCTCTCCACTGATTAAATTGTGGGTTCGGAATGACTCTCTCCACTGGTTAAATTGTGGGTTCGGACTGACTCTCTCTGCTGTTTAAATTGTGGGTTCGGACTGACTCTCTCCACTGTTTAAATTGTGGGTTCGGACTGACTCTCCACTGTTTAAATTGTGGGTTCGGACTGACTCTCTACTGTTTAAATTGTGGGTTCGGACTGACTCTCCACTGTTTAAATTGTGGGTTCGGACTGACTCTCTACTGTTTAAATTGTGGGTTCGGACTGACTCTCTCCACTGTTTAAATTGTGGGTTCGGACTGACTCTCCACTGTTTAAATTGTGGGTTCGGACTGACTCTCCACTGTTTAAATAGTGGGTTCGGACTGACTCTCCCCACTGTTTAAATTGTGGGTTCAGACTGACTCTCCCCACTGTTTGAATTGTGGGTTCGGGCTGACTCACCCCACTGTTTAAATTGTGGGTTCGGGCTTACTCTCTCCACTGTTTAAATTGTGGGTTCGGACTGACTCTCTCCACTGTTTAAATTGTGGGTTCAGACTGACTCTCTCCACTGTTTAAATTGTGGGTTCGGACTGACTCTCTCCACTGTTTAAATTGTGGGTTCGGACTGACTCTCTCCACTGTTTAAATTGTGGGTTCGGACTGACTCTCTCCACTGTTTAAATTGTGGGTTCGGGCTGACTCTCTCCACTGTTTAAATTGTGGGTTCAGACTGACTCTCTCCACTGTTTAAATTGTGGGTTCGGACTGACTCTCCCCACTGTTTAAATTGTGGGTTCGGACTGACTCTCTGCACTGTTTAAATTGTGGGTTCGGACTGACTCTCCCCACTGTTTAAATTGTGGGTTCGGACTGACTCTCCCCACTGTTTAAATTGTGGGTTCGGACTGACTCTCCACTGTTTAAATTGTGGGTCCGGACTGACTTTCCACTGCTTAAATTGTGGGTTCGGACTGACTCTCCCCACTGTGTGAATTGTGGGTTCGGACTGACTCTCCTCACTGTTTAAATTGTGGGTTCGGACTGACTCTCTCCACTGTTAAAATTGTGGGTTCGGTCTGACACTCCACTGTTTAAATTGTGGGTTCGGACTGAATCTCTCCACTGTTTAAATTGTGGGTTCGGACTGACTCTCTCCACTGTTTAAATTGTGGGTTCGGACTGACTCTCTCCACTGTTTAATTTGTGGGTTCGGCCTGACTCTCTCCACTGTTTAAATTGTGGGTTCAGACTGACTCTCTCCACTGTTTAAATTGTGGGTTCGGACTGACTCTCTCCACTGTTTAATTTGTGGGTTCGGACTGACTCTCCACTGTTTAAATTGTGGGTTCGGACTGACTCTCCACTGTTTAAATTGTGGGTTCGGACTGACTCTCCCCACTGTTTAAATTGTGGGTTCGGACTGACTCTCTCCATTGTTTAAATTGTGGGTTCGGACTGACTCTCCACTGTTTAAATTGTGGGTTCGGACTGACTCTCTCCCCTGTTTAAATTGTGGGTTCGGACTGACTCTCTCCACTGTTTAAATTGTGGGTTCGGACTGACTCTCCACTGTTTAAATTGTGGGTTCGGACTGACTCTCCACTGTTTAAATAGTGGGTTCGGACTGACTCTCCCCACTGTTTAAATTGTGGGTTCAGACTGACTCTCCCCACTGTTTGAATTGTGGGTTCGGGCTGACTCACCCCACTGTTTAAATTGTGGGTTCGGACTGACTCTCTCCACTGTTTAAATTGTGGGTTCGGACTGACTCTCTCCACTGTTTAAATTGTGGGTTCAGACTGACTCTCTCCACTGTTTAAATTGTGGGTTCGGACTGACTCTCTCCACTGTTTAAATTGTGGGTTCGGACTGACTCTCTCCACTGTTTAAATTGTGGGTTCGGACTGACTCTCTCCACTGTTTAAATTGTGGGTTCGGACTGACTCTCTCCACTGTTTAAATTGTGGGTTCGGACTGACTCTCCCCACTGTTTAAATTGTGGGTTCGGACTGACTCTCTGCACTGTTTAAATTGTGGGTTCGGACTGACTCTCCCCACTGTTTAAATTGTGGGTTCGGACTGACTCTCCCCACTGTTTAAATTGTGGGTTCGGACTGACTCTCCACTGTTTAAATTGTGGGTCCAGACTGACTTTCCACTGCTTAAATTGTGGGTTCGGACTGACTCTCCCCACTGTGTGAATTGTGGGTTCGGACTGACTCTCCTCACTGTTTAAATTGTGGGTTCGGACTGACTCTCTCCACTGTTAAAATTGTGGGTTCGGTCTGACACTCCACTGTTTAAATTGTGGGTTCGGACTGAATCTCTCCACTGTTTAAATTGTGGGTTCGGACTGACTCTCTCCACTGTTTAAATTGTGGGTTCGGACTGACTCTCTCCACTGTTTAATTTGTGGGTTCGGCCTGACTCTCTCCACTGTTTAAATTGTGGGTTCAGACTGACTCTCTCCACTGTTTAAATTGTGGGTTTGGACTGACTCTCTCCACTGTTTAAATTGTGGGTTCGGACTGACTCTCCCCACTGTTTAAATTGTGGGTTCGGACTGACTCTCTCCATTGTTTAAATTGTGGGTTCGGACTGACTCTCCACTGTTTAAATTGTGGGTTCGGACTGACTCTCTCCACTGTTTAAATTGTGGGTTCAGACTGACTTTCTCCACTGTTTAAATTGTGGGTTCAGACTGCCTCTCTCCACTGTTTAAATTGTGGGTTCAGACTGACTCTCTCCACTGTTTAAATTGTGGGTTCGGACTGACTCTCTCCACTGTTTAAATTGTGGGTTCGAGCTGACTCTCTCCACTGTTTAAATTGTGGGTTCGGACTGACTCTCTCCACTGTTTAAATTGTGGGTTCGGACTGACTCTACACTGTTTAAATTGTGGGTTTGGACTGACTCTCTGCACTGTTTAAATTGTGGGTTCGGGCTGACTCTCTCCACTGTTTAAATTGTGGGTTCGGGCTGACTTTCCCCACTGTTAAATTGTGGGTTCGGACTGACTCTCTCCACTGTTTAAATTGTGGGTTCGGACTGACTCTCTCCACTGTTTAAATTGTGCGTTCGGACTGACTCTCCACTGTTTAAATTGTGGGTTCGGGCTGACTCTCCACTGTTTGCATTGTGGGTTCGGACTGACTCTCTCCACTGTTTAAATTGTGGGTTCGGACTGACTCTCTCCACTGTTTAAATTGTGGGTTCGGACTGACTCTCCCCACTGTTTAAATTGTGGGTTCGGACTGACTCTCTCCACTGTTTAAATTGTGGGTTCGGACTGACTCTCCAGTGTTTAACTTGTGGGTTCGGACTGACTCTCTCCACTGTTTAAATTGTGGGTTCGGACTGACTCCCTCCACTGTTTAAATTGTGGGTTCGGACTGACTCTCTCCACTGTTTAAATTGTGGGTTCGGACTGACTCTCTGCACTGTTAAAATTGGGGGTTCGGGCTGACTCTCTCCCCTGTTTAAATTGTGGGTTCGGACTGACTCTCTCCACTGTTTAAATTGTGGGTTCGGACTGACTCTCCACTGTTTAAATTGTGGGTTCGGACTGACTCTACCCACTGTTTAAATTGTGGGTTCAGACTGACTCTCCCCACTGTTTGAATTGTGGGTTCGGACTGACTCTCTCCACTGTTTAAATTGTGGGTTCGGACTGACTCTCTCCACTGTTTAAATTGTGGGTTCGGACTGACTCTCTCCACTGTTTAAATTGTGGGTTCGGACTGACTCTCTCCACTGTTTAAATTGTGGGTTCGGACTGACTCTCTCCACTGTTTAAATTGTGGGTTCGGACTGACTCTCTCCACTGTTTAAATTGTGGGTTCGGACTGACTCTCCACTGTTTAAATAGTGGGTTCGGACTGACTCTACCCACTGTTTAAATTGTGGGTTCAGACTGACTCTCCCCACTGTTTGAATTGTGGGTTCGGACTGACTCTCTCCACTGTATAAATTGTGGGTTCAGACTGACTCTCTCCACTGTTTAAATTGTGGGTTCGGACTGACTCTCTCCACTGTTTAAATTGTGGGTTCGGACTGACTCTCTCCACTGTTTAAATTGTGGGTTCGGACTGACTCTCTCCACTGTTTAAATTGTGGGTTCGGACTGACTCTCTCCACTGTTTAAATTGTGGGTTCGGACTGACTCTCCCCACTGTTTAAATTGTGGGTTCGGACTGACTCTCTCCACTGTTTAAATTGTGGGTTCGGACTGACTCTCTCCACTGTTTAAATTGTGGGTTCGGACTGACTCTCTCCACTGTTTAAATTGTGGGTTCGGACTGACTCTCTCCACTGTTTAAATTGTGGGTTCGGACTTACTCTCCCCACTGTTTAAATTGTGGGTTCGGACTGACTCTCCCCACTGTGTGAATTGTGGGTTCGGACTGACTCTCCTCACTGTTTAAATTGTGGGTTCGGACTGACTCTCTCCACTGTTAAAATTGTGGGTTCGGTCTGACACTCCACTGTTTAAATTGTGGGTTCGGACTGAATCTCTCCACTGTTTAAATTGTGGGTTCGGACTGACTCTCTCCACTGTTTAAATTGTGGGTTCGGACTGACTCTCTCCACTGTTTAATTTGTGGGTTCGGCCTGACTCTCTCCACTGTTTAAATTGTGGGTTCAGACTGACTCTCTCCACTGTATAAATTGTGGGTTCAGACTGACTTTCTACACTGTTTAAATTGTGGGTTCGGACTGACGCTCTCCGCTGTTTAATTTGTGGGTTCGGACTGACTCTCTCCACTGTTTAAATTGTGGGTTCGGACTGACTCTGCCCACTGTTTCAATTGTGGGTTCGGACTGACTCTCTCCAATGTTTAAATTGTGGGTTCGGACTGACTGACTCCCTCCACTCTTTAAATTGTGGGTTCGGACTGACTCTCTCCACTGTTTAAATTGTGGGTTCGGACTGACTCTCTCCTCTGTTTAAATTGTGGGTTCGGACTGACTCTCTCCACTGTTTAAATTGTGGGTTCGGACTGACTCTCTCCACTGTTTAAATTGTGGGTTCGGACTGACTCTCTCCTCTGTTTAAATTGTGGGTTCGGACTGACTCTCTCCACTGTTTAAATTGTGGGTTCGGACTGACTCTCCACTGTTTAAATTGTGGGTTCGGACTGACTCTCCACTGTTTAAATTGTGGGTTCGGACTGACTCTCTCCACTGTTTAAATTGTGGGTTCGGACTGACTCTCTCCACTGTTTAAAATGTGGGTTTGGACTGACTCTCTCCACTGTTTAAAATGTGGGTTCGGACTGACTCTCTCCACTGTTTAAATTGTGGGTTCGGACTGACTCTCTCCACTGTTTAAATTGTGGGTTCGGACTGACTCTCTCCACTGTTTAAATTGTGGGTTCGGACTGACTCTCTCCACTGTCTAAATTGTGGGTTCAGACTGACTCTCTCCACTGTTTCAATTGTGGGTTCGGACTGACTCTCTCCACTGTCTAAATTGTGGGTTCGGACTGACTCTCTCCACTGTTTCAATTGTGGGTTCGGACTGACTCTCCACTGTTTAAATTGTGGGTTCGGACTGACTCTCTCCACTGTTTAAATTGTGGGTTCAGACTGACTCTCTCCACTGTTTAAATTGTTGGTTCGGACTGACTCTCTCCACTGTTTAAATTGTGGGTTCGGACTGACTCTCCAGTGTTTAAATTGAGGGTTCAGACTGACTCTCTCCACTGTTTAAATTGTGGGTTTGGGCTGACTCTCTCCACTGTTTAAATTGTGGGTTCGGACTGACTCTCTCCACTGTTTAAATTGTGGGTTCGGACTGACTCTCTCCACTGTTTAAATTGTGGGTTCGGACTGACTCTCTCCACTGTTTAAATTGTGGGTTTGGGCTGACTCTCTCCACTGTTTAAATTGTGGGTTCGGACTGACTCTCTCCACTGTTTAAATTGTGGGTTCGGACTGACTCTCTCCACTGCTTAAATTGTGGGTTCGGACTGACTCTCTCCACTGTTTAAATTGTGGGTTCGGACTGACTCTCTCCACTGTTTAAATTGTGGGTTCGGACTGACTCTCTCCACTGTTTAAATTGTGGGTTCAGACTGACTCTCTCCACTGTTTAAATTGTGGGTTCGGACTGACTCTCTGCACTGTTTAAATTGTGGGTTCGGACTGACTCTCCCCACTGTTTAAATTGTGGGTTCGGGCTGACTCTCCACTGTTTAAATTGTGGGTTCGGACTGACTCTCTCCACTGTTTAAATTGTGGGTTCGGACTGACTCTCTCCACTGTTTAAATTGTGGGTTCGGACTGACTCTCTCCACTGTTTAAATTGTGGGTTCGGACTGACTCTCTCCACTGTTTAAATTGTGGGTTCGGACTGACTCTCTCCACTGTTTAAATTGTGGGTTCGGACTGACTCTCCACTGTTTAAATTGCGGGTTCGGACTGACTCTCCACTGTTTAAATTGCGGGTTCGGACTGACTCTCCACTGTTTAAATTGTGGGTTCGGACTGACTCTCTCCACTGTTTAAATTGTGGGTTCGGACTGACTCTCCACTGTTTAAATTGTGGGTTCGGACTGACTCTCTCCACTGTTTAAATTGTGGGTTCGGACTGACTCTCTCCACTGTTTAAATTGTGGGTTCGGGCTGACTCTCCACTGTTTAAATTGTGGGTTCGGACTGACTCTCTCCACTGTTTAAATTGTGGGTTCGGTCTGACTCTCTCCACTGTTTAAATTGTGGGTTCGGACTGACTCTCCACTGTTTAAATTGTGGGTTCGGACTGACTCTCTCCACTGTTTAAATTGTGGGTTCGGACTGACTCTCCACTGTTTAAATTGTGGGTTCGGACTGACTCTCTCCACTGTTTAAATTGTGGGTTCGGACTGACTCTCTCCACTGTTTAAATTGTGGGTTCAGACTGACTCTCTCCACTGTTTAAATTGTGGGTTCGGACTGACTCTCTCCACTGTTTAAATTGTGGGTTCGGACTGACTCTCTCCACTGTTTAAATTGTGGGTTCGGGCTGACTCTCTCCACTGTTTAAATTGTGGGTTCGGACTGACTCTCCACTGTTTAAATTGTGGGTTCGGACTGACTCTCCACTGTTTAAATTGAGGGTTCGGACTGACTCTCCCCTGTTTAAATTGTGGGTTTGGACTGACTCTCTCCACTGTTTAAATTGTGGGTTTGGACTGACTCTCTCCACTGTTTAAATTGTGGGTTCGGACTGACTCTCCACTTTTTAATTTGTGGGTTCGGACTGACTCTCTCCACTGTTTAAATTGTGGGTTCGGACTTACTCCCCACTGCTTAATTGTGGGTTCGGACTGACTCTCTCCAGTGTTTAAATTGTGGGTACGGACTGACTCTCTCCACTGTTTAAATTGTGGGTTCAGACTGACTCTCCACTGTTTAAATTGTGGGTTCGGACTTACTCCCCACTGCTTAATTGTGGGTTCGGACTGACTCTCTCCAGTGTTTAAATTGTGGGTTCGGACTGACTCTCTCCACTGTTTAAATTGTGGGTTCAGACTGACTCTCTCCACTGTTTAAATTGTGGGTTCGGACTGACTCTCTCCACTGTTTAAATTGTGGGTTCGGACTGACTCTCTCCACTGTTTAAATTGTGGGTTCAGACTGACTCTCTCCACTGTTTACATTGTGGGTTCGGACTGACTCTCCACTGTTTAAATTGTGGGTTCGGACTGACTCTCTCCACTGTTTAAATTGTGGGTTCGGACTGACTCTCTCCGCTGCTTAAATTGTGGGTTCGGACTGACTCTCTCCACTGTTTAAATTGTGGGTTCGGACTGACTCTCTCCACTGTTTAAATTGTGGGTTCGGACTGACTCTCTCCACTGTTTAAATTGTGGGTTCGGACTGACTCTCCCCACTGTTTAAATTGTGGGTTCGGACTGACTCTCTCCACTGTTTAAATTGTGGGTTCGGACTGACTCTCTCCACTGTTTAAATTGTGGGTTCGGACTGACTCTCTCCACTGTTTAAATTGTGGGTTCGGACTGACTCTCCCCACTGTTTAAATTGTGGGTTCGGACTGACTCTCTCCACTGTTTAAATTGTGGGTTCGGACTGACTCCCTCCACTGTTTAAATTGTGGGTTCGGACTGACTCTCCACTGTTTAAATTGTGGGTACGGACTGACTCTCTCCACTGTTTAAATTGTGGGTTCGGACTGACTCTCCTCACTGTTTAAATTGTGGTTCCGGACTGACTCTCTCCACTGTTTAAATTGTGGGTTCGGACTGACTCTCCACTGTTTAAATTGTGGGTTCGGACTGACTCTCTCCACTGTTTAAATTGTGGGTTCGGACTGACTCTCCACTGTTTAAATTGTGGGTTCGGACTGACTCTCTCCACTGTTTAAATTGTGGGTTCAGACTGACTCTCCCCACTGTTTAAATTGTGGGTTCGGAGTGACTCTCTCCACTGTTTAAATTGTGGGTTCGGAGTGACTCTCTCCACTGTTTAAATTGTGGGTTCGGACTGACTCTCTCCACTGTTCAAATTGTGGGTTCGGAGTGACTCTCTCCACTGTTTAAATTGTGGGTTCGGACTGACTCCACTGTTTAAATTGTGGGTTTGGACTGACTCTCTGCACTCTTTAAATTGTGGGTTCGGACTGATTCTCTCCACTGTTTAAATTGTGGGTTCGGGCTGACTCTCCCCACTGTTTAAATTGTGGGTTTGGACTGACTCTCTCCACTGTTTAAATTGTTGGTTCAGACTGGCTCTCTCCACTGTTTAAATTGTGGGTTCGGACTGACTCTCTCCACTGATTAAATTGTGGGTTCGGACTGACTCTCTCCACTGTTTAAATTGTGGGTTTGGACTGACTCTCCACTGTTTAAATTGTGGGTTCGGACTGACTCTCCACTGTTTAAATTGTGGGTTCGGACTGACTCTCCACTGTTTAAATTGTGGGTTCGGACTGACTCTCTCCACTGTTTAAATTGTGGGTTCGGACTGACTCTCTCCACTGTTTAAATTGTGGGTTCAGACTGACTCCCCACTGTTTAAATTGTGGGTTCAGACTGACTCTCTCCACTGTTTAAATTGTGGGTTCGGACTGACTCTCCACTGTTTAAATTGTGGGTTCGGACTGCCTCTCTCCGCTGCTTAAATTGTGGGTTCGGACTGACTCTCTCCACTGTTTAAATTGTGGGTTCGGACTGACTCTCTCCACTGTTTAAATTGTGGGTTCGGACTGACTCTCTCCGCTGTTTAAATTGTGGGTTCGGACTGACTCTCTCCACTGTTTAAATTGTGAGTTCGGACTGATTCTCCACTGTTTAAATTGTGGGTTCGGACTGCCTCTCTCCGCTGCTTAAATTGTGGGTTCGGACTGACTCTCTCCGCTGTTTAAATTGTGGGTTCGGACTGACTCTCTCCACTGTTTAAATTGTGCGTTCGGACTGACTCTCTCCGCTGTTTAAATTGTGGGTTCGGACTGACACTCCACTGTTTAAATTGTGGGTTCGGACTGACTCTCCCCTGTTTAAATTGTGGGTTCGGACTGACTCTCCACTGTTTAAATTGTGGGTTCGGACTGACTCTCCTCACTGTTTAAATTGTGGGTTCGGACTCAGTCTCTCCATTGTTTAAATTGTGGGTTCGGGCTGACTCTCCACTGTTTAAATTGTGGGTTCGGACTGACTCTCTCCACTGTTTAAATTGTTGGTTCATACTGACTCTCTCCACTGTTTAAATTGTGGGTTCGGACTGACTCTCTCCACTGTTTAAATTGTGGGATCGGACTGACTCTCTCCACTGTTTAAATTGTGGGTTCGGACTGACTCCACTGTTTAAATTGTGGGTTCGGACTGACTCTCCACTGTTCAGATTGTGGGTTCGGACTGACTCTCTGCACTGTTTAAATTGTGGGTTCGGACTGACTCTCTCCACTGTTTAAATTGTGGGTTCAGACTGACTCTCCACTGTTTAAATTGTGGGTTAGGACTGACTTTCTCCACTGTTTAAATTGTGGGTTCGGACTGACCCTCTCCACTGTTTAAATTGTGGGTTCGGGCTGACTCTCTCCACTGTTTAAATTGTGGGTTCAGACTGACTCTCTCCACTGTTTAAATTGTGGGTTCGGACTGACTCTCCCCACTGTTTAAATTGTGGGTTCGGACTGACTCTCTCCACTGTTTAAATTGTGGGTTCGGACTGACTCTCCACTGTTTAAATTGTGGGTTCGGACTGACTCTCTCCACTGTTTAAATTGTGGGTTCGGACTGACTCTCTCCACTGTTTAAATTTTGGGTTCGGACTGACTCTCCACTGTTTAAATTGTGGGTTCGGACTGACTCTCTCCGCTGTTTAAATTGTGGGTTCGGGTTGACTATCTCCACTGTTTAAATTGTGGGTTCGGACTGACTCTCTCCGCTGTTTAAATTGTGGGTTCCGACTGACTCTCTCCACTGTTTAAATTGTGGGTTTGGACTGACTCTCTCCACTGTTTAAATTGTGGGTTCGGACTGACTCCACTGTTTAAATTGTGGGTTCGGACTGACTCTCCACTGTTTAAATTGTGGGATCGGACTGACTCTCTCCACTGTTTAAATTGTGGGTTCAGACTGACTCTCTCCACTGTTTAAATTGTGGGTTCAGACTGACTCTCTCCACTGTTTAAATTGTGGGTTCGGACTGACTCTCTCCACTGTTTAAATTGTGGCTTCGGACTGACTCTCTCCACTGTTTAAATTGTGGGTTCGGACTGACTCTCTGCGCTGTTTAAATTGTGGGTTCGGACTGACTCTCTCCACTGTTTAAATTGTGGGTTTGGACTGACTCTGCACTGTTTAAATTGTGGGTTCGGACTGACTCTCTCCACTGTTTAAATTGTGGGTTCGGGCTGACTCTCCCCACTGTTAAATTGTGGGTTTGGACTGACTCTATCCACTGTTTAAATTGTGGGTTCGGACTGACTCTCTCCACTGTTTAAATTGTGGGTTCGGACTGACTCTCCACTGTTTAAATTGTGGGTTCGGACTGACTCTCCACTGTTTGCATTGTGGGTTCGGACTGACTCTCTCCACTGTTTAAATTGTGGGTTCGGACTGACTCTCTCCACTGTTTAAATTGTGGGTTCGGACTGACTCTCCCCACTGTTTAAATTGTGGGTTCGGACTGACTCTCTCCACTGTTTAAATTGTGGGTTCGGACTGACTCTCCAGTGTTTAAATTGTGGGTTCGGACTGACTCTCTCCACTGTTTAAATTGTGGGTTCGGACTGACTCCCTCCACTGTTTAAATTGTGGGTTCGGACTGACTCTCTCCACTGTTTAAATTGTGGGTTCGGACTGACTCTCTGCACTGTTTAAATTGGGGGTTCGGACTGACTCTCTGCACTGTTTAAATTGGGGGTTCGGACTGACTCTCTCCCCTGTTTAAATTGTGGGTTCGGACTGACTCTCTCCACTGTTTAAATTGTGGGTTCGGACTGACTCTCCACTGTTTAAATTGTGGGTTCGGACTGACTCTCCACTGTTTAAATTGTGGGTTCAGACTGACTCTCCCCACTGTTTAAATTGTGGGTTCAGACTGACTCTCTCCACTGTTTAAATTGTGGGTTCGGACTGACTCTCTCCACTGTTTAAATTGTGGGTTCGGACTGACACTCTCCACTGTTTAAATTGTGGGTTCGGACTGACTCTCCCCACTGTTTAAATTGTGGGTTCGGACTGACTCTCTCCACTGTTTAAATTGTGGGTTCGGACTGACTCTCCCCACTGTTTAAATTGTGGGTTCGGACTGACTCTCTCCACTGTTTAAATTGTGGGTTCGGACTGACTCCCTCCACTGTTTAAATTGTGGGTTCGGACTGACTCTCCACTGTTTAAATTGTGGGTTCGGACTGACTCTCTCCGCTATTTAAATTGTGGGTTCAGACTGACTCTCTCCACTGTTTAAGTTGTGGGTTCGGACTGACTCTCTCCACTGTTTAAATTGTGGGTTCGGACTGACTCTCCCCACTGTTTAAATTGTGGTTCCGGACTGACTCTCTCCACTGTTTAAATTGTGGGTTCGGACTGACTCTCCAATGTTTAAATTGTGGGTTCGGACTGACTCTCTCCACTGTTTAAATTGTGGGTTCGGACTGACTCTCTCCACTGTTTAAATTGTGGGTTCAGACTGACTCTCTCCACTGTTCAAATTGTGGGTTCGGACTGACACTCTCCACTGTTTAAATTGTGGGTTCGGGCTGACTCTCTCCACTGTTTAAATTGTGGGTTCGGAGTGACTCTCTCCACTGTTTAAATTGTGGGTTCGGGCTGACTCTCCCCACTGTTTAAATTGTGGGTTCGGACTGACTCTCTCCACTGTTTAAATTGTGGGTTCGGACTGACTCTCTCCACTGTTTAAATTGTGGGTTCGGACTGACTCTCCAGTGTTTAAATTGTGGGTTCGGACTGACTCTCCACTGTTTAAATTGTGGGTTCAGACTGACTCTCTCCACTGTTTCAATTGTGGGTTCGAACTGACTCTCTCCACTGTTTAAATTGTGGGTTCGGACTGACTCTCTCCACTGTTTAAATTGTGGGTTCGGACTGACTCTCTCCACTGTTTAAATTGTGGGTTCGGACTGACTCTCTCCACTGTTTAAATTGTGGGTTCGGACTGACTCTCTCCACTGTTTAAATTGTGGGTTCGGACTGACTCTCCCCACTGTTTAAATTGTGGGTTCGGACTGACTGTCCCTACTGTTTAAATTGTGGGTTCGGACTGACTCTCCCCACTGTTTAAATTGTGGGTTCGGACTGACTCCGCTGTTTAAATTGTGGGTTCGGACTGACTCTCTGCACTGTTTAAATTGTGGGTGCGGACTGAGTCTCTCCACTGTTTAAATTGTGGGTTCGGACTGACTCGCTCCACTGTTGAAATTGTGGGTTCGGACTGACTCTCCCCACTGTTTAAATTGTGGGTTCGGACTGACTCTCCCCACTGTTTAAATTGTGGGTTCGGACTGACTCTCTCCACTGTTTAATTTGTGGGTTCGGCCTGACTCTCTCCACTGTTTAAATTGTGGGTTCAGAGTGACTCTCTCCACTGTATAAATTGTGGGTACAGACTGACTCTCTCCACTGTTTAAATTGTGGGTTCGGACTGACTCTCTCCGCTGTTTAATTTGTGGGTTCGGACTGACACTCTCCACTGTTTAAATTGTGGGTTCGGACTGACTCTCCCCACTTTTTCAATTGTGGGTTCGGACTGACTCTCTCCAGTGTTTAAATTGTGGGTTCGGACTGACTCTCTCCACTGTTTAAATTGTGGGTTCGGACTGACTCTCCCCACTGTTTAAATAGTGGGTTCGGACTGACTCTCCCCACTGTTTAAATTGTGGGTTCGGACTGACTCTCTCCACTGTTTAAATTGTGGGTTCGGACTGATCCTCTCCACTGTTTAAATTGTGGGTTCGGACTGACTCTCCCCACTGTTCAAATTGTGGGTTCGGACTGACTCTCCACTGTTTAAATTGTGGGTTCGGACTGACTCTCCCCACTGCTTAATTGTGGGTTCGGACTGACTCTCTCCACTGTTTAAATTGTGGGTTCGGACTGACTCTCTCCACTGATTAAATTGTGGGTTCGGACTGACTCTCTCCACTGTTTAAATTGTGGGTTCGGACTGACTCTCTCCACTGTTTAAATTGTGGGTTCGGACTGACTCTCTCCACTGATTAAATTGTGGGTTCGGACTGACTCTCTCCACTGTTTAAATTGTGGGTTCGGACTGACTCTCTCCACTGTTTAAATTGTGGGTTCAGACTGACTCCCCACTGTTTAAATTGTGGGTTCAGACTGACTCTCTCCACTGTTTAAATTGTGGTTTCGGACTGACTCTCCACTGTTTAAATTGTGGTTTCAGACTGACTCTCTCCACTGTTTAAATTGTGGTTTCGGACTGACTCTCTCCGCTGCTTAAATTGTGGGTTCGGACTGACTCTCTCCACTGTTTAAATTGTGAGTTCTGACTGATTCTCCACTGTTTAAATTGTGGGTTCGGACTATCTCTCTCCACTGTTTAAATTGTGGGTTCGGACTGACTCTCCACTGTTTAAATTGTGGGTTCGGACTGACTCTCTCCACTGTTTGAATTGTGGGATCGGACTGACTCTCCTCACTGTTTAAATTGTGGGTTTGGGCTCAGTCTCTCCATTGTTTAAATTGTGGGTTCGGGCTGACTCTCCACTGTTTAAATTGTGGGTTCGGACTGACTCTCCCTACTGTTTAAATTGTGGGTTCGGACTGACTCTCTCCACTGTTTAAATTGTGGGTTCGGACTGACTCTCCACTGTTCAGATTGTGGGTTCGGACTGACTCTCTGCACTGTTTAAATTGTGGGTTCGGACTGACTCTCTCCACTGTTTAAATTGTGGGTTCAGACTGACTCTCCACTGTTTAAATTGTGGGTTAGGACTGACTCTCTCCACTGTTTAAATTGTGGGTTCGGACTGACCCTCTCCACTGTTTAAATTGTTGGTTCGGACTGATTCTCTCCACTGTTTAAATTGTGGGTTCGGACTGACTCTCTCCACTGTTTAAATTGTGGGATCGGACTGACTCTCTCCACTGTTTAAATTGTGGGATCGGACTGACTCTCTCCACTGTTTAAATTGTGGGTTCGGACTGACTCTCTCCACTGTTTAAATTGTGGGTTCGGACTGACTCTCCACTGTTCAGATTGTGGGTTCGGACTGACTCTCTGCACTGTTTAAATTGTGGGTTCGGACTGACTCTCTCCACTGTTTAAATTGTGGGTTCAGACTGACTCTCCACTGTTTAAATTGTGGGTTAGGACTGACTCTCTCCACTGTTTAAATTGTGGGTTCGGACTGACCCTCTCCACTGTTTAAATTGTGGGTTCGGACTGACTCTCTCCACTGTTTAAATTGTGGGTTCGGGCTGACTCTCCACTGTTTAAATTGTGGTTTCAGACTGACTCTCTCCACTGTTTAAATTGTGGGTTCGGACTGACTCTCTCCGCTGTTTAAATTGTGGGTTCAGACTGACTCTCTCCACTGTTTAAATTGTGGGTTCGGACTGACTCTCTCCACTGTTTAAATTGTGAGTTCGGACTGACTCTCCCCACTGTTTAAATTGTGGGTTCGGACTGACTCTCTCCACTGTTTAAATTGTGGGTTCGGACTGACTCTCCACTGTTTAAATTGTGGGTTCGGACTGACGCTCTCCACTGTTTAAATTGTGGGTTCGGACTGACTCCACTGTTTAAATTTTGGGTTCGGACTGACTCTCCACTGTTTAAATTGTGGGTTCGGACTGACTCTCTCCGCTGTTTAAATTGTGGGTTCAGACTGACTCTCTCCACTGTTTAAATTGTGGGTTTGGACTGACTCTCTCCACTGTTTAAATTGTGGGTTCGGACTGACTCTCCCCACTGTTTAAATTGTGGGTTCGGACTGACTCTCTCCACTGTTTAAATTGTGGGTTCGGACTGACTCTCTCCACTGTTTAAATTGTTGGTTCGGACTGACTCTCTCCACTGTTTAAATTGTGGGTTCGGACTGACTCTCTCCACTGTTTAAATTGTGGGATCGGACTGACTCTCTCCACTGTTTAAATTGTGGGATCGGACTGACTCTCTCCACTGTTTAAATTGTGGGTTCAGACTGACTCTCTCCACTGTTTAAATTGTGGGTTCGGACTGACTCTCTCCACTGTTTAAATTGTGGGTTCGAGCTGACTCTCTCCACTGTTTAAATTGTGGCTTCGGACTGACTCTCTCCACTGTTTAAATTGTGGGTTCGGACTGACTCTCTGCGCTGTTTAAATTGTGGGTTCGGACTGACTCTCTCCACTGTTTTAATTGTGGGTTTGGACTGACTCTCTGCACTGTTTAAATTGTGGGTTCGGACTGACTCTCCACTGTTTGCATTGTGGGTTCGGACTGACTCTCTCCACTGTTTAAATTGTGGGTTCGGACTGACTCTCTCCACTGTTTAAATTGTGGGTTCGGACTGACTCTCCCCACTGTTTAAATTGTGGGTTCGGACTGACTCTCTCCACTGTTTAAATTGTGGGTTCGGACTGACTCTCCAGTGTTTAAATTGTGGGTTCGGACTGACTCTCTCCACTGTTTAAATTGTGGGTTCGGACTGACTCCCTCCACTGTTTAAATTGTGGATTCGGACTGACTCTCTCCACTGTTTAAATTGTGGGTTCGGACTGACTCTCTGCACTGTTTAATTTGGGGGTTCAGGCTGACTCTCTCCCCTGTTTAAATTGTGGGTTCGGACTGACTCCACTGTTTAAATTGTGGGTTCGGACTGACTCTCCACTGTTTAAATAGTGGGTTCAGACTGACTCTCCCCACTGTTTAAATTGTGGGTTCAGACTGACTCTCCCCACTGTTTGAATTGTGGGTTCGGGCTGACTCTCCCCACTGTTTAAATTGTGGGTTTGGACTGACTCTCTCCACTGTTTAAATTGTGGGTTCGGACTGACTCTCTCCACTGTTTAAATTGTGGGTTCAGACTGACTCTCTCCACTGTTTAAATTGTGGGTTCGGACTGACTCCCCCCACTGTTTAAATTGTGGGTTCGGACTGACTGTCCCTACTGTTTAAATTGTGGGTTCGGACTGACTCTCTCCACTGTTTAAATTGTGGGTTCGGACTGACTCTCCCCACTGTTTAAATTGTGGGTTCGGACTGACTGTCCCTACTGTTTAAATTGTGGGTTCGGACTGACTCTCCCCACTGTTTAAATTGTGGGTTCGGACTGACTCCGCTGTTTAAATTGTGGGTTCGGACTGACTCTCTGCACTGTTTAAATTGTGGGTGCGGACTGAGTCTCTCCACTGTTTAAATTGTGGGTTCGGACTGACTCGCTCCACTGTTTAAATTGTGGGTTCGGACTGACTCTCCCCACTGTTTAAATTGTGGGTTCGGACTGACTCTCTCCACTGTTTAAATTGTGGGTTCAGAGTGACTCTCTCCACTGTATAAATTGTGGGTGCAGACTGACTCTCTCCACTGTTTAAATTGTGGGTTCGGACTGACTCTCTCCGCTGTTTAATTTGTGTGTTCGGACTGACACTCTCCACTGTTTAAATTGTGGGTTCGGACTGACTCTCCCCACTGTTTCAATTGTGGGTTCGGACTGAATCTCTCCAATGTTTAAATTGTGGGTTCGGACTGACTCTCTCCACTGTTTAAATTGTGGGTTCGGACTGACTCTCCCCACTGTTTAAATTGTGGGTTCGGACTGCCTCTCCACTGTTTAAATTGTGGGTTCGGACTGACTCCCTCCACTGTTTAAATTGTGGGTTCGGACTGACTCTCTCCAGTGTTTAAATTGTGGGTTCGGACTGACTCTCTCCACTGTTTAAATTGTGGGTTCGGACTGACTCTCTCCACTGTTTAAATTGTGGGTTCGGACTGACTCTCCCCACTGTTTAAATAGTGGGTTCGGACTGACTCTCCCCACTGTTTAAATTGTGGGTTCGGACTGCCTCTCCACTGTTTAAATTGTGGGTTTGGACTGACTCTCTCCACTGTTTAAATTGTGGGTTCGGACTGATCCTCTCCACTGTTTAAATTGTGGGTTCGGACTGACTCTCCCCACTGTTCAAATTGTGGGTTCGGACTGACTCTCCACTGTTTAAATTGTGGGTTCGGACTGACTCTCCACTGTATAAATTGTGGGTTCGGTCTGACTCTCTCCACTGTTTAAATTGTGGGTTTGGACTGACTCTCTCCACTGTTTAAATTGTGGGTTCGGACTGACTCTCCACTGTTTAATTTGTGGGTTTGGACTGACTCTCTCCACTGTTTAAATTGTGGGTTCGGACTTACTCCCCACTGCTTAATTGTGGGTTCGGACTGACTCTCTCCACTGTTTAAATTGTGGGTACGGACTGACTCTCTCCACTGTTTAAATTGTGGGTTCAGACTGACTCTCTCCACTGTTTAAATTGTGGGTTCGGACTGACTCTCTCCACTGTTTAAATTGTGGGTTCGGACTGACTCTCCCCACTGATTAAATTGTGGGTTCGGACTGACTCTCTCCACTGATTAAATTGTGGGTTCGGACTGACTCTCTCCACTGTTTAAATTGTGGGTTCGGACTGACTCTCTCCACTGTTTAAATTGTGGGTTCAGACTGACTCCCCACTGTTTAAATTGTGGGTTCAGACTGACTCTCTCCACTGTTTACATTGTGGGTTCGGACTGACTCTCCACTGTTTAAATTGTGGGTTCGGACTGCCTCTCTCCGCTGCTTAAATTGTGGGTTCGGACTGACTCTCTCCACTGTTTAAATTGTGGGTTCGGACTGACTCTCCCCACTGTTTAAATTGTGGTTCCGGACTGACTCTCTCCACTGTTTAAATTGTGGGTTCGGACTGACTCTCCACTGTTTAAATTGTGGGTTCGGACTGACTCTCTCCACTGTTTAAATTGTGGGTTCGGACTGACTCTCCACTGTTTAAATTGTGGGTTCGGACTGACTCTCTCCACTGTTTAAATTGTGGGTTCGGACTGACTCTCTCCACTGTTTAAATTGTGGGTTCAGACTGACTCTCTCCACTGTTTAAATTGTGGGTTCGGACTGACTCTCTCCACTGTTTAAATTGTGGGTTCGGACTGACTCTCCCCACTGTTTAAATTGTGGGTTCGGACTGACTCTCTCCACTGTTTAAATTGTGGGTTCGGACTGACTCCCTCCACTGTTTAAATTGTGGGTTCGGACTGACTCTCCACTGTTTAAATTGTGGGTTCGGACTGACTCTCTCCACTGTTTAAATTGTGGGTTCGGACTGACTCTCCCCACTGTTTAAATTGTGGTTCCGGACTGACTCTCTCCACTGTTTAAATTGTGGGTTCGGACTGACTCTCCACTGTTTAAATTGTGGGTTCGGACTGACTCTCTCCACTGTTTAAATTGTGGGTTCGGACTGACTCTCCACTGTTTAAATTGTGGGTTCGGACTGACTCTCTCCACTGTTTAAATTGTGGGTTCAGACTGACTCTCTCCACTGTTCAAATTGTGGGTTCGGAGTGACTCTCTCCACTGTTTAAATTGTGGGTTCGGACTGACTCTCTCCACTGTTTAAATTGTGGGTTCGGACTGACTCTCCCCACTGTTTAAATTGTGGGTTCAGACTGACTCTCTCCACTGTTTAAATTGTGGGTTCGGACTGACTCTCTCCACTGTTTAAATTGTGGGTTCGGACTGACTCTCTCCACTGTTTAAATTGTGGGTTCGGACTGAATCTCTCCACTGTTTAAATTGTGGGTTCGGACTGACTCTCCAGTGTTTAAATTGTGGGTTCGGACTGACTCTCTCCACTGTTTCAATTGTGGGTTCGAACTGACTCTCTCCACTGTTTAAATTGTGGGTTCGGACTGACTCTCTCCACTGTTTAAATTGTGGGTTCGGACTGACTCTCTCCACTGTTTAAATTGTGGGTTCGGACTGACTCTCTCCACTGTTTAAATTGTGGGTTCAGACTGACTCTCCCCACTGTTTAAATTGTGGGTTCAGACTGACTCTCCCCACTGTTTGAATTGTGGGTTCGGGCTGACTCTCCCCACTGTTTAAATTGTGGGTTTGGACTGACTCTCTCCACTGTTTAAATTGTGGGTTCGGACTGACTCTCTCCACTGTTTAAATTGTGGGTTCAGACTGACTCTCTCCACTGTTTAAATTGTGGGTTCGGACTGACTCTCCCCACTGTTTAAATTGTGGGTTCGGACTGACTCTCCACTGTTTAAATTGTGGGTTCGGACTGACTCTCTCCACTGTTTAAATTGTGGGTTCGGACTGACTCTCTCCACTGTTTAAATTGTGTGTTCGGACTGACTCTCCACTGTTTAAATTGTGGGTTCGGACTGACTCTCTCCACTGTTTAAATTGTGGGTTCGGACTGACTCTCCCCACTGTTTAAATTGTGGGTTCGGACTGACTGTCCCTACTGTTTAAATTGTGGGTTCGGACTGACTCTCCCCACTGTTTAAATTGTGGGTTCGGACTGACTCCGCTGTTTAAATTGTGGGTTCGGGCTGACTCTCTGCACTGTTTAAATTGTGGCTGCGGACTGAGTCTCTCCACTGTTTAAATTGTGGGTTCGGACTGACTCGCTCCACTGTTTAAATTGTGGGTTCGGACTGACTCTCCCCACTGTTTAAATTGTGGGTTCGGACTGACTCTCCCCACTGTTTAAATTGTGGGTTCGGACTGACTCTCTCCACTGTTTAATTTGTGGGTTCGGCCTGACTCTCTCCACTGTTTAAATTGTGGGTTCAGAGTGACTCTCTCCACTGTATAAATTGTGGGTGCAGACTGACTCTCTCCACTGTTTAAATTGTGGGTTCGGACTGACTCTCTCCGCTGTTTAATTTGTGGGTTCGGACTGACACTCTCCACTGTTTAAATTGTGGGTTCGGACTGACTCTCCCCACTGTTTCAATTGTGGGTTCGGACTGAATCTCTCCAAAGTTTAAATTGTGGGTTCGGACTGACTCTCTCCACTGTTTAAATTGTGGGTTCGGACTGACTCTCCCCACTGTTTAAATAGTGGGTTCGGACTGACTCTCCCCACTGTTTAAATTGTGGGTTCGGACTGACTCTCTCCAGTGTTTAAATTGTGGGTTCGGACTGACTCTCTCCACTGTTTAAATTGTGGGTTCGGACTGACTCTCTCCAGTGTTTAAATTGTGGGTTCGGACTGACTCTCCCCACTGTTTAAATTGTGGGTTCGGACTGACTCTCTCCACTGTTTAAATTGTGGGTTCGGACTGACTCACTCCACTGTTTAAATTGTGGGTTCGGACTGATCCTCTCCACTGTTTAAATTGTGGGTTCGGACTGACTCTCCCCACTGTTCAAATTGTGGGTTCGGACTGACTCTCCACTGTTTAAATTGTGGGTTCGGACTGACTCTCCACTGTATAAATTGTGGGTTCGGTCTGACTCTCTCCACTGTTTAAATTGTGGGTTTGGACTGACTCTCTCCACTGTTTAAATTGTGGGTTTGGACTGACTCTCTCCACTGTTTAAATTGTGGGTTCGGACTGACTCTCCACTGTTTAATTTGTGGGTTCGGACTGACTCTCTCCACTGTTTAAATTGTGGGTTCGGACTGACTCTCTCCAGTGTTTAAATTGTGGGTACGGACTGACTCTCTCCACTGTTTAAATTGTGGGTTCAGACTGACTCTCCACTGTTTAAATTGTGGGTTCAGACTGACTCTCCACTGTTTAAATTTGTGGGTTCGGACTGACTCTCTCCGCTGTTTAATTTGTGGGTTCGGACTGACTCTCTCCACTGTTTAAATTGTGGGTTCGGACTGACTCTCTCCAGTGTTTAAATTGTGGGTACGGACTGACTCTCTCCACTGTTTAAATTGTGGGTTCGGACTGACTCTCCACTGTTTAAATTGTGGGTTCGGACTGACTCTCTCCAGTGTTTAAATTGTGGGTTCGGACTGACTCTCTCCACTGTTTAAATTGTGGGTTCAGACTGACTCTCTCCACTGTTTAAATTGTGGGTTCGGACTGACTCTCTCCACTGTTTAAATTGTGGGTTCGGACTGACTCTCTACACTGATTAAATTGTGGGTTCGGACTGACTCTCTCCACTGTTTCAATTGTGGGTTCGGACTGACTCTCTCCACTGTTTAAATTGTGGGTTCAGACTGACTCTCTCCACTGTTTAAATTGTGGGTTCGGACTGACTCTCCACTGTTTAAATTGTGGGTTCGGACTGACTCTCTCCACTGTTTACATTGTGGGTTCGGACTGACTCTCCACTGTTTAAATTGTGGGTTCGGACTGCCTCTCTCCGCTGCTTAAATTGTGGGTTCGGACTGACTCTCTCCACTGTTTAAATTGTGGGTTCGGACTGACTCTCTCCACTGTTTAAATTGTGGGTTCGGACTGACTCTCCCCACTGTTTAAATTGTGGGTTCGGACTGACTCTCTCCACTGTTTAAATTGTGGGTTCGGACTGACTCCCTCCACTGTTTAAATTGTGGGTTCGGACTGACTCTCCACTGTTTAAATTGTGGGTTCGGACTGACTCTCCTCACTGTTTAAATTGTGGGTTCAGACTGACTCTCTCCACTGTTCAAATTGTGGGTTCGGAGTGACTCTCTCCACTGTTTAAATTGTGGGTTCGGACTGACTCCACTGTTTAAATTGTGGGTTCGGACTGACTCTCTCCACTGTTTAAATTGTGGGTTCGGACTGACTCTCTCCACTGTTTAAATTGTGGGTTCGGACTGACTCTCCCCACTGTTTAAATTGTGGGTTCGGACTGACTCTCTCCACTGTTTAAATTGTGGGTTCGGACTGACTCTCTCCACTGTTTAAATTGTGGGTTCGGACTGACTCTCTCCACTGTTTAAATTGTGGGTTCGGACTGACTCTCTCCAGTGTTTAAATTGTGGGTTCGGACTGACTCTCTCCACTGTTTAAATTGTGGGTTCGGACTGACTCTCTCCACTGTTTAAATTGTGGGTTCGGACTGACTCTCTCCACTGTTTAAATTGTGGGTTCGGACTGACTCTCTCCACTGTTTAAATTGTGGGTTCGGACTGACTCTCTCCACTGTTTAAATTGTGGGTTCCGACTGATTCTCTCCACTGTTTAAATTGTGGGTTTGGACTGACTCTCTCCACTGTTTAAATTGTGGGTTCAGACTGACTCTCCACTGTTTAAATTGTGGGTTCGGACTGACTCTCTCCACTGTTTAAATTGTGGGTTTGGACTGACTCTCTCCACTGTTTAAATTGTGGCTTCGGACTGACTCTCTCCACTGTTTAAATTGTGGGTTCGGACTGACTCTCTGCGCTGTTTAAATTGTGGGTTCGGACTGACTCTCTCCACTGTTTAAATTGTGGATTTGGACTGACTCTCTGCACTGTTTAAATTGTGGGTTCGGACTGACTCTCTCCACTGTTTAAATTGTGGGTTCGGGCTGACTCACCCCACTGTTAAATTGTGGGTTTGGACTGACTCTATCCACTGTTTAAATTGTGGGTTCGGACTGACTCTCTGCACTGTTTAAATTGTGGGTTCGGACTGACTCGCCACTGTTTAAATTGTGGGTTCGGACTGACTCTCCACTGTTTGCATTGTGGGTTCGGACTGACTCTCTCCACTGTTTAAATTGTGAGTTCGGACTGACTCTCTCCACTGTTTAAATTGTGGGTTCGGACTGACTCTCTCCACTGTTTAAATTGTGGGCTCGGACTGACTCTCTCCACTGTTTAAATTGTGGGTTCGGACTGACTCTCCACTGTTTGCATTGTGGGTTCGGACTGACTCTCTCCACTGTTTAAATTGTGAGTTCGGACTGACTCTCTCCACTGTTTAAATTGTGGGTTCGGACTGACTCTCCCCACTGTTTAAATTGTGGGTTCGGACTGACTCTCTCCACTGTTTAAATTGTGGGTTCGGACTGACTCTCCACTGTTTGCATTGTGGGTTCGGACTGACTCTCTCCACTGTTTAAATTGTGAGTTCGGACTGACTCTCTCCACTGTTTAAATTGTGGGTTCGGACTGACTCTCCCCACTGTTTAAATTGTGGGTTCGGACTGACTCTCTCCACTGTTTAAATTGTGGGTTCGGACTGACACTCCAGTGTTTAAATTGTGGGTTCGGACTGACTCTCCACTATTTAAATTGTGGGTTCGGACTGACTCCCTCCACTATTTAAATTGTGGGTTCGGACTGACTCTCCACTGTTTAAATAGTGGGTTCAGACTGACTCTCCCCACTGTTTAAATAGTGGGTTCAGACTGACTCTCTCCACTGTTTGAATTGTGGGTTCGGGCTGACTCTCCCCACTGTTTAAATTGTGGGTTCGGGCTGACTCTCTCCACTGTTTAAATTGTGGGTTCAGACTGACTCTCTCCACTGTTTAAATTGTGGGTTCGGACTGACTCTCTCCACTGTTTAAATTGTGGGTTCGGACTGACACTCTCCACTGTTCAAATTGTGGGTTCGGACTGACTCTCCCCACTGTTTAAATTGTGGGTTCGGACTGACTCTCTCCACTGTTTAAATTGTGGGTTCGGACTGACTCTCCCCACTGTTTAAATTGTGGGTTCGGACTGACGCTCCACTGTTTAAATTGTGGGTTCGGACTGACGCTCCACTGTTTAAATTGTGGGTTCGGACTGACTCTCTCCGCTATTTAAATTGTGGGTTCAGACTGACTCTCTCCACTGTTTAAGTTGTGGGTTCGGACTGACTCTCTCCACTGTTTAAATTGTGGGTTCGGACTGACTCTCCCCACTGTTTAAATTGTGGTTCCGGACTGACTCTCTCCACTGTTTAAATTGTGGGTTCGGAGTGACTCTCTCCACTGTTTAAATTGTGGGTTCAGGCTGACTCTCCCCACTGTTTAAATTGTGGGTTTGGACTGACTCTCTCCACTGTTTAAATTGTGGGTTCGGACTGACTCTCTCCACTGTTTAAATTGTGGGTTCGGACTGACTCTCCAGTGTTTAAATTGTGGGTTCGGACTGACTCTCTCCACTGTTTCAATTGTGGGTTCGAACTGACTCTCTGCACTGTTTAAATTGTGGGTTCGGACTGACTCTCTCCACTGTTTAAATTGTGGGTTTGGACTGACTCTCTCCACTGTTTAAATTGTGGGTTCGGACTGACTCCACTGTTTAAATTGTGGGTTCAGACTGACTCTCTCCACTGTTTAAATTGTGGGTTTGGACTGACTCTCCCCACTGTTTAAATTGTGGGTTCGGACTGACTGTCCCTACTGTTTAAATTGTGGGTTCGGACTGACTCTCTCCACTGTTTAAATTGTGGGTTCGGACTGACTCTCCCCACTGTTTAAATTGTGGGTTCGGACTGACTGTCCCTACTGTTTAAATTGTGGGTTCGGACTGACTCTCCCCACTGTTTAAATTGTGGGTTCGGACTGACACTATCCGATGTTTAAATTGTGGGTTCGGACTGACTCTCTGCACTGTTTAAATTGTGGGTTCGGACTGAGTCTCTCCACTGTTTAAATTGTGGGTTCGGACTGACTCGCTCCACTGTTTAAATTGTGGGTTCGGACTGACTCTCCCCACTGTTTAAATTGTGGGTTCGGACTGACTCTCCCCACTGTTTAAATTGTGGGTTCGGACTGACTCTCTCCACTGTTTAATTTGTGGGTTCGGCCTGACTCTCTCCACTGTTTAAATTGTGGGTTCAGACTGACTCTCTCCACTGTATAAATTGTGGGTTCTGACTGACTCTCTCCACTGTTTAAATTGTGGGTTCGGACTGACTCTCTCCACTGTTTAAATTGTGGGTTCGGACTGACTCTCCAGTGTTTAAATTGTGGGTTCGGACTGACTCTCTCCACTGTTTCAATTGTGGGTTCGAACTGACTCTCTGCACTGTTTAAATTGTGGGTTCGGACTGACTCTCTCCACTGTTTAAATTGTGGGTTTGGACTGACTCTCTCCACTGTTTAAATTGTGGGTTCGGACTGACTCCACTGTTTAAATTGTGGGTTCAGACTGACTCTCTCCACTGTTTAAATTGTGGGTTCGGACTGACTCTCCCCACTGTTTAAATTGTGGGTTCGGACTGACTGTCCCTACTGTTTAAATTGTGGGTTCGGACTGACTCTCTCCACTGTTTAAATTGTGGGTTCGGACTGACTCTCCCCACTGTTTAAATTGTGGGTTCGGACTGACTGTCCCTACTGTTTAAATTGTGGGTTCGGACTGACTCTCCCCACTGTTTAAATTGTGGGTTCGGACTGACACTATCCGATGTTTAAATTGTGGGTTCGGACTGACTCTCTGCACTGTTTAAATTGTGGGTTCGGACTGAGACTCTCCACTGTTTAAATTGTGGGTTCGGACTGACTCGCTCCACTGTTTAAATTGTGGGTTCGGACTGACTCTCCCCACTGTTTAAATTGTGGGTTCGGACTGCCTCTCCCCACTGTTTAAATTGTGGGTTCGGACTGACTCTCTCCACTGTTTAATTTGTGGGTTCGGCCTGACTCTCTCCACTGTTTAAATTGTGGGTTCAGACTGACTCTCTCCACTGTATAAATTGTGGGTTCTGACTGACTCTCTCCACTGTTTAAATTGTGGGTTCGGACTGACTCTCTCCGCTGTTTAATTTGTGGGTTCGGACTGACACTCTCCACTGTTTAAATTGTGGGTTCGGACTGACTCTCCCCACTGTTTCAATTGTGGGTTCGGACTGACTCTCTCCACTGTTTAAATTGTGGGTTCGGACTGACTCCCTCCACTGTTTAAATTGTGGGTTCGGACTGACTCTCTCCACTGTTTAAATTGTGGGTTCGGACTGACTCTCTCCTCTGTTTAAATTGTGGGTTCGGACTGACTCTCGCCACTGTTTAAATTATGGGTTCGGACTGACTCTCCACTGTTTAAATTGTGGGTTCGGACTGACTCTCTCCACTGTTTAAATTGTGGGTTCGGACTGACTCTCCCCACTGTTTAAGTTGTGGGTTCGGACTGACTCTCCCCACTGTTTAAATTGTGGGTTCGGACTGACTCTCCACTGTTTAAATTGTGGGTTCGGACTGACTCTCTCCACTGTTTAAATTGTGGGTTCGGACTGATCCTCTCCACTGTTTAAATTGTGGGTTCGGACTGACTCTCCCCGCTGTTCAAATTGTGGGTTCGGACTGACTCTCCACTGTTTAAATTGTGGGTTCGGACTGACTCTCCACTGTATAAATTGTGGGTTCAGACTGTCTCTCTCCACTGTTTAAATTGTGGGTTCGGACTGACTGACTCTCCACTGTTAAAATTGTGGGTTCGGACTGACTCACTCCACTGTTTAAATTGTGGCTTCGGACTGACTCTCTCCACTGTTTAAATTGTGGGTTCGGACTGACTCTCTCCACTGATTAAATTGTGGGTTCGGACTGACTCTCTCCACTGTTTAAGTTGTGGGTTCGGACTGACTCTCCCCACTGTTTAAATTGTGGGTTCGGACTGACTTTCCACTGTTTAAATTGTGGGTTCGGACTGACTCTCTCCACTGTTTAAATTGTGGGTTCGGACTGACTCTCCCCACTGTTCAAATTGTGGGTTCGGACTGACTCTCCACTGTATAAATTGTGGGTTTGGACTGACTCTCCACTGTATAAATTGTGGGTTCAGACTGTCTCTCTCCACTGTTTAAATTGTGGGTTCGGACTGACTGACACCCTCCACTGTTTAAATTGTGGGTTCGGACTGACTGACTCCCTCCACTGTTTAAATTGTGGGTTCGGACTGACTCTCTCCACTGTTTAAATTGTGGGTTCGGACTGACTCTCTCCACTGTTTAAATTGTGGGTTCGGACTGACTCTCTCCACTGTTTAAATTGTGGGTTCGGACTGACTCTCGCCACTGTTTAAATTATGGGTTCGGACTGACTCTCTCCACTGTTTAAATTGTGGGTTCGGACTGACTGACTCCCTCCACTGTTTAAATTGTGGGTTCGGACTGACTCTCTCCTCTGTTTAAATTGTGGGTTCGGACTGACTCTCGCCACTGTTTAAATTATGGGTTCGGACTGACTCTCCACTGTTTAAATTGTGGGTTCGGACTGACTCTCTCCACTGTTTAAATTGTGGGTTCGGACTGACTCTCCACTGTTTAAATTGTGGGTTCGGACTGACTCCCTCCACTGTTTAAATTGTGGGTTCGGACTGACTCCCTCCACTGTTTAAATTGTGGGTTCGGACTGACTCTCTCCACTGTTTAAATTGTGGGTTCGGACTGACTCCCTCCACTGTTTAAATTGTGGGTTCGGACTGACTCTCTCCACTGTTTAAATTGTGGGTTCGGACTGACTCTCCCCACTGTTTAAATTGTGGGTTCGGACTGACTCTCTCCACTGTTTAAATTGTGGGTTCGGACTGACTCTCTCCTCTGTTTAAATTGTGGGTTCGGACTGACTCTCCCCACTGTTTAAATTGTGGGTTCGGACTGACTCTCTCCTCTGTTTAAATTGTGGGTTCGGACTGACTCTCGCCACTGTTTAAATTATGGGTTCGGACTGACTCTCCACTGTTTAAATTGTGGGTTCGGACTGACTCTCTCCACTGTTTAAATTGTGGGTTCGGACTGACTCTCCCCACTGTTTAAGTTGTGGGTTCGGACTGACTCTCCCCACTGTTTAAATTGTGGGTTCGGACTGACTCTCCACTGTTTAAATTGTGGGTTCGGACTGACTCTCTCCACTGTTTAAATTGTGGGTTCAGACTGACTGACTCCCTCCACTGTTTAAATTGTGGGTTCGGTCTGACTCTCTCCACTGTTAAAATTGTGGGTTCGGACTGACTCACTCCACTGTTTAAATTGTGGCTTCGGACTGACTCTCTCCACTGTTTAAATTGTGGGTTCGGACTGACTCTCTCCACTGATTAAATTGTGGGTTCGGACTGACTCTCTCCACTGTTTAAGTTGTGGGTTCGGACTGACTCTCCCCACTGTTTAAATTGTGGGTTCGGACTGACTTTCCACTGTTTAAATTGTGGGTTCGGACTGACTCTCTCCACTGTTTAAATTGTGGGTTCGGACTGACTCTCCCCACTGTTCAAATTGTGGGTTCGGACTGACTCTCCACTGTATAAATTGTGGGTTCGGACTGACTCTCCACTGTATAAATTGTGGGTTCAGACTGACTCTCCACTGTTTAAATTGTGGGTTCGGACTGACTCTCTCCACTGTTTAAATTGTGGGTTCGGACTGACTCTCCACTGTTTAAATTGTGGGTTCGGACTGACTCTCCACTGTTTAAATTGTGGGTTCGGACTGACTCTCCACAGTTTAAATTGTGGGTTCGGACTGACTCTCTCCACTGTTTAAATTGTGGGTTCGGACTGACTCTCCACTGTTTAAATTGTGGGTTCGGACTGACAATCTCCACTGTTTAAATTGTGGGTTCGGACTGACTCTCTCCACTGTTTAAATTGTGGGTTCAGACTGACTCTCTCCACTGTTTAAATTGTGGGTTCGGACTGACTCTCCACTGTTTAAATTGTGGGTTCGGACTGACTCTCCCCACTGTTTAAATTGTGGGTTCGGACTGACTCTCTCCAGTGTTTAAATTGTGGGTTCGGACTGACTCTCCCCACTGTTTAAATTGTGGGTTCGGACTGACTCTCCACTGTTTAAATTGTGGGTTCGGACTGACTCTCCCCACTGTTTAAATTGTGGGTTCGGACTGACTCTCTCCACTGTTTAAATTGTGGGTTCGGACTGACTCTCTCCACTGTTTAAATTGTGGGTTCGGACTGACTCTCTCCACTGTTTAAATTGTGGGTTCAGACTGACTCTCTCCACTGTTTAAATTGTGGGTTCGGACTGACTCTCCACTGTTTAAATTGTGGGTTCGGACTGACTCTCCCCACTGTTTAAATTGTGGGTTCGGACTGACTCTCTCCAGTGTTTAAATTGTGGGTTCGGACTGACTCTCCCCACTGTTTAAATTGTGGGTTCGGACTGACTCTCTCCACTGTTTAAATTGTGGGTTCGGACTGACTCTCTCCACTGTTTAAATTGTGGGTTCGGACTGACTCTCTCCACTGTTTAAATTGTGGGTTCGGACTGACTCTCTCCAGTGTTTAAATTGTGGGTTCGGACTGACTCTCCACTGTTTAAATTGTGGGTTCGGACTGACTCTCTCCTCTGTTTAAATTGTGGGTTCGGACTGACTCTCTCCACTGTTTAAATTGTGGGTTCGGACTGACTCTCTCCAGTGTTTAAATTGTGGGTACGGACTGACTCTCTCCACTGTTTAAATTGTGGGTTCAGACTGACTCTCTCCACTGTTTAAATTGTGGATTCGGACTGACTCTCTCCACTGATTAAATTGTGGGTTCGGACTGACTCTCTCCACTGTTTAAATTGTGGGTTCGGACTGACTCTCTCCACTGTTTAATTTGTGGGTTCGTGTTGACTCTCCCCACTGTTTAAATTGTGGGTTCGGACTGACTCTCCACTGTTTAAATTGTGGGTTCAGACTGACTCCCCACTGTTTAAATTGTGGGTTCAGACTGACTCTCTCCACTGTTTAAATTGTGGGTTCGGACTGACTCTCCACTGTTTAAATTGTGGGTTCGGACTGACTCTCCACTGTTTAAATTGTGGGTTTGGGCTGACTCTCTCCACTGTTTAAATTGTGGGTTCGGACTGACTCTCCACTGTTTAAATTGTGGGTTCGGACTGACTCTCTCCGCTGCTTAAATTGTGGGTTCGGACTGACTCTCTCCACTGTTTAAATTGTGGGTTCGGACTGACTCTCCACTGTTTAAATTGTGGGTTCGGACTGACTCTCTCCACTGTTTAAATTGTGGGTTCGGACTGACTCTCTCCACTGTTTAAATTGTGGGTTCGGACTGACTCTCTCCGCTGTTTAAATTGTGGGTTCGGACTGACTCTCTCCGCTGCTTAAATTGTGGGTTCGTGTTGACTCTCCCCACTGTTTAAATTGTGGGTTCAGACTGACTCCCCACTGTTTAAATTGTGGGTTCAGACTGACTCTCCACTGTTTAAATTGTGGGTTCGGACTGACTCTCTCCGCTGTTTAAATTGTGGGTTCGGACTGACTCTCTCCGCTGCTTAAATTGTGGGTTCGGACTGACTCTCTCCGCTGTTTAAATTGTGGGTTCGGACTGACTCTCTCCACTGTTTAAATTGTGGGTTCGGACTGACTCTCCACTGTTTAAATTGTGGTTTCGGACTGACTCTCTCCGCTGTTTAAATTGTGGGTTCGGACTGCCTCTCTCCGCTGCTTAAATTGTGGGTTCGGACTGACTCTCTCCACTGTTTAAATTGTGGGTTCGGACTGACTCTCTCCGCTGCTTAAATTGTGGGTTCGGACTGACTCTCTCCACTGTTTAAATTGTGGGTTCGGACTGCCTCTCTCCGCTGCTTAAATTGTGGGTTCGGACTGCCTCTCTCCGCTGCTTAAATTGTGGGTTCGGACTGCCTCTCTCCGCTGCTTAAATTGTGGGTTCGGACTGACTCTCTCCACTGTTTAAATTGTGGGTTCGGACTGACTCTATCAACTGTTTAAATTGTGGGTTCGGACTGACTCTATCAACTGTTTAAATTGTGGGTTCGGACTGACTCTCTCCGCTGTTTAAATTGTGGGTTCGGACTGACTCTCTCCACTGTTTAAATTGTGAGTTCGGACTGACTCTCTCCACTGTTTAAATTGTGGGTTCGGACTGACTCTCCACTGTTAAAATTGTGGGTTCGGACTGACTCTCCACTGTTTAAATTGTGGGTTCGGACTATCTCTCTCCACTGTTTAAATTGTGGGTTCGGACTGAATCTCCACTGTTTAAATTGTGAGTTTGGACTGACTCTCTCCACTGTTTAAATTGTGGGATCGGACTGACTCTCTCCACTGTTTAAATTGTGGGTTCGGGCTGACTCTCTCCACTGTTTAAATTGTGGGTTCGGACTGACTCTCCCCACTGTTTAAATTGTGGGTTCAGACTGACTCTCTCCACTGTATAAATTGTGGGTTCAGACTGAATCTCTCCACTGATTAAATTGTGGGTTCGGACTGACTCTCTCCACTGTTTAAATTGTGGGTTCAGACTGACTATCTCCACTGTTTAAATTGTGGGTTCTGACTGACTCTCTGTAGGGGGTGTCTCCTCTCTCTCTTGCCCGTTCTGGCCCCCTGCCAGGCTTCGTGCAAGAATTACCCTTGAGTGGTTCGACCCACTCCCCCTACGGTTCTAGACCTTGGACTTAGATGCAGAGAACAGTAGTGCAGAGAAAGAACTCAATAGACCAGGTTGAATAGCACGAAATGGATGCTTTTATTTTTAAACAGTTTGGAGCATTACAAAATACATGTCATAGGCACAGATTAAAGTTACTACAATCTTGCACAAATTTATGAACTTGACTCTATGGAAATGGGGAACACACGGCACATCGTAAAAGGGGAAACACATTACGATTTCCCTTAACTCCCTCCCCTATACCTAAACTAAGTTTCGACCTGGGGAACTTGGGATCATGCTCACCACTCTCGAAATCGCAAAAAGCGGTTCGCAGACTTTTGACACCGCTTCCCGTCGTCACGTGGATTGGAAGCTCCTGGCGCAGTCGATATTCTCTCCTCCCTCGAGGCGGTGGGGTAGACCCAGCCTCGATGAGCGCTCGTTAAGGTTGAGATCTACTAAGTCGATTTGGGTTCATGGAGCAGACCTAGATGCAGGTTATGCACATGGGAGAATCCTGTGGCGATCGCCGGTTCTCCAGAGGGTTTCTTCTCCGTCGGCCTGGGTCGTCGATGATCTCCCGACCCCAGTACCCGGGCCACCCTTGTCGTCTTCTCGTTGTGGCCGAGCCTTGTTTGGCTGAACACCGGCCACGTTGTCCCTTTTCCGAAACCGTTCGTCTTCAAAAAGACGAAAACGTTTTCATCGGTTCTGCATCTGCCGAAGTGGAAGAGGCGCCGATCCGGGCACCGTCCGCCCTTCGTTCGTTCCTCGTAGAAGAAAGTTCTTGAAGAAATGGAAGCCTGAAGTCGCCCAACGAGAAGCCGTGGCAGTGAAGAAGAAGTATTTGCAGTTCAAGTAACCCGAAGTCCGAAGTCTTGAGATCTCTTTGGATGGACTTTCAATCCATAGTTATACTCTTTTGGGACAGTCTTATCTCCCGCCAAATCATAGTTCTGTCTTTGTATTAATTTTGGCGGGCAGAAATCTCTGCAGGGGCGCTTTGTCTTGTAACGGAGCCGGTGATAACTTAAAACTGGCCTTCCTGGCCGATAATGTCTTTTAATGTCCTTTGCATTGTCACCGCGGCTCGGTTCGCATATTGATCGGTCCGGACATTTTCCTTGATGGCTGCTAAACGGTTTTTCCTTTGTACGATAAATGGGTATAATTGTTTTTACATTGTCCGCCCATATCTTGATGGGCCCCATCCTGCACTTATAATCCATTGAATATGTATGCTGTTGCTCTGAGTTTCGGTTCCCAGAGACTGGCTTTCGTGGGCTCACTGTCTTCAATCCACAAGCCTGTCTGGCTTGCAGTAACAGAAATAAAATGGTTCATAAACTGATCACGGGGCCTGGCGGCCATTTTGTATGCCCTTTTATCAAAGGTTTTTCTGTGCAAGCTTACTTTGGTCAATAAACAGTCTTATTTTATCCAGTTTTCTTGCGTGATTTTTGCTGAAAATTGCGAATCTTACAGGCCCCCCTGTGATACTGATAGCTTGCTTAAAGTATCAATAATCCTTGACGAGCAAATTTTCCCTGATTCCCCACATCCAAACATTCCTGGCACTTAGCTATCTATGCCCCTCACGACACATGCAGTTCCCATTTCCGGAGAAAATGAAAATTACCTCATGCACATTTGGAATCATAGACAGCAAATCTTAAACTATAACACCTTCACCTGTCAGATGGGCAGGGGTTGATACCCTATTGCGCCATCTGCATGCATCTTTTATTAATCCAAAAAAACTTAAGAACAACTAATAACATACCAATACTTATTTCCTTATAACCCAAAACAATCACAAAAAAAATATTCTGAATGGAGGGACGCTTAATCTTATACTAGCAGCTTAGAGTGGGGTATCTGCTTCCCCCATTCGCACATAGCGTTCTCTCCATTCTCCTGTGTTCTCGTGCCTCTGGAGGCGTTTGCCTCTTTTGCAATGCACGAAGAGCAAAAATATCACAATCAAAACCTGACATACTACTAGGATATGGGATGCTATTCTAATCCAGGCGGGGACCTCTATGTTGGTGAACAAGTCCCACCATGGTGGGATGGTTATGTCCAATATGTCTTTTCCTATCTCTAAAGTCTTCTGCTCCAGTGTGTAGAAATGTTTCTGCGAAATTATAACGGCTTTTAAAATCTTGGTGAGGTGTTCGGGAAGAGGGGGAATGACATAACCAAAATGCGCGACAAATCGTTGTAAGTCTGTGAAATTCTCTTTGATAGTGATGTGTACGGTGGAGGGCGCAGGAATGGGGACAATTCGTTGTTGTGCCACTTGAACCTCGGCCCTGGGTTTGAAACAGAAACTGCTATCACCGACCGAACACCACTCGTGTTGTCCATATCGGTACTGAGGCGCTGCAGTGGTGACGCAGTATGTCCCACCCCCGATATATGCTACCTGTGGGGGCACATGGTCCTCTGCCATTGCCTCCATGGTGCAATTCGCCGGCTTCGCGCTAGCGGTTCTGAACCCGCACTGTGGTTTCAAAAAGGCATTCAAGTGCTGGGGACACAGGATGATGTGTGCTCCCCGGCTCCGACATCCCGAGAGGTCGGTGCCTGTCATCGTACGCTCCCATCTGATGACGTAAGGCGGGACCACTGCGTACCGAATGTGTGCGCCCCCCTGAATGACTCCAATGTTCTCTACTCTGTATACCGGGGCGGGCTTTGCTGCGGGACCCAACACCGGCATTCTTACTACTATTCCCATAATAGTGTGATTCGAATGTCCGCAGTCCACTGGAACTGGGTATGCTTCTGCGGCTAGTCTGAGCTGGCACGGGCTTAATGCATTCTCAAAAGGGTGGAGCGCTTGCAAGTGCTTGTTGCTGATCCAGGACGGGACCAAACCTTGTTTTAAATCCTCAAGATTACTGCGGCCCTCGCCCAATAACCACGCCCCGTACAGCACACAGGCCTCGTTTTGCGCAGCCTGATCGGACGCATTCCGATCCTCCTTAATGAGTGCGTTTACCGTTCTCGCGTGTTTCTCTAGCTCAGCAATTATGTCCTTAAAGTGTAGTGTCATGGCCTGGTCCTCATGCAACTCAGAACCCACGACCTTGTTTTCGTCTGTCAATATGTTCCTTAACTGGGCTTTTAAACCGTTGATCTGTGTCTGCAGCTCCACGTTATCTAGAGCGTTGACAACAGATGTCCCGGTATTAAAAGCAGTGAATATGTCATTTACAGTACCCCTTCTTTGCCTCCCAACTCGATCCAAAACTTCTGGCGGTGTGGTGTATAATTTGTCTCTGTCGATGTCGGCAAAGTCAAATTCGTAAAATTGTCTAAACATACGGGTTAACAGGACCTGGTATAATTGTTCCGTTTCTTTGGGACACCACTCCGGCAATCTTACCTCAGTGAGATTTAAAATCACTGAGGCCACCGCGTAGTGTACCCCTTGGTACAGCACCTGACCGGTGGGCACCAATACTAAACCGTTCCCGGGTCCCTTGGTGGTGGTTGGGCACCCTCCTTTCTGGGCTAGTGCTACCGGAAGCGTGGGCAGGGGCTTGCGTGGGCGGGTGATGAGTTCAGTGGCGTTCACCGGAATAGGGGAGTATGTGGCTCCGCACGCTCGAGTGCTAACATCCCATCTCATCCCCTTCCCTTCATCCTGCCACTGCCTCTGGAAGAAGATGGACACGCCCTTGGGGCAGACGTGTCTCGAACCCCACATACAGACATATATTCCCTCATCCGGTTCCCACCATTTGTCCCAACACACACGTAATTGTCCGTGAGTTCCCGTAATAGTCCGATGGGTATTATTACCCAGTCGCTCCCACTCGACCGTAGAGTTTCTCATGTCCTTTCCCAGCTTTCGTAGCCACCACCATCGCCTCGGTGGTACGTTCCCATTGCACACCAGACAAATCCTTTTTCCCACGGTGACGCTGACTCTGGGCGCTAGGATCCTCACTCGAGGGCACGTTAATGAAGTCTCTTGGTAGGCAAAACCGAAATTGCTGGAATATTCCGTAGAATTCGTTCCCAGCCAACCTGGCCATCTCCCTTGGTGGAAATAGGTGGCGGTTTCCTCTACCTCTCGCTCCCCCGTCCCATCCGTTGCGATGGGGGCCGTGTCCCCGGAGCACCCGAAAATGATGACGTCCTTGGTGCGGCCTCGGTAGGCCCACCCGCACCCGATCGCCATGAACGCGACGACAATCCTTTCCATCGTATCCCAGGTTTCTGTAACCAACAAAATGATGTAGCCGGGCTCCCGATAGGTGCTGGCCTAAATTAATTGGACGCGCGGGTTCCTGGACCCCGCTCCCTAACAAACACACATACCGGGCAGACCTCAAAATTGTACTCTTAACACCATATACTTTACATTCCTTAAACTATGACCATAATTACCTATCTTAACTTATGTACAGCGCCGCCCTCCGTGGGGCGGCTTTCCGAATCCCTGTGAGGTCTGTCGTGTGCCACACCCTGCGGTGGGGCTGCATTGATCTTTGGCTTTGATCCCCCGCAGCCTGTCGCTGCTGAACGGGGATCATGTCTTCCTGGGGCTGCTTTAAACCGTGGTTGGGGAGGATGGGGAGAATCTGGCCAGACTTTTCTGGGCTGGGGCGCTCGAGCCGACCTACGAGGGGCTGCTTTGGGTTGGGCTCCCGGGGCCGATGGACCGGGGGTCGTGACTGTTACCGTTACAGCCTGTGGTTCCTCCACAGCTGCCGGCTCCAGCTCCCCTCCCTCAGGCTCCACCCCCCCGGGGTCGGGATCTGTGGCTTCCGACTCCACCTCACCTGTCCCTACAGGTAACGAGTCTCCACCCCCACTCCCTACCTCCCCCAAGCTTGAGTCGAGGGCGGAACTGCCGTCCTCTGACTCTTCCTCCTCCGTGATTGAGTCTAAAGCGAGGTTGAGCTGTTCGGGCTCTCCCCTGCCTAAATCCCACTCAAAAGATGAGACCTCCCACTCCAATGGGATGGCCTCTCCCTTCACGCAGGCTGCTGCTCCAGCCTGCGTGGTCTGTGACTCTGTTACAGGCTGAGGATCTTTGTTCTCAGACCTGGTCCCCTTTGGTGGCCCTTGTGTACCTGGTTTAAACAGTTTACACTGGTTGATGTGAAACCATTTGGTACGTCGGGGCGTCTTCACTGCATAAACCATGGGGCTGGCTTTGTCTACAATGCTGTATGGCCCCATGTACAGTGGTTCAAAACTCCCTACCCTGGCGTAGTTTCGGACCATGACCTGGTCCCCGACTACCCACTCTTGTTGTTTCCGAGGTTCCAACAACAGCTTATTTCCCTGGTGCTGTCTTCCCATGTTCCCAGCCGCCTGCCCATAAATCTGTCTCAGGCGCTCCAAGAGGGTTTGGGCGAATTTGTCCCGTTTCACCTCTCGGAGCTGGCCCTCAGTGAGCACCGGGGCTAGCACATGGGTGGGTGTTCGCATGATCCTTCCAGTCATTAACTCGTGCGGGGAATACCCCGTGCTTTTGGACTGGCTGGCTCGGATCCCCATGAGGACTAAAGGCAGGACCTCCGCCCATTTCTGGGGCGAGCCCATTGTCTCTTTCCTCAGCTTTTCCTTGAGGGTCCGATTCATACGCTCAACAATCCCGGATGACTGGGGATTGTATGCTACGTGCCACTTTCCCTCAATGCCCAGGAGCATGAGGGCGTTCTGCATTACTTGACCGGTGAACTGACTCCCTTGGTCGGACTCTACAAAACGGGGGAGTCCCCACCGTGAGAACACTTCCCGAATCAAGATCTTAGCAGTACCCAGTGCCGTAGCTGTTCTGCACGGGAAGGCTTCTACCCATTTGGTGAACACATCTACCAGGACAAGGCAGTACTTATAGCCTCCCTGGGCGGCGGGCAGGGGCCCTATGTAGTCGACCTGAATCGACTGCCATGGTCCCTCTACCCTCCTGATGTGCCCCATGGGCACCTTCCTTTTGTGGGGGTCTGGGTTGTTAGCGGCACACACAAGACAGCTTGCGCAGAACTCGCGGACATCGTCCCGAAGTCCCGGCCACCATCCCGCCTGCTCCACCCGTTGCCAGGTGACCTCAGGTCCGGGGTGTCCCGCTCCTGGACCCTCGTGGGCCAATTGCAGGAATTCCCTTCGGTGCTGCTGCGGCACAACCCACTGCTCCTCTCGGAACAGCATACCTTCTTTGACTGTGAGGGCTGCCGTACTGTACGGACCTTCCACCTGTTTGCCCTCTGTGATGGCTTTTAGGACTGCTTTTAGGGCGGGATCCAGGGTTTGGACGGTCTTTAGGTCTGGGGGCGGTGTCACCCCTGTGTTCCCGGGAATTCCCTCCCTGCCTTGGATCGCCGCCACGGGTCCGGGTTCGTATGGGTCCCAGAGAATGCCGTTGCGGGCACCCTCCCTGGCTAGCGCATCCGCTTGCTGGTTGCCCTGACTGCGGGGTTCTGTAGTGGAGTGAGCCTTCACCTTATGGATGAACACCTCTCCTTTCTCCCCCACAGCTGCTAGGATCTTCTCCAGCAAGGGCTTAACTGTTAAAGGCCGCCCGTCCGCGGAGGTGTACCCGCGTCGGGACCAGATGGCGAGGTACTCTGTACACGAATTGCACGTGAACATGCTGTCTGAGCAAATCGTGTATGGGGTTGGGAAAATCTCGGGGTGGGTAACCACGTACGCCACCGCGGATAGTTCAGCCTGCTGCGCGCTCATAGTGCTGGGGAGCTTAATTGCCAGGGCAATGTTTGCCGCAGGGTCATAAACTCCACACCCTGTGAGTCGCTTGCCGTCAGCTACAGTGCTAGAACCGTCTACGTAGATCTCGCGGCCCGTGGGATGTATCCCGGCCCGTAAACCTATGTTAACTTCCCATACCCCTTCTACGGAACATTGATGGGCTATCCCGGGATATGCCATATTGGCTGCGAGCCTTGGCGCGCAGAGGCCTTTGACTTTGAGATCCATCTGGGAAAGGAGGAGGGTCCAGCGCGCAATCCGAGCGCTGCTTACGGTCCCATCCTTAATCCTCCCGTCCAGAAGCATCTTCGTGGGGGTGTGATGGGTAAGGAGCGTAATGGGAGAGGTCCCTGTGAAGATCACTGATCTGTTCACAGCCCAATGCGTGGCCAGGAGATGCCGTTCGCAATTGGAGAAACTCCTCTCCACATCCGTGAGCACTCTGGAGGAATAAACTACTGGTCTTAGCTTGCCGTGCCGCTCTTGGAGCAGCACTGCGCTCAGGCTGTCCCCACTAGCGGCTACCTCCAGAAAAAACTCCTCTCCCCCATCTATGGCCCCTAGGGCTGGCGCGGTCTGCAGATCTCTTTTCAACTTCTCGAATGCTGCCTGGCACCCCTCGTCCCAACACCACTCGACTCCCTTGTGTAAGAGTCGAAGTAGCGGGGCCGCTGTGGCAGCATAGTCCTCGATGAAATCTCTGCAGTACCCGGTCAATGGGGCTGTTGTGAAAACCCTGTGGTAAGCAGTTCCAAGTGTACTGTTGCCCTTTGAAAGTAAAGGCAAACTTGTACTGGTCCTCCCGCCGCAGCGGAATGGACCAAAAACCGTTCGAGATGTCCAGCACCGTGAATGTGGTCGCCGATGCTGGAATACTCCCTATTAAGTCTGCAACTGCTGCTACCGTGGGCGCGCAGGCTGGGATATTACTATTGAGGACTCTGTAGTCCACCGTGGCTCTCCACGAATTGTCCGGTTTCTTTACCGGCCATAATGGGGAGTTCACGTGGGTGGCTATCGTCCTCAACACGCCCTGCTGTACCAATGAAGATATTGCTGTCTCCATGTCGGGTTCTGCCTCCTTGGGGAAATTATACTGCTTTTGGGGTCGGATCATGGGGTCCCCGTCTACGCTGACTTCGAACCCAGTGACTCTCCCGCAGTCGTGCTTGTGGGTGGCGAACGCGGTCAGATTTTCTGACACACGCGCCTGCAAGTCCGTTGGGACGTTTGTTATCATGAGCTCGAGATCGTAACCTCCTGACGGCTTCATAGTGCACAGGGCCCCCTTTTCTTCCTTTCCCGGGATTACGACTACCTTACCTAAACCGCCCTCGGCTCCCCAGAGACAGTGATTTCTCAGGTCCACGAGGATCCCGTGTTCCACCAAGAAATCAGCCCCGAGGATGCCTTTTCCCTCCCCCTCTTTCCACTTCAATAGGATACACGTCCATGTGGTGTGGAGCGCTCCCAACTGAATGGAGAGCGGGAGGGAGTGCGCGCCAGCCTGTGCTCTACCTGTGAAACCCGCTACTAAATATGGAGCCCGGGCGGACAGAGGTGAGGCAAAAGGTTTGTCCGTGTGGATCACGGTACACGAAGCTCCCGTATCCAACAGGTAACTACCCCTTTGTTTCTCCACCTCCATCTCCACCACAGGTCTTCTCCAAGCGTCATAGCGGAGCGGACACAAGTAGATGGGCTGCGCGGGCGTCAGTCATTTAGGTGTTTCGGCTGGGGTCTCGGGGGCGATAGGGTTGTTAGCAACCGCTACCTTCCCCTGCCAGGCCATAGTCTCCAAGACTGACTCGATCGCAGCGGGGTCCACAACCGCACCACCCCCTTTATTCGGGGCAGAGTCTACGGTTGGGTTCTGGACTGGTGTTGGGGCAGCGGCCTGCACTTGTGGTTGTGCTGGTGTTGGGTAAACTCTCGGGCCGTTGGCGACTCGGGCTTGGGCTTGATCTTGGGCTGCGGCGAACGCTCTCTCCCTCTTATCCTTCCAAGGATTCCTACAGTCCTTGCGCCAATGACCCTCCTTCCCACACCCGTAACAACTGCTATTTGCTTGGGGATGGCGATTTCCCTCCTGACGCCATTCCTTTTTAGCAGAGGCTGCGGGTCTCACCTCATGCACCTTTCCTTTCACAACAGGCGTTTTCTTGCCCTTGTTGTTTCTATAACTGATCGTGAGCTGATCTAGTACTACTTCCTCCGTGGAGCGGGCGTTAGTGGGGTCAAACCATGCTTTGGCCTGTTCCTTCACTACTGGCAGGCAACCTGCTACCAGGCACCGAAGCCAGTGAGCCCTTTGTTCGCCATCCAGCCCGGCCCGGGCCGGCCCGCCCGGGCAGCTGCGCCGATACACTGGCCACAACCTGTCGGCGAAAACCCGTGGGGGTTCTCCCTCTAGCTGCACTGTCTTTTCTAAACGGAGGAACGGAGTTCCGTCCCCCTCTCCCATGATCTCCAGAATCTCATCCCGTAGCAACTCATAGTCCCTGTGCCCTCTCTTGCTCTCGTCAGGGAGACACTGGAGGAGCGAACTGTCCAGGGAGAACAGCAGCATTTTAGACTGTTCAACCCCGTCGCAGTCATTGACTGCTGCGGTCTGCTCCACGTCCCTGAAATGCACGGAGGGATCTCCTGACTCGGAGAGTTTTGGGATGTGACTTATCATCTCTCTTAGCTGTCGTGCGCTATGAGGCATTATGATCTGACTCTCAAGGGGTCCGTCATCGCCGTTTTCTTCATTTGGACCGATCCTCCGGTGTCTCGTTGGACACATTGGCGCCGACCCTGACTCTACTGTCTGGGGTTGCTCTACCTCAGGGCTCTCTTCCTCTACCGTCTCCGTCTCCTGTCCCGGAGTCCAAGACTCCTCATAGGCAGGAGGCGCAGAAGGTTCGGGGGTTGGTACCCCAACTGCCTCTTGTGGAATCGGTCTTTTGGATTCCTTGGCTAGCAACAGCTGACTCGCTGGTGGATTTATGAGACACACCAACCCGTTTGCCTTCACTAGGGCCTTTCTCAGGTCCTCTAGCTCCCGGCGGCAAGTGCTGTGGTCGGTGTTCTCAGATCTATCCTCCATGGCCATCTTATATGCTGCCCTGGCTCCCAGGAGCTTTTCCTCTTGGGCATCTACTTGTTTGGCTAGACGGGAACACCTCTCTCTCATTCTACCTTCACTGGCCTTGGCCTCAACGACCTGACATTTTAAATATTCTACCCGGGTTTCGTGGCAGCGAATTACATAGCGGCGTTCCTGGTTCAGCGCGTCAAGCGATTCAATCAGTTTTTGACCTCCCGCAACCTTTTCCTCTACGCCTTTAAGCAAGCCGTTGATCTGGACTGTCTGGGCTGCAACTACCTGGTCCAAAAGCTGGACTTGCTTCTTGTAGCACATCAGCCAGACCGCCTTTTCTACAGATTTCTTATGCTCTCTACCCGCTGTCCACTTGATGGCTGCGTCTAGCGGGCGCCTATCCCTTAGTAGATCAGATATCCATTGTTTTGTGAGGTTGACTTTTCCGAAAACATAATCTGCTATTCTTTCATCCATCACATTTCGTTTATTCAGATCTTGATCTAACACACTACTTTCCTGCTGCCAAGGTCCTGCCGCGGTCGCCATTTCTGTAGGGGGTGTCTCCTCTCTCTCTTGCCCGTTCTGGCCCCCTGCCAGGCTTCGTGCAAGAATTACCCTTGAGTGGTTCGACCCACTCCCCCTACGGTTCTAGACCTTGGACTTAGATGCAGAGAACAGTAGTGCAGAGAAAGAACTCAATAGACCAGGTTGAATAGCACGAAATGGATGCTTTTATTTTTAAACAGTTTGGAGCATTACAAAATACATGTCATAGGCACAGATTAAAGTTACTACAATCTTGCACAAATTTATGAACTTGACTCTATGGAAATGGGGAACACACGGCACATCGTAAAAGGGGAAACACATTACGATTTCCCTTAACTCCCTCCCCTATACCTAAACTAAGTTTCGACCTGGGGAACTTGGGATCATGCTCACCACTCTCGAAATCGCAAAAAGGGGTTCGCAGACTTTTGACACCGCTTCCCGTCGTCACGTGGATTGGAAGCTCCTGGCGCAGTCGATATTCTCTCCTCCCTCGAGGCGGTGGGGTAGACCCAGCCTCGATGAGCGCTCGTTAAGGTTGAGATCTACTAAGTCGATTTGGGTTCATGGAGCAGACCTAGATGCAGGTTATGCACATGGGAGAATCCTGTGGCGATCGCCGGTTCTCCAGAGGGTTTCTTCTCCGTCGGCCTGGGTCGTCGATGATCTCCCGACCCCAGTACCCGGGCCACCCTTGTCGTCTTCTCGTTGTGGCCGAGCCTTGTTTGGCTGAACACCGGCCACGTTGTCCCTTTTCCGAAACCGTTCGTCTTCAAAAAGACGAAAACGTTTTCATCGGTTCTGCATCTGCCGAAGTGGAAGAGGCGCCGATCCGGGCACCGTCCGCCCTTCGTTCGTTCCTCGTAGAAGAAAGTTCTTGAAGAAATGGAAGCCTGAAGTCGCCCAACGAGAAGCCGTGGCAGTGAAGAAGAAGTATTTGCAGTTCAAGTAACCCGAAGTCCGAAGTCTTGAGATCTCTTTGGATGGACTTTCAATCCATAGTTATACTCTTTTGGGACAGTCTTATCTCCCGCCAAATCATAGTTCTGTCTTTGTATTAATTTTGGCGGGCAGAAATCTCTGCAGGGGCGCTTTGTCTTGTAACGGAGCCGGTGATAACTTAAAACTGGCCTTCCTGGCCGATAATGTCTTTTAATGTCCTTTGCATTGTCACCGCGGCTCGGTTCGCATATTGATCGGTCCGGACATTTTCCTTGATGGCTGCTAAACGGTTTTTCCTTTGTACGATAAATGGGTATAATTGTTTTTACATTGTCCGCCCATATCTTGATGGGCCCCATCCTGCACTTATAATCCATTGAATATGTATGCTGTTGCTCTGAGTTTCGGTTCCCAGAGACTGGCTTTCGTGGGCTCACTGTCTTCAATCCACAAGCCTGTCTGGCTTGCAGTAACAGAAATAAAATGGTTCATAAACTGATCACGGGGCCTGGCGGCCATTTTGTATGCCCTTTTATCAAAGGTTTTTCTGTGCAAGCTTACTTTGGTCAATAAACAGTCTTATTTTATCCAGTTTTCTTGAGTGATTTTTGCTGAAAATTGTGAATCTTACACTCTCCACTGTTTAAATTGTGGGTTCGGACTGACTCTCTCCACTGTATAAATTGTGGGTTCAGACTGACTCTCTCCACTGATTAAATTGTGGGTTCGGACTGACTCTCTCCACTGTTTAAATTGTGGGTTCGGACTGACTCCCACTGTTTAAATTGTGGGTTCGGACTGACTCTCCACTGTATAAATTGTGGGTTCGGACTGACTCTCTCCACTGTTTAAATTGTGGGTTCGGACTGACTCTCCACTGTTTAAATTGTGGGTTCGGACTGACTCTCCACCGTTTAAATTGTGGGTTCGGACTGACTCTCCACTGTATAAATTGAGGGTTCAGACTGACTCTCTCCACTGTTTAAATTGTGGGTTCGGACTGACTCTCTCCACTGTTTAAATTGTGGGTTCGGACTGACTCTCCACTGTTTAAATTGTGGGTTCGGACTGACTCTCTCCACTGTTTAAATTGTGGGTTCGGACTGACTCTCCACTGTTTAAATTGTGGGTTCGGACTGACTGACACCCTCCACTGTTTAAATTGTGGGTTCGGACTGACTCCCTCCACTGTTTAAATTGTGGGTTCGGTCTGACTCTCTCCACTGTTTAAATTGTGGGTTCGGACTGACTCTCTCCACTGTTTAAATTGTGGGTTCGAACTGACTCTCTCCAGTGTTTAAATTGTGGGTTCGGACTGACTCTCTCCACTGTTTAAATTGTGGGTTCGGACTGACTCTCTCCACTGTTTAAATTGTGGGTTCGGACTGACTCTCTCCACTGTTTAAATTGTGGGTTCGAACTGACTCTCTCCACTGTTTAAATTGTGGGTTCGGACTGACTCTCTCCACTGTTTAAATTGTGGGTTCGGACTGACTCTCTCCACTGTTTAAATTGTGGGTTCGGACTGACTCTCCACTGTTTAAATTGTGGGTTCGGGCTGACTCTCCACTGTTTAAATTGTGGGTTCGGACTGACTCTCCACTGTTTAAATTGTGGGTGAGGACTGACTCTCTCCACTGTTTAAATTGTGGGTTCAGACTGACTCTCTCCGCTGTTTAAATTGTGGGTTCAGACTGACTCTCTCCACTGTTTAAATTGTGGGTTCGGGCTGACTCTCTCCACTGTTTAAATTGTGGGTTCGGACTGACTCTCTCCGCTGTTTAAATTGTGGGTTCAGACTGACTCTCTCCACTGTTTAAATTGTGTGTTCGGACTGACTCTCCCCACTGTTCAAATTGTGGGTTCGGACTGACTCTCTCCACTGTTTAAATTGTGTGTTCGGGCTGACTCTCTCCACTGTTTAAATTGTGTGTTCGGGCTGACTCTCCACTGTTTAAATTGTGGGTTCGGACTGATTCTCCACTGTTTAAATTGTGGGTTCGGACTGACGCTCTCCACTGTTTAAATTGTGGGTTCGGACTGACTCTCCACTGTTTAAATTGTGGGTTCGGACTGATTCTCCACTGTTTAAATTTTGGGTTCGGACTGACTCTCCACTGTTTAAATTGTGCGTTCGGACTGACTCTCTCCGTTGTTTAAATTGTGGGTTCGGGTTGACTATCTCCACTGTTTAAATTGTGGGTTCGGACTGACTCTCTCCACTGTTTAAATTGTGGGTTCAGACTGACTCTCTCCATTGTTTAAATTGTGGGTTCAGACTGCCTCTCTCCACTGTTTAAATTGTGGGTTTGGACTGACTCTCTCCACTGTTTAAATTGTGGGTTCGGACTGACTCTCTCCATTGTTTAAATTGTGGGTTCGGACTGACTCTCCACTGTTTAAATTGTGGGTTCGGACTGACTCTCTCCACTGTTTAAATTGTGGGTTCAGACTGACTCTCTCCACTGTTTAAATTGTGGGTTCGGACTGACTCTCTCCACTGTTTAAATTGTGGGTTCGGACTGACTCTCTCCACTGTTTAAATTGTGGGTTCAGACTGACTCTCTCCACTGTTTAAATTGTGGGTTCGGACTGACTCTCTCCACTGTTTAAATTGTGGGTTCGAGCTGACTCTCTCCACTGTTTAAATTGTGGGTTCGGACTGACTCTCCACTGTTTAAATTGTGGGTTTGGACTGACTCTCTCCACTGTTTAAATTGTGGGTTCGGACTGACTCTCTCCACTGTTTAAATTGTGGGTTCGAGCTGACTCTCTCCACTGTTTAAATTGTGGGTTCGGACTGACTCTCTCCACTGTTTAAATTGTGGGTTCGGACTGACTCTACACTGTTTAAATTGTGGGTTTGGACTGACTCTCTGCACTGTTTAAATTGTGGGTTCGGACTGACTCTCTCCACTGTTTAAATTGTGGGTTCGGGCTGACTCTCCCCACTGTTAAATTGTGGGTTCGGACTGACTCTATCCACTGTTTAAATTGTGGGTTCGGACTGACTCTCTCCACTGTTTAAATTGTGGGTTCGGACTGACTCTCCACTGTTTAAATTGTGGGTTCGGACTGACTCTCCACTGTTTGCATTGTGGGTTCGGACTGACTCTCTCCACTGTTTAAATTGTGGGTTCGGACTGACTCTCTCCACTGTTTAAATTGTGGGTTCGGACTGACTCTCTCCACTGTTTAAATTGTGGGTTCGGACTGACTCTCCCCACTGTTTAAATTGTGGGTTCGGACTGACTCTCTCCACTGTTTAAATTGTGGGTTCGGACTGACTCTCCAGTGTTTAAATTGTGGGTTCGGACTGACTCTCTCCACTGTTTAAATTGTGGGTTCGGACTGAATCCCTCCACTGTTTAAATTGTGGGTTCGGACTGACTCTCTCCACTGTTTAAATTGTGGGTTCGGACTGACTCTCTGCACTGTTTAAATTGGGGGTTCGGGCTGACTCTCTCCCCTGTTTAAATTGTGGGTTCGGACTGACTCTCTCCACTGTTTAAATTGTGGGTTCGGACTGACTCTCCACTGTTTAAATTGTGGGTTCGGACTGACTCTCCACTGTTTAAATAGTGGGTTCGGACTGACTCTCCCCACTGTTTAAATTGTGGGTTCAGACTGACTCTCCCCACTGTTTGAATTGTGGGTTCGGGCTGACTCACCCCACTGTTTAAATTGTGGGTTCGGGCTTACTCTCTCCACTGTTTAAATTGTGGGTTCGGACTGACTTTCTCCACTGTTTAAATTGTGGGTTCAGACTGACTCTCTCCACTGTTTAAATTGTGGGTTCGGACTGACTCTCTCCACTGTTTAAATTGTGGGTTCGGACTGACTCTCTCCACTGTTTAAATTGTGGGTTCGGACTGACTCTCTCCACTGTTTAAATTGTGGGTTCAGACTGACTCTCTCCACTGTTTAAATTGTGGGTTCGGACTGACTCTCCCCACTGTTTAAATTGTGGGTTCGGACTGACTCTCTGCACTGTTTAAATTGTGGGTTCGGACTGACTCTCCCCACTGTTTAAATTGTGGGTTCGGACTGACTCTCTCCACTGTTTAAATTGTGGGTCCGGACTGACTTTCCACTGCTTAAATTGTGGGTTCGGACTGACTCTCCCCACTGTGTGAATTGTGGGTTCGGACTGACTCTCCTCACTGTTTAAATTGTGGGTTCGGACTGACTCTCTCCACTGTTAAAATTGTGGGTTCGGTCTGACACTCCACTGTTTAAATTGTGGGTTCGGACTGAATCTCTCCACTGTTTAAATTGTGGGTTCGGACTGACTCTCTCCACTGTTTAAATTGTGGGTTCGGACTGACTCTCTCCACTGTTTAATTTGTGGGTTCGGCCTGACTCTCTCCACTGTTTAAATTGTGGGTTCAGACTGACTCTCTCCACTGTTTAAATTGTGGGTTTGGACTGACTCTCTCCACTGTTTAAATTGTGGGTTCGGACTCACTCTCCCCACTGTTTAAATTGTGGGTTCGGACTGACTCTCTCCATTGTTTAAATTGTGGGTTCGGACTGACTCTCCACTGTTTAAATTGTGGGTTCGGACTGACTCTCTCCACTGTTTAAATTGTGGGTTCGGACTGACTCTCTCCACTGTTTAAATTGTGGGTTCGAGCTGACTCTCTCCACTGTTTAAATTGTGGGTTCGGACTGACTCTCTCCACTGTTTAAATTGTGGGTTCGGACTGACTCTACACTGTTTAAATTGTGGGTTTGGACTGACTCTCTGCACTGCTTAAATTGTGGGTTCGGACTGACTCTCTCCACTGTTTAAATTGTGGGTTCGGGCTGACTCTCCCCACTGTTAAATTGTGGGTTCGGACTGACTCTATCCACTGTTTAAATTGTGGGTTCGGACTGACTCTCTCCACTGTTTAAATTGTGCGTTCGGACTGACTCTCCACTGTTTAAATTGTGGGTTCGGACTGACTCTCCACTGTTTGCATTGTGGGTTCGGACTGACTCTCTCCACTGTTTAAATTGTGGGTTCGGACTGACTCTCTCCACTGTTTAAATTGTGGGTTCGGACTGACTCTCCCCACTGTTTAAATTGTGGGTTCGGACTGACTCTCTCCACTGTTTAAATTGTGGGTTCGGACTGACTCTCCAGTGTTTAACTTGTGGGTTCGGACTGACTCTCTCCACTGTTTAAATTGTGGGTTCGGACTGACTCCCTCCACTGTTTAAATTGTGGGTTCGGACTGACTCTCTCCACTGTTTAAATTGTGGGTTCGGACTGACTCTCTGCACTGTTTAAATTGGGGGTTCGGGCTGACTCTCTCCCCTGTTTAAATTGTGGGTTCGGACTGACTCTCTCCACTGTTTAAATTGTGGGTTCGGACTGACTCTCCACTGTTTAAATTGTGGGTTCGGACTGACTCTCCACTGTTTAAATAGTGGGTTCGGACTGACTCTCCCCACAGTTTAAATTGTGGGTTCAGACTGACTCTCCCCACTGTTTGAATTGTGGGTTCGGGCTGACTCACCCCACTGTTTAAATTGTGGGTTCAGGCTTACTCTCTCCAATGTTTAAATTGTGGGTTCGGACTGACTCTCTCCACTGTTTAAATTGTGGGTTCAGACTGACTCTCTCCACTGTTTAAATTGTGGGTTCGGACTGACTCTCTCCACTGTTTAAATTGTGGGTTCGGACTGACTCTCTCCACTGTTTAAATTGTGGGTTCGGACTGACTCTCTCCACTGTTTAAATTGTGGGTTCGGACTGACTCTCTCCACTGTTTAAATTGTGGGTTCGGACTGACTCTCCCCACTGTTTAAATTGTGGGTTCGGACTGACTCTCTGCACTGTTTAAATTGTGGGTTCGGACTGACTCTCCCCACTGTTTAAATTGTGGGTTCGGACTGACTCTCTCCACTGTTTAAATTGTGGGTCCGGACTGACTTTCCACTGCTTAAATTGTGGGTTCGGACTGACTCTCCCCACTGTGTGAATTGTGGGTTCGGACTGACTCTCCTCACTGTTTAAATTGTGGGTTCGGACTGACTCTCTCCACTGTTAAAATTGTGGGTTCGGTCTGACACTCCACTGTTTAAATTGTGGGTTCGGACTGAATCTCTCCACTGTTTAAATTGTGGGTTCGGACTGACTCTCTCCACTGTTTAATTTGTGGGTTCGGCCTGACTCTCTCCACTGTTTAAATTGTGGGTTCGGTCTGACACTCCACTGTTTAAATTGTGGGTTCGGACTGAATCTCTCCACTGTTTAAATTGTGGGTTCGGACTAACTCTCTCCACTGTTTAATTTGTGGGTTCGGCCTGACTCTCTCCACTGTTTAAATTGTGGGTTCAGACTGACTCTCTCCACTGTATAAATTGTGGGTTCAGACTGACTTTCTACACTGTTTAAATTGTGGGTTCGGACTGACTCTCTCCGCTGTTTAATTTGTGGGTTCGGACTGACACTCTCCACTGTTTAAATTGTGGGTTCGGACTGACTCTGCCCACTGTTTCAATTGTGGGTTCGGACTGACTCTCTCCAATGTTTAAATTGTGGGTTCGGACTGACTGACTCCCTCCACTCTTTAAATTGTGGGTTCGGACTGACTCTCTCCACTGTTTAAATTGTGGGTTCGGACTGACTCTCTCCTCTGTTTAAATTGTGGGTTCGGACTGACTCTCTCCACTGTTTAAATTGTGGGTTTGGACTGACTCTCCCCACTGTTTAAATTCTGGGTTCGGACTGACTCTCCCCACTGTTTAAATTGTGGGTTCGGACTGACTCTCCCCACTGTTTAAATTGTGAGTTCGGACTGACTGTCCACTGTTTAAATTGTGGGTTCGGACTGACTCTCTCCACTGTTTAAATTGTGGGTTCGGTCTGACACTCCACTGTTTAAATTGTGGGTTCGGACTGAATCTCTCCACTGTTTAAATTGTGGGTTCGGACTAACTCTCTCCACTGTTTAATTTGTGGGTTCGGCCTGACTCTCTCCACTGTTTAAATTGTGGGTTCAGACTGACTCTCTCCACTGTATAAATTGTGGGTTCAGACTGACTTTCTACACTGTTTAAATTGTGGGTTCGGACTGACTCTCTCCGCTGTTTAATTTGTGGGTTCGGACTGACACTCTCCACTGTTTAAATTGTGGGTTCGGACTGACTCTGCCCACTGTTTCAATTGTGGGTTCGGACTGACTCTCTCCAATGTTTAAATTGTGGGTTCGGACTGACTGACTCCCTCCACTCTTTAAATTGTGGGTTCGGACTGACTCTCTCCACTGTTTAAATTGTGGGTTCGGACTGACTCTCTCCTCTGTTTAAATTGTGGGTTCGGACTGACTCTCTCCACTGTTTAAATTGTGGGTTTGGACTGACTCTCCCCACTGTTTAAATTGTGGGTTCGGACTGACTCTCCCCACTGTTTAAATTGTGGGTTCGGACTGACTCTCCCCACTGTTTAAATTGTGAGTTCGGACTGACTCTCCACTGTTTAAATTGTGGGTTCGGACTGACTCTCTCCACTGTTTTAATTGTGGGTTCGGACTGACTCTCTCCTCTGTTTAAATTGTGGGTTCGGACTGACTCTCGCCACTGTTTAAATTATGGGTTCGGACTGACTCTCCACTGTTTAAATTGTGGGTTCGGACTGACTCTCTCCTCTGTTTAAATTGTGGGTTCTGACTGACTCTCCCCACTGTTTAAATTGTGGGTTCGGACTGACTCTCCCCACTGTTTAAATTGTGGGTTCGGACTGACTCTCCACTGTTTAAATTGTGGGTTCGGACTGACTCTCTCCACTGATTAAATTGTGGGATCGGAATGACTCTCTCCACTGTTTAAATTGTGGGTTCGGACTGACTCTCTCTGCTGTTTAAATTGTGGGTTCGGACTGACTCTCTCCACTGTTTAAATTGTGGGTTCGGACTATCTCTCTCCACTGTTTAAATTGTGGGTTCGGACTGACTCTCTACTGTTTAAATTGTGGGTTCGGACTGACTCTCTCCACTGTTTAAATTGTGGGTTCGGACTGACTCTCCCCACTGTTTAAAATGTGGGTTCGGACTGACTCTCCACTGTTTAAATTGTGTGTTCGGACTGACTCTCTCCACTGTTTAATTTGTGGGTTCGGGCTGACTCTCTCCACTGTTCAAATTTTGGGTTCAGACTGACTCTCTCCACTGTCTAAATTGTGGGTTCAGACTGACTCTCTCCACTGTTTAGATTGTGGGTTCGGACTGACTCTCTCCACTGTTTAAATTGTGGGTTCAGACTGACTCTCCACTGTTTAAATTGTGGGTTCGGACTGACTCTCTCCACTGTTTAAATTGTGGGTTCGGACTGACTCTCCAGTGTTTAAATTGTGGGTTCGGACTGACTCTCTCCACTGTTTAAATTGTGGGTTCGGACTGACTCTCCACTGTTTAAATTGTGGGTTCGGACTGACTCTCTCCAGTGTTTAAATTGTGGGTTCGGACTGACTCTCCACTGTTTAAATTGTGGGTTCGGGCTGACTCTCTCCACTGTTTAAATTGTGGGTTCAGACTGACTCTCTCCACTGTTTAAATTGTGGGTTCGGACTGACTCTCCCCACTGTTTAAATTGTGGGTTCGGACTGACTCTCCCCACTGTTTAAATTGTGGGTTCGGGCTTACTCTCTCCACTGTTTAAATTGTGGGGTCGGGCTGACTCTCCACTGTTTAAATTGTGGGTTCAGACTGACTCTCTCCACTGTTTAAATTGTGGGTTCGGACTGACTCTCTCCACTGTTTAAATTGTGGGTTCGGACTGACTCTCCCCACTGTTTAAATTGTGGGTTCGGACTGACTCTCTCCACTGTTTAAATTGTGGGTTCGGACTGACTCTCCACTGTTTAAATTGTGGGTTCGGACTGACTCTCCCCACTGTTTAAATTGTGGGTTCGGACTGACTCTCTCCACTGTTTAAATTGTGGGTTCGGACTGACTCTCCACTGTTTAAATTGTGGGTTCGGACTGACTCTCTCCACTGTTTAAATTGTGGGTTCGGACTGACTCTCTCCACTGTTTAAATTGTGGGTTCGGACTGACTCTCCACTGTTTAAATTGTGGGTTCGGACTGACTCTCTCCACTGTTTAAATTGTGGGTTCGGACTGACTCTCTCCACTGTTTAAATTGTGGGTTCGGACTGACTCTCCACTGTATAAATTGTGGGTTCGGACTGACTCTCTCCACTGTTTAAATTGTGGGTTCGGACTGACTCTCCACTGTATAAATTGTGGGTTCGGACTGACTCTACACTGTTTAAATTGTGAGTTCGGACTGACTCTCCACTGTTTAAATTGTGGGTTCGGACTGACTCTCTCCACTGATTAAATTGTGGGTTCGGACTGACTCTCCACTGTTTAAACTGTGGGTTCGGACTGACTGACACCCTCCACGGTTTAAATTGTGGGTTCGGACTGACTCCCTCCACTGTTTAAATTGTGGGTTCGGTCTGACTGACACCCTCCACGGTTTAAATTGTGGGTTCGGGCTGACTCTCTGCACTGTTTAAATTGTGGGTTCGGACTGACTCTCTCCACTGTTTAAATTGTGGGTTCGGTCTGACTCTCTCCACTGTTTAAATTGTGGGTTTGGACTGACTGACACCCTCCACGGTTTAAATTGTGGGTTCGGACTGACTCTCTCCACTGTTTAAATTGTGGGTTCGGACTGACTCTCTCCACTGTTTAAATTGTGGGTTTGGACTGACTCTCTCCACTGTTTAAATTGTGGGTTCGGACTGACTCTCCCCACTGTTTAAATTGTGGGTTCGGACTGACACCCTCCACGGTTTAAATTGTGGGTTCGGACTGACTCTCCACTGTTTAAATTGTGGGTTCGGACTGACTCTCTCCACTGTTTAAATTGTGGGTTCGGACTGACTTTCTCCACTGTTTAAATTGTGGGTTCGGACTGACTTTCTCCAGTGTTTAAATTGTGGGTTCGGACTGACTTTCTCCTGTGTTTAAATTGTGGGTTCGGACTGACTCTCTCCACTGTTTAAATTGTGGGTTCGGACTGACTCTCCACTGTATAAATTGTGGGTTCGGACTGACTCTCCCCACTGTTTAAATTGTGGGTTCGGACTGACTGACACCCTCCACTCTTTAAATTGTGGGTTCGGACTGACTCTCTCCACTGTTTAAATTGTGGGTTCGGACTGACTCTCTCCACTGTTTAAATTGTGGGTTCGGACTGACTCTCTCCACTGTTTAAATTGTGGGTTCGGACTGACTCTCCACTTCTTAAATTGTGGGTTCGGACTGACTCTCTCCACTGTTTAAATTGTGGGTTCGGACTGACTGACACCCTCCACTCTTTAAATTGTGGGTTCGGACTGACTCTCTCCACTGTTTAAATTGTGGGTTCGGACTGACTCTCTCCACTGTTTAAATTGTGGGTTCGGACTGATTCTCCACTGTTTAATTTGTGGGTTCGGACTGACTCTCTCCACTGTTTAAATTGTGGGTTCGGAGTTACTCCCCACTGCTTAATTGTGGGTTCGGACTGACTCTCTCCACTGTTTAATTTGTGGGTTCGGACTGACTCTCTCCACTGTTTAAATTGTGGGTTCGGAGTTACTCCCCACTGCTTAATTGTGGGTTCGGACTGACTCTCTCCACTGTTTAAATTGTGGGTTCGGACTGACTCTCTCCAGTGTTTAAATTGTGGGTTCAGACTGACTCTCTCCACTGTTTAAATTGTGGGTTCGGACTGACTCTCCACTGTTTAAATTGTGGGTTCAGACTGACTCCCCACTGTTTAAATTGTGGGTTCAGACTGACTCTCTCCACTGTTTAAATTGTGGGTTCGGACTGACTCTCCACTGTTTAAATTGTGGGTTCGGACTGACTCTCTCCACTGTTTATTTTGTGGGTTCGTGTTGACTCTCTCCACTGTTTAAAATGTGGGTTCAGACTGACTCCCCACTGTTTAAATTGTGGGTTCAGACTGACTCTCTCCGCTGCTTAAATTGTGGGTTCGGACTGCCTCTCTCCACTGTTTAAATTGTGGGTTCGGACTGACTCTCTCCACTGTTTAAATTGTGGGTTCGGACTGACTCTCTCCGCTGTTTAAATTGTGGGTTCGGACTGACTCTCTCCACTGTTTAAATTGTGGGTTCGGACTGACTCTCTCCACTGTTTAAATTGTGAGTTCGGACTGACTCTCCACTGTATAAATTGTGGGTTCGGACTGACTCTCTCCACTGTTTAAATTTTGGTTCGGACTGACTCTCTCCACTGTTTAAATTGTGGGTTCGGACTGACTCTCCACTGTTTAAATTGTGGGATCGGACTGACTCTCCCCACTGTTTAAATTGTGGGTTCGGACTGACTCTCTCCACTGTTTAAATTGTGGGATCGGACTGACTCTCCCCACTGTTTAAATTGTGGGTTCGGTCTCAGTCTCTCCATTGTTTAAATTGTGGGTTCGGGCTGACTCTCCACTGTTTAAATTGTGGGTTCGGACTGACTCTCTCCACTGTTTAAATTGTTGGTTCGGACTGACTCTCTCCACTGTTTAAATTGTGGGTTCGGACTGACTCTCTCCACTGTTTAAATTGTGGGTTCGGACTGACTCTCCACTGTTTAAATTCTGGGATCGGACTGACTCTCTCCACTGTTTAAATTGTGGGATCGGACTGACTCTCTCCACTGTTTAAATTGTGGGTTCGGACTGACTCTCTCCACTGTTTAAATTGTGGGTTCGGACTGACTCTCCACTGTTTAAATTGTGGGTTCGGACTGACTCTCTCCACTGTTTAAATTGTGGGTTCGGACTGACTCTCTCCACTTTTTAAATTGTGGGATCGGACTGACTCTCTCCACTGTTTAAATTGTGGGTTCGGACTGACTCTCTCCACTGTTTAAATTGTGAGTTCGGACTGACTCTCCACTGTTTAAATTGTGGGTTCGGACTATCTCTCTCCACTGTTTAAATTGTGGGTTCGGACTGACTCTCCACTGTTTAAATTGTGGGTTCGGACTGACTCTCCCCACTGTTTAAATTGTGGGATCGGACTGACTCTCCCCACTGTTTAAATTGTGGGTTCGGACTGACTCTCCACTGTTTAAATTGTGGGTTCGGACTGATTCTCTCCACTGTTTAAATTGTGGGATCGGACTGACTCTCCCCACTGTTTAAATTGTGGGTTCGGTCTCAGTCTCTCCATTGTTTAAATTGTGGGTTCGGACTGACTCTCCACTGTTTAAATTGTGGGCTCGGACTGACTCTCCACTGTTTAAATTGTGGGTTCGGACTGACTCTCTCCACTGTTTAAATTGTTGGTTCGGACTGACTCTCTCCACTGTTTAAATTGTGGGTTCGGACTGACTCTCTCCACTGTTTAAATTGTGGGTTCGGACTGACTCTCTCCACTGTTTAAATTGTGGGTTCGGACTGACTCGCTCCACTGTTTAAATTGTGGGATCGGACTGACTCTCTCCACTGTTTAAATTGTGGGATCGGACTGACTCTCTCCACTGTTTAAATTGTGGGTTCGGACTGACTCTCTCCACTGTTTAAATTGTGGGTTCGGACTGACTCTCCACTGTTCAGATTGTGGGTTCGGACTGACTCTCTGCACTGTTTAAATTGTGGGTTCGGACTGACTCCCTCCACTGTTTAAATTGTGGGTTCAGACTGACTCTCCACTGTTTAAATTGTGGGTTAGGACTGACCCTCTCCACTGTTTAAATTGTGGGTTAGGACTGACTCTCTCCAATGTTTAAATTGTGGGTTCGGACTGACTCTCTCCACTGTTTAAATTGTGGGTTCGGGCTGACTCTCTCCACTGTTTAAATTGTGGGTTCAGACTGACTCTCTCCACTGTTTAAATTGTGGGTTCGGACTGACTCTCTCCGCTGTTTAAATTGTGGGTTCAGCCTGACTCTCTCCACTGTTTAAATTGTGGGTTCGGACTGACTCTCTCCACTGTTTAAATTGTGAGTTCGGACTGACTCTCTCCACTGTTTAAATTGTGGGTTCGGACTGACTCTCCACTGTTTAAATTGTGGGTTCGGACTGACTCTCCCCACTGTTTAAATTGTGGGTTCGGACTGACTCTCTCCACTGTTTAAATTGTGGGTTCGGACTGACTCTCCACTGTTTAAATTGTGGGTTCGGACTGACTCTCTCCACTGTTTAAATTGTGGGTTCGGACTGACTCTCTCCACTGTTTAAATTGTGGGTTCGGACTGACTCTCCACTGTTTAAATTGTGGGTTCGGACTGACACTCTCCACTGTTTAAATTGTGGGTTCGGACTGACACTCTCCACTGTTTAAATTGTGGGTTCGGAGTGACTCTCTCCACTGTTAAAATTGTGGGTTCGGGCTGACTCTCCCCACTGTTTAAATTGTGGGTTCGGACTGACTCTCTCCACTGTTTAAATTGTGGGTTCGGACTGACTCTCTCCACTGTTTAAATTGTGGGTTCGGACTGACTCTCCAGTGTTTAAATTGTGGGTTCGGACTGACTCTCTCCACTGTTTCAATTGTGGGTTCGGACTGACTCTCTCCACTGTTTAAATTGTGGGTTCGGACTGACTCTCTCCACTGTTTAAATTGTGGGTTCGGACTGACTCTCTCCACTGTTTAAATTGTGGGTTCGGACTGACTCTCTCCACTGTTTAAATTGTGGGTTCCGACTGACTCTCTCCACTGTTTAAATTGTGGGTTCGGACTGACTCTCCCCACTGTTTAAATTGTGGGTTCGGACTGACTGTCCCTACTGTTTAAATTGTGGGTTCGGACTGACTCTCTCCACTGTTTAAATTGTGGGTTCGGACTGACTCTCCCCACTGTTTAAATTGTGGGTTCGGACTGACTGTCCCTACTGTTTAAATTGTGGGTTCGGACTGACTCTCCCCACTGTTTAAATTGTGGGTTCGGACTGACTCTATCCGTTGTTTAAATTGTGGGTACGGACTGACTCTCTGCACTGTTTAAATTGTGGGTTCGGACTGAGTCTCTCCACTGTTTAAATTGTGGGTTCGGACTGATTCGCTCCACTGTTTAAATTGTGGGTTCGGACTGACTCTCCCCACTGTTTAAATTGTGGGTTCGGACTGACTCTCCCAACTGTTTAAATTGTGGGTTCGGACTGACTCTCTCCACTGTTTAATTTGTGGGTTCGGCCTGACTCTCTCCACTGTTTAAATTGTGGGTTCAGACTGACTCTCTCCACTGTTTAAATTGTGGGTTCGGACTGACTCTCTCCGCTGTTTAATTTGTGGGTTCGGACTGACAGTCTCCACTGTTTAAATTGTGGGTTCGGACTGACTCTCCCCACTGTTTCAATTGTGGGTTCGGACTGACTCTCTCCAATGTTTAAATTGTGGGTTCGGACTGACTGACTCCCTACACTGTTTAAATTGTGGGTTCGGACTGACTCTCTCCACTGTTTAAATTGTGGGTTCGGACTGACTCTCTCCTCTGTTTAAATTGTGGGTTTGGACTGACTCTCGCCACTGTTTAAATTATGGGTTCGGACTGACTCTCCACTGTTTAAATTGTGGGTTCGGACTGACTCTCTCCACTGTTTAAATTGTGGGTTCGGACTGACTCTCCCCACTGTTTAAATTGTGGGTTCGGACTGACTCTCCCCACTGTTTAAATTGTGGGTTCGGACTGACTCTCCACTGTTTAAATTGTGGGTTCGGACTGACTCTCTCCACTGTTTAAATTGTGGGTTCGGACTGATCCTCTCCACTGTTTAAATTGTGGGTTCGGACTGACTCTCCCCACTGTTCAAATTGTGGGTTCGGACTGACTCTCCACTGTTTAAATTGTGGGTTCGGACTGACTCTCCACTGTATAAATTGTGGGTTCAGACTGTCTCTCTCCACTGTTAAAATTGTGGGTTCGGACTGACTGACACCCTCCACTGTTTAAATTGTGGGTTCGGACTGACTGACTCCCTCCACTGTTTAAGTTGTGGGTTCGGTCTGACAATCTCCACTGTTAAAATTGTGGGTTCGGACTGACTCTCCCCACTGTTTAAATTGTGGGTTCGGGCTGACTCTCTCCACTGTTTAAATTGTGGGTTCGGTCTGACTCTCCACTGTTTAAATTGTGGGTTCGGACTGACTCTCTCCACTGTTTAAATTGTGGGTTCCGGCTGACTCTCCCCACTGTTTAAATTGTGGGTTCGGACTGACTCTCTCCACTGTTTAAATTGTGTGCTCGGACTGACTCTCCACTGTTTAAATTGTGGGTTCGGACTGACTCTCTCCACTGTTTAAATTGTGGGTTCGGACTGACTCTCTCCACTGTTTAAATTGTGGGATCGGACTGACTCTCCACTGTTTAAATTGTGGGTTCGGACTGACTCTCTGCACTGTTTAAATTGTGGGTTCGGACTGACTCTCTCCACTGTTTAAATTGTGGGATCGGACTGATTCTCCACTGTTTAAATTGTGGGTTCGGACTGACTCTCCACTGTATAAATTGTGGGTTCGGACTGACTCTCTCCACTGTTTAAATTGTGGGTTCGGACTGACTCTCCACTGTATAAATTGTGGGTTCGGACTGACTCTCCACTGTTTAAATTGTGAGTTCGGACTGACTCTCCACCGTTTAAATTGTGGGTTCGGACTGACTCTCCACTCTATAAATTGAGGGTTCAGGCTGACTCTCTCCACTGTTTAAATTGTGGGTTCGGACTGACTCTCTCCACTGTTTAAATTGTGGGTTCGGACTGACTGACACCCTCCACTGTTTAAATTGTGGGTTCGGACTGACTCCCTCCACTGTTTAAATTGTGGGTTCGGTCTGACTCTCCACTGTTTAAATTGTGGGTTCGGACTGACTCTCCACTGTTTAAATTGTGGGTTCGGACTGACTCTCTCCACTGTTTAAATTGTGGGTTCGGTCTGACTCTCTCCACTGTTTCAATTGTGGGTTCGGACTGACTCCCTCCACTGTTTAAATTGTGGGTTCGGTCTGACTCTCCACTGTTTAAATTGTGGGTTCGGTCTGACTCTCCACTGTTTAAATTGTGGGTTCGGACTGACTCTCTCCACTGTTTAAATTGTGGGTTCGGACTGACTCTCTCCACTGTTTAAATTGTGGGTTCGGACTGACTCTCTCCACTGTTTCAATTGTGGGTTCGGACTGACTCTCTCCAGTGTTTAAATTGTGGGTTCGGACTGACTCTCCACTGTTTAAATTGTGGGTTCGGTCTGACTCTCTCCACTGTTTAAATTGTGGGTTCGGACTGACTCTCCACTTCTTAAATTGTGGGTTCGGACTGACTCTCTCCACTGTTTAAATTGTGGGTTCGGACTGACTCTCCACTTCTTAAATTGTGGGTTCGGGCTGACTCTCTCCACTGTTTAAATTGTGGGTTCGGACTGACTGACACCCTCCACTGTTTAAATTGCGGGTTCGGACTGACTCTCTCCACTGTTTAAATTGTGCGTTTGGACTGACTCGCTCCACTGTTTAAATTGTGGGTTCGGACTGACTCTCTCCACTGTTTAAATTGTGGGTTCGGACTGACTCTCTCCTCTGTTTAAATTGTGGGTTCGGACTGACTCTCGCCACTGTTTAAATTATGGGTTCGGACTGACTCTCCACTGTTTAAATTGTGGGTTCGGACTGACTCTCTCCACTGTTTAAATTGTGGGTTTGGACTGACTCTCACCACTGTTTAAATTATGGGTTCGGACTGACTCTACCAACTCTTTAAATTGTGGGTTCGGACTGACTCTCCACTGTTTAAATTGTGGGTTCGGACTGACTCTCCCCACTGTTTAAATTGTGTGTTCGGACTGATCCTCTCCACTGTTTAAATTGTGGGTTCGGACTGACTCTCTCCACTGTTCAAATTGTGGGTTCGGACTGACTCTCCACTGTATAAATTGTGGGTTCAGACTGTCTCTCTCCACTGTTAAAATTGTGGGTTCGGACTGACTGACACCCTCCACTGTTTAAATTGTGGGTTCGGACTGACTGACTCCCTCCACTGTTTAAGTTGTGGGTTCGGTCTGACTCTCTCCACTGTTATAATTGTGGGTTCGGACTGACTCTCCCCACTGTTTAAATTGTGGGTTCGGGCTGACTCTCTCCACTGTTTAAATTGTGGGTTCGGACTGACTCTCCACTGTATAAATTGTGGGTTCGGACTGACTCTCCACTGTTTAAATTGTGAGTTCGGACTGACTCTCCACCGTTTAAATTGTGGGTTCGGGCTGACTCTCTCCACTGTTTAAATTGTGGGTTTGGACTGACTCTCTCCACTGTTTAAATTGTGGGTTTGGACTGACTCTCTCCACTCTTTAAATTGTGGGTTCGGACTGACTCTCCCCACTGTTTAAATTGTGGGTTCGGTCTGACTCTCTCCACTGTTTAAATTGTGGGTTTGGCCTGACTCCCTCCACTGTTTAAATTGTGGGTTCGGACTGACTCTCTCCACTGTTTAAATTGTGGGTTCGGACTGACTCCCTCCACTGTTTAAATTGTGGGTTCGGACTGACTCTCTCCACTGTTTAAATTGTGGGTTTGGCCTGACTCTCTCCACTGTTTAAATTGTGGGTTCGGACTGACTCTCCACTGTTTAAATTGTGGGTTCGGACTGACTCCCTCCACTGTTTAAATTGTGGGTTCGGACTGACTCTCCCCACTGTTTAAATTGTGGGTTCGGACTGACTCTCTCCACTGTTTAAATTGTGGGTTCGGACTGACTCTCTCCACTGTTTAAATTGTGGGTTCGGACTGTCTCTCCACTGTTTCAATTGTGGGTTCGGACTGACTCTCTCCGCTGTTTAAATTGTGGGTTCGGACTGACTCTCCACTGTTTAAATTGTGGGTTCGGACTGACTCTCTCCACTGTTTAAATTGTGTGTTCGGACTGACTCTCTCCACTGTTTAAATTGTGTGTTCGGACTGACTCTCCACTGTTTAAATTGTGGGTTCGGACTGACTCTCTCCACTGTTTAAATTGTGTGTTCGGACTGACTCTCTCCACTGTTTAAATTGTGGGTTCGGACTGACTCTCTCCACTGTTTAAATTGTGGGTTCGGACTGACTCTCTCCACTGTTTAAATTGTGGGTTCGGACTGACTCTCCACTGTTTAAATTGTGGGTTCGGACTGACTCTCTCCACTGTTTAAATTGTGGGTTCGGACTGACTCTCCAGTGTTTAAATTGTGGGTTCGGACTGACTCTCCACTGTTTAAATTGTGGGTTCGGACTGACTCTCTCCACTGTTTAAATTGTGGGTTCGGACTGACTCTCTCCACTGTTTAAATTGTGGGTTCGGACTGACTCTCTCCACTGTTTAAATTGTGGGTTCGGACTGACTCTCCACTGTTTAAATTGTGGGTTCGGACTGACTCTCTCCACTGTTTAAACTGTGGGTTCGGACTGACTCTCTCCACTGTTTAAATTGTGGGTTCGGACTGACTCTCTCCACTGTTTAAATTGTGGGTTCGGACTGACTCTCTCCACTGTTTAAATTGTGGGTTCGGACTGACTCTCTCCACTGTTTAAATAGTGGGTTCGGACTGACTCTCTCCAGTGTTTAAATTGTGGGTTCGGACTGACTCTCTCCACTGTTTAAATTGTGGGTTCGGACTGACTCTCTCCACTGATTAAATTGTGGGTTCGGACTGACTCTCTCCACTGTTTAAATTGTGGGTTCGGACTGACTCTCCACTTCTTAAATTGTGGGTTCGGACTGACTCTCGCCACTGTTTAAATTGTGGGTTCGGACTGACTCTCTCCACTGTTTAAATTGTGGGTTCGGACTGACTGACTCCCTCCACTGTTTAAGTTGTGGGTTCGATCTGACTCTCTCCACTGTTATAATTGTGGGTTCGGACTGACTCTCCCCACTGTTCAAATTGTGGGTTCGGACTGACTCTCCACTGTTTAAATTGTGGGTTCGGACTGACTCTCTCCACTGTTTAAATTGTGGGTTCGGACTGACTGACACCCTCCACTGTTTAAATTGTGGGTTCGGACTGACTGACTCCCTCCACTGTTTAAGTTGTGGGTTCGATCTGACTCTCCCCACTGTTCAAATTGTGGGTTCGGACTGACTCTCCACTGTTTAAATTATGGGTTCGGACTGACTCTACCCACTCTTTAAATTGTGGGTTCGGACTGACTCTCCACTGTTTAAATTGTGGGTTCGGACTGACTCTCTCCACTGTTTAAATTGTGGGTTCGGACTGATCCTCTCCACTGTTTAAATTGTGGGTTCGGACTGACTCTCCCCACTGATCAAATTGTGGGTTCGGACTGACTCTCCACTGTTCAAATTGTGGGTTCGGACTGACTCTCCACTGTATAAATTGTGGGTTCAGACTGTCTCTCTCCACTGTTAAAATTGTGGGTTCGGACTGACTGACACCCTCCACTGTTTAAATTGTGGGTTCGGACTGACTGACTCCCTCCACTGTTTAAGTTGTGGGTTCGATCTGACTCTCTCCACTGTTATAATTGTGGGTTCGGACTGACTCTCCCCACTGTTTAAATTGTGGGTTCGGGCTGACTCTCTCCACTGTTTAAATTGTGGGTTCGGACTGACTCTCTCCACTGTTTAAATTGTGGGTTCGGACTGACTCTCCACTGTTTAATTTGTGGGTTCGGACTGACTCTCTCCACTGTTTTAATTGTGGGTTCGGACTGACTCTCTCCACTGTTTAAATTGTGGGTTCGGACTGACTCTCCCCACTGTTTAAATTGTGGGTTCGGACTGACTCTCTCCACTGTTTAAATTGTGGGTTCGGACTGACTCTCCACTGTTTAAATTGTGGGTTCGGACTGACTCTCTCCACTGTTTAAATTGTGGGTTCGGACTGACTGACACCCTCCACTGTTTAAATTGTGGGTTCGGACTGACTCCCTCCACTGTTTAAATTGTGGTTTCGGTCTGACTCTCTCCACTGTTTAAATTGTGGGTTCGGACTGACTCTCTCCACTGTTTAAATTGTGGGTTCGGACTGACTCTCTCCACTGTTTAAATTGTGGGTTCGGACTGACTCTCTCCACTGTTTAAATTGTGGGTTCAGACTGACTCTCCCCACTGTTTAAATTGTGGGTTCAGACTGACTCCCCACTGTTTAAATTGTGGGTTCGGACTGACTCTCCAGTGTTTAAATTGTGGGTTCGGACTGACTCTCTCCACTGTTTAAATTGTGGGTTCGGACTGACTCTCCAGTGTTTAAATTGTGGGTTCGGACTGACTCTCTCCAGTGTTTAAATTGTGGGTTCGGACTGACTCTCTCCACTGTTTAAATTGTGGGTTCGGACTGACTCTCTCCACTGTTTAAATTGTGGGTTCGGACTGACTCTCCACTGTTTAAATTGTGGGTTTGGACTGACTCTCTCCACTGTTTAAATTGTGGGTTCGGACTGACTCTCCACTGTTTAAATTGTGGGTTCGGACTGACTCTCTCCACTGTTTAAATTGTGGGTTCAGACTGACTCTCTCCACTGTTTAAATTGTGGGTTCGGACTGACTCTCTCCACTGTTTAAATTGTGGGTTCGGACTGACTCTCTCCACTGTTTAACTTGTGGGTTCGGACTGACTCTCCACTTCTGAAATTGTGGGTTCGGACTGACTCTCTCCACTGTTTAAATTGTGGGTTCGGACTGACTCTCTCCACTGTTTAAATTGTGGGTTCGGACTGACTGACACCCTCCACTGTTTAAATTGTGGGTTCGGACTGACTCTCCACTGTTTAAATTGTGGGTTCGGACTGACTCTCTCCACTGTTTAAATTGTGGGTTCGGACTGACTCTCTCCACTGTTTAAATTGTGGGTTCGGACTGACTCTCTCCACTGTTTAAATTGTGGGTTCGGACTGACTCTCTCCACTGTTTAAATTGTGGGTTCGGACTGACTCTCTCCACTGTTTAATTTGTGGGTTCGGACTGACTCTCTCCACTGTTTAAATTGTGGGTTCGGACTTACTCCCCACTGCTTAATTGTGGGTTCGGACTGACTCTCTCCTCTGTTTAAATTGTGGGTTCGGACTGACTCTCTCCACTGTTTAAATTGTGGGTTCGGACTGACTCTCTCCACTGTTTAAATTGTGGGTTCGGACTGACTCTCTCCACTGATTAAATTGTGGGTTCGGACTGACTCTCTCCACTGATTAAATTGTGAGTTCGGACTGACTCTCTCCATTGTTTAAATTGTGGGTTCGGACTGACTCTCTCCACTGTTTAATTTGTGGGTTCAGACTGACTCTCTCCACTGTTTAAATTGTGGGTTCGGACTGACTCTCTCCACTGATTAAATTGTGGGTTCGGACCGACTCTCTCCACTGTTTAAATTTTGGTTCAGACTGACTCCCCACTGTTTAAGTTGTGGGTTCGGACTGACTCTCTCCACTGTTTAAATTGTGGGTTCGGACTGACTCTCCACTGTTTAAATTGTGGGTTCGGACTGACTCTCCACTGTTTAAATTGTGGGTTTGGGCTGACTCTCTCCACTGTTTAAATTGTGGGTTCGGACTGACTCTCCACTGTTTAAATTGTGGGTTCGGACTGACTCTCCACTGTTTAAATTGTGGGTTCGGACTGACTCTCTCCGCTGCTTAAATTGTGGGTTCGGACTGACTCTCTCCACTGTCTAAATTGTGGGTTCGGACTGACTCTCTCCACTGTTTAAATTGTGGGTTCGGACTGACTCTCTCCGCTGTTTAAATTGTGGGTTCGGACTGACTCTCTCCACTGTTTAAATTGTGAGTTCGGACTGACTCTCTCCACTGTTTAAATTGTGGGTTCGGACTGACTCTCTCCACTGTTTAAATTGTGGGTTCGGACTGACTCTCCACTGTTTAAATTGTGGGTTCGGACTGACTCTCTCCACTGTTTAAATTGTGGGTTCGCACTATCTCTCTCCACTGTTTAAATTATGGGTTCGGACTGACTCTCCACTGTTTTAATTGTGGGTTCGGACTGACTCTCTCCACTGTTTAAATTGTGGGATCGGACTGACTCTCCCCACTGTTTAAATTGTGGGTTCGGACTCAGTCTCTCCATTGTTTAATTTGTGGGTTCGGGCTGACTCTCCACTGTTTAAATTGTGGGTTCGGACTGACTCTCTCCACTGTTTAAATTGTTGGTTCGGACTGACTCTCTCCACTGTTTAAATTGAGGGTTCGGACTGACTCTCTCCACTGTTTAAATTGTGGGTTCGGACTGACTCTCTCCACTGTTTAAATTGTGGGATCGGACTGACTCTCTCCACTGTTTAAATTGTGGGATCGGACTGACTCTCTCCACTGTTTAAATTGTGGGTTCGGACTGACTCTCTCCACTGTTTAAATTGTGGGTTCGGACTGACTCTCCACTGTTCAGATTGTGGGTTCGGACTGACTCTCTGCACTGTTTAAATTGTGGGTTCGGACTGACCCTCTCCACTGTTTAAATTGTGGGTTCGGACTGACTCTCTCCACTGTTTAAATTGTGGGCTCGGGCTGACTCTCTCCACTGTTTAAATTGTGGGTTCAGACTGACTCTCTCCACTGTTTAAATTGTGGGTTCGGACTGACTCTCCCCGCTGTTTAAATTGTGGGTTCAGACTGACTCTCTCCACTGTTTAAATTGTGGGTTCGGACTGACTCTCTCCACTGTTTAAATTGTGAGTTCGGACTGACTCTCCCCACTGTTTAAATTGTGGGTTCAGACTGACTCTCTCCACTGTTTAAATTGTGGGTTCGGACTGTGTGGTAAACCACTGTATTGTATATTGCCACCTCTGGGTGGCGCTGTGTATGGAGGCATGCCTCAGCTGACTCCACCCACCACTGTGTGGGTTTCGTTCAGACTTGTTCAGTCACTCACGAAGAAGCATGTTCTCTTCTTAGCTAATAAAAGCCTTATTCATCTCTTCTTTCGACTCATCATCTCTTCTTCGACTCATCACCTTTTATGAAGTAATTGATAAGCGTATCAATTTTATTGGCTAAAAGTTAAATGGCGACACCTGAGGAGCAACAACAGCAACGGATACAGCAGACATTGCTGAGAGCCCTCAGACCACCACGCCTGGACCTCGACCCTCAAGATGTGGGTGCATCAGCCAAGTTTGAACACTGGCTGAGCTGCTTTGAATCCTTCCTCGCAATCTCACAGGTTACAGAGGAGGATCACAAACTGAAAATTTTGACCGCCCAGGTGAGCCATCAAGTATATATGCTAATCCGGGACTCTAATACGTACGTGGCGGCCCTCGAGCTACTAAAAGGGCAATATACGCGCCCAGTGAACACAATTTACGCCCGACACCTCTTGGGATCCCGCAGGCAGCAACCGGGAGAATCGGTAGGGGCATTTGCACGGGCGCTACTGGCACTCTGCAGAGACTGCGATTGTAAAGCGGTAATGGCTGTGGAGCACGCGCAGGGACTCGCCTGTGATGCCTTCGTCAGGGGCCTCCAGTCAGACCACACCCGGCAGAGACTGCTAGAAAGCAAGGAACCCGACCTGAAGACGGCCATTGCCCTTGCGCTCTCGTTAGAGGAGGCCCACCGAAACCTCGAGGCATACCCCCGTAACAGCGCCGAGACATGGCAATCGAAACCGTGGGACACGGGACCGCCGCCCCCGGCACCAACCGCTGCAGCGACCCAACCGAGACAGCAGCCTCCGGTAAGAACTGCTTCGATGCCCAGTAACCAGGCCCAAAAATGCTATTTCTGTGGCCAGTTAAAACATCCCAGAGCGCACTGCCCAGCTAAGACAGCTACCTGCTCGGGCTGCGGGAAGAAAGGCCATTACGCTAACGCCTGCAAGGGGAAGCCAGCCAGCAGCGCAGCGTGCGGGCCGTGGGAGCAGCCATCTTATCCGCCATTTTGTGTACCCCCGGCCGCATGGCATCCGCCGCCATCGTATCCAACGCACTCAACCGCCATTTCGTCACCGGAACCGACCACCGTCTCGGCGGATGACTATAGTGACTCACTAAGCCACATACTGGCCTCCGTGACGCTGGATCAAGCCCTCCCTCACCATCTATCCAGCTCCATGATGGATATCGCGGTAAACGGCCGCGCCACCAGTTGCCTGATCGACAGCGGGAGCACAGAGAGTTTCGTCCACCCCGACACGGTACGTAGCCACTCCCTCACGATTCTGCCAACGCACCATCGCATTTCTATGGCGTCCAAGTCCCAGTCAATGGACATCAGCGGCTACTGTGTGGTGACCCTGTCAGTAGGGGGCACTGAATATAAAAAATTTAAACTGCTAGTCCTGCCCCGTCTTTGCGCTGCCGTCCTGCTAGGGTTGGATTTTCAGTGCCACCTTAAGAGTGTCACACTAGCATACGGTGGACCCCTCCCCCCACTCACAGTCTGCAACCAACAACTTTTAAATCGCCCGCTGCAAACCACCTGCAGCCTTTCCACATTAAAAGTCCCCCCCCCTCCCCTGTTCGCTAACCTCACCCGCGACTGTAAACCCATCGCTACCAAAAGCAGGCGGTACAGTGCCGGGGACAGAGCTTTTATCAGCTCTGAGGTGGAGCGGCTCTTGAAGGAGGGCATTATCGAAGGTAGCACTAGCCCCTGGCGAGCCCAGGTTGTAGTCGTTAAAACCACTGCAAAACGCCGCATGGTAATCGACTACAGCCAAACCATAAACCGGTACACCCAGCTGGACGCGTACCCCCTCCCTCGCATATCTGATATGGTCAATCAGATTGCGCAATACAAAGTATTCTCCACCATCGACCTTAAGTCAGCGTACCACCAGCTGCCCATCCGCCATGAGGACCGCCAGTATACTGCCTTCGAGGCAAACGGCCGCCTCTACCACTTCCTTAGGGTCCCCTTCGGCGTCACCAATGGGGTTTCGGTCTTCCAAAGGGAGATGGACCGAATGGTTGACCAGAACGCGCTGCGGGCAACCTTCCCCTATTTGGATAACGTCACCATCTGCGGCCACGACCAGCAGGACCACAACGTTAATCTAGCAAATTTCCTCCGTACGGCCCAACGGCTGAACCTAACGTACAATAAGGAAAAATGTATGTTTCACACCAAGCGCCTGGCCATCCTCGGCTGCGTGGTGGAGAACGGAGTCATCGGGCCCGACCCCGACAGAATGCGCCCCCTAATGGAGCTACCCCTTCCCCACTGCCAAAAAGCACTGAAGAGATGCCTGGGGTTTTTCTCCTACTACGCCCAGTGGGTGCCCCTCTATGCAGACAAAGCCAGGCCCCTCATCAAAGCCACCTCCTTCCCCCTGACACCAGAGGCGTGTGCAGCCTTCACTCTTATCAAGAACGATATCGCGAAGGCCGCATTGCACGCGGTGGATGAGTCCATCCCCTTCCAAGTGGAGAGCGATGCCTCCGACTTCGCCCTAGCCGCGACCCTTAACCAGGCGGGCAGACCCGTGGCCTTTTTCTCAAGGACCCTCCAGGGCCCCGAGACGAGACACTCCTCCGTCGAAAAGGAGGCCCAGGCTATTGTAGAAGCGGTGCGTCACTGGAGGCATTACCTGGCCGGGAAACGATTTACCCTGCTCACTGACCAGCGTTCAGTAGCTTTTATGTTTAATAATAAGCAGAGGGGTAAAATCAAGAACGACAAGATCTTGAGGTGGAGAATCGAACTCTCCACCTACAATTATGATATCTTGTATCGGCCAGGGAAACTCAATGAGCCCCCAGATGCCCTATCACGTGGTACATGCGCCAACGCGCAGAGTGATAGGCTGCAGTCCCTCCACAATGACCTCTGCCACCCGGGGGTCACCAGGTTTTTCCATTTTATCAAATCCCGTAACCTGCCCTACTCCATCGAGGAGGTCAGGACCATGACCAAGAGCTGCCAAATCTGCGCCGAGTGCAAACCGCACTTCTATAGGCCGGACAGAGCAAGCCTGATCAAGGCCACCCGCCCCTTCGAACGCCTGAGCGTCGATTTTAAAGGGCCCCTCCCCTCCGCTGACCGCAATGTGTACTTCCTCAACATAGTTGATGAGTACTCCCGTTTCCCCTTTGCCATCCCTTGCCCAGACATGACCAGTACCACGGTCATCAAGTGTCTGAATGACATCTTCGCTCTGTTCGGGTTCCCCAGCTATATACATAGCGACAGGGGCTCATCGTTCATGAGCGACGAACTTCGGCAGTACCTGCTAACAAGAGGTATCGCCACGAGCAGGACCACCAGCTACAACCCCCGGGGGAACGGCCAGGTGGAAAGGGAGAACGCGACGGTTTGGAAGGCAGTCCTCTTAGCACTAAAATCTAAGGGCCTTCCGACCTCCCGCTGGCAGGAGGTCCTCCCTGCAGCGCTCCACTCCATTCGGTCACTGCTTTGTACTGCCACTAATGCGACCCCTCATGAGAAAATGTTCGTTTTCCCCCGGAAGTCTACATCGGGAACCTCGCTACCGGCATGGTTGACTTCTCCTGGGCCCGTCCTACTGCGGAGGCACGTGAGGACGCATAAAACGGACCCCCTGGTCGAGCGGGTGCACCTCCTACACGCCAACCCCCAGTATGCCTGGGTGACATACCCAGACGGGCGGGAGGACACGGTCTCCATACGAGATCTCGCACCCTCGGGTACCCCTGAATTACCACCGTTATCCCCCTTACCACCGTTATCCCCCTTACCACTGTTATCCCCCACCACCCCTCCCAACCCAACCCCTGCAGACGGCATGCCAAAGCCCCAGGAATCTTCGCCAACCACCCAGACACCAGACCCGACGTCGGATGCTGCAACACCACCGCCGCCACCACGACGATCAGGACGTCAGACAAGGCCTCCTGATAGACTTAACTTGTAGTACCCTTCACCCCGCCGGACTTCACATTAAACAAGGGGTGAATGTGGTAAACCACTGTATTGTATATTGCCACCTCTGGGTGGCGCTGTGTATGGAGGCATGCCTCAGCTGACTCCACCCACCACTGTGTGGGTTTCGTTCAGACTTGTTCAGTCACTCACGAAGAAGCATGGTCTCTTCTTAGCTAATAAAAGCCTTATTCATCTCTTCTTTCGACTCATCATCTCTTCTTCGACTCATCACCTTTTATGAAGTAATTGATAAGCGTATCAGACTGACTCTCCACTGTTTAAATTGTGGGTTCGGACTGACTCTCTCCACTGTTTAAATTGTGGGTTCGGACTGACTCTCTCCACTGTTTAAATTTTGGGTTCGGACTGACTCACCACTGTTTAAATTGTGGGTTCGGACTGACTCTCTCCGCTGTTTAAATTGTGGGTTCGGGTTGACTATCTCCACTGTTTAAATTGTGGGTTCGGACTGACTCTCTCCGCTGTTTAAATTGTGGGTTCAGACTGACTCTCTCCACTGTTTAAATTGTGGGTTTGGACTGACTCTCTGCACTCTTTAAATTGTGGGTTCGGACTGATTCTCTCCACTGTTTAAATTGTGGGTTCGGGCTGACTCTCCCCACTGTTTAAATTGTGGGTTTGGACTGACTCTCTCCACTGATTAAATTGTGGGTTCGGACTGACTCTCTCCACTGTTTAAATTGTGGGTTCGGACTGACTCTCTCCACTGTTTAAATTGTTGGTTCAGACTGGCTCTCTCCACTGTTTAAATTGTGGGTTCGGACTGACTCTCTCCACTGATTAAATTGTGGGTTCGGACTGACTCTCTCCACTGTTTAAATTGTGGGTTTGGACTGACTCTCCACTGTTTAAATTGTGGGTTCGGACTGACTCTCCACTGTTTAAATTGTGGGTTCGGACTGACTCTCTCCACTGTTTAAATTGTGGGTTCGGACTGACTCTCCACTGTTTAAATTGTGGGTTCGGACTGACTCTCTCCACTGTTTAAATTGTGGGTTCGGACTGACTCTCTCCACTGTTTAAATTGTGGGTTCAGACTGACTCCCCACTGTTTAAATTGTGGGTTCAGACTGACTCTCTCCACTGTTTAAATTGTGGGTTCGGACTGACTCTCCACTGTTTAAATTGTGGGTTCGGACTGCCTCTCTCCGCTGCTTAAATTGTGGGTTCGGACTGACTCTCTCCACTGTTTAAATTGTGGGTTCGGACTGACTCTCTCCACTGTTTAAATTGTGGGTTCGGACTGACTCTCTCCGCTGTTTAAATTGTGGGTTCGGACTGACTCTCTCCACTGTTTAAATTGTGAGTTCGGACTGATTCTCCACTGTTTAAATTGTGGGTTCGGACTGCCTCTCTCCGCTGCTTAAATTGTGGGTTCGGACTGACTCTCTCCGCTGTTTAAATTGTGGGTTCGGACTGACTCTCTCCACTGTTTAAATTGTGGGTTCGGACTGACTCTCTCCGCTGTTTAAATTGTGGGTTCGGACTGACACTCCACTGTTTAAATTGTGGGTTCGGACTGACTCTCCCCTGTTTAAATTGTGGGTTCGGACTGACTCTCCACTGTTTAAATTGTGGGTTCGGACTGACTCTCCTCACTGTTTAAATTGTGGGTTCGGACTCAGTCTCTCCATTGTTTAAATTGTGGGTTCGGGCTGACTCTCCACTGTTTAAATTGTGGGTTCGGACTGACTCTCTCCACTGTTTAAATTGTTGGTTCATACTGACTCTCTCCACTGTTTAAATTGTGGGTTCGGACTGACTCTCTCCACTGTTTAAATTGTGGGATCGGACTGACTCTCTCCACTGTTTAAATTGTGGGTTCGGACTGACTCCACTGTTTAAATTGTGGGTTCGGACTGACTCTCCACTGTTCAGATTGTGGGTTCGGACTGACTCTCTGCACTGTTTAAATTGTGGGTTCGGACTGACTCTCTCCACTGTTTAAATTGTGGGTTCAGACTGACTCTCCACTGTTTAAATTGTGGGTTAGGACTGACTTTCTCCACTGTTTAAATTGTGGGTTCGGACTGACCCTCTCCACTGTTTAAATTGTGGGTTCGGGCTGACTCTCTCCACTGTTTAAATTGTGGGTTCAGACTGACTCTCTCCACTGTTTAAATTGTGGGTTCGGACTGACTCTCCCCACTGTTTAAATTGTGGGTTCGGACTGACTCTCTCCACTGTTTAAATTGTGGGTTCGGACTGACTCTCCACTGTTTAAATTGTGGGTTCGGACTGACTCTCTCCACTGTTTAAATTGTGGGTTCGGACTGACTCTCTCCACTGTTTAAATTTTGGGTTCGGACTGACTCTCCACTGTTTAAATTGTGGGTTCGGACTGACTCTCTCCGCTGTTTAAATTGTGGGTTCGGGTTGACTATCTCCACTGTTTAAATTGTGGGTTCGGACTGACTCTCTCCGCTGTTTAAATTGTGGGTTCCGACTGACTCTCTCCACTGTTTAAATTGTGGGTTTGGACTGACTCTCTCCACTGTTTAAATTGTGGGTTCGGACTGACTCCACTGTTTAAATTGTGGGTTCGGACTGACTCTCCACTGTTTAAATTGTGGGATCGGACTGACTCTCTCCACTGTTTAAATTGTGGGTTCAGACTGACACTCTCCACTGTTTAAATTGTGGGTTCAGACTGACTCTCTCCACTGTTTAAATTGTGGGTTCGGACTGACTCTCTCCACTGTTTAAATTGTGGGTTCGAGCTGACTCTCTCCACTGTTTAAATTGTGGCTTCGGACTGACTCTCTCCACTGTTTAAATTGTGGGTTCGGACTGACTCTCTGCGCTGTTTAAATTGTGGGTTCGGACTGACTCTCTCCACTGTTTAAATTGTGGGTTTGGACTGACTCTGCACTGTTTAAATTGTGGGTTCGGACTGACTCTCTCCACTGTTTAAATTGTGGGTTCGGGCTGACTCTCCCCACTGTTAAATTGTGGGTTTGGACTGACTCTATCCACTGTTTAAATTGTGGGTTCGGACTGACTCTCTCCACTGTTTAAATTGTGGGTTCGGACTGACTCTCCACTGTTTAAATTGTGGGTTCGGACTGACTCTCCACTGTTTGCATTGTGGGTTCGGACTGACTCTCTCCACTGTTTAAATTGTGGGTTCGGACTGACTCTCTCCACTGTTTAAATTGTGGGTTCGGACTGACTCTCTCCACTGTTTAAATTGTGGGTTCGGACTGACTCTCTCCACTGTTTAAATTGTGGGTTCGGACTGACTCCCTCCACTGTTTAAATTGTGGGTTCGGACTGACTCTCTCCACTGTTTAAATTGTGGGTTCGGACTGACTCTCTGCACTGTTTAAATTGGGGGTTCGGACTGACTCTCTGCACTGTTTAAATTGGGGGTTCGGACTGACTCTCTCCCCTGTTTAAATTGTGGGTTCGGACTGACTCTCTCCACTGTTTAAATTGTGGGTTCGGACTGACTCTCCACTGTTTAAATTGTGGGTTCGGACTGACTCTCCACTGTTTAAATAGTGGGTTCAGACTGACTCTCCCCACTGTTTAAATTGTGGGTTCAGACTGACTCTCCCCACTGTTTGAATTGTGGGTTCGGGCTGACTCTCCCCACTGTTTAAATTGTGGGTTCCGGCTGACTCTCTCCACTGTTTAAATTGTGGGTTCGGACTGACTCTCTCCACTGTTTAAATTGTGGGTTCAGACTGACTCTCTCCACTGTTTAAATTGTGGGTTCGGACTGACTCTCTCCACTGTTTAAATTGTGGGTTCGGACTGACACTCTCCACTGTTTAAATTGTGGGTTCGGACTGACTCTCCCCACTGTTTAAATTGTGGGTTCGGACTGACTCTCTCCACTGTTTAAATTGTGGGTTCGGACTGACTCTCCCCACTGTTTAAATTGTGGGTTCGGACTGACTCTCTCCACTGTTTAAATTGTGGGTTCGGACTGACTCCCTCCACTGTTTAAATTGTGGGTTCGGACTGACTCTCCACTGTTTAAATTGTGGGTTCGGACTGACTCTCTCCGCTATTTAAATTGTGGGTTCAGACTGACTCTCTCCACTGTTTAAGTTGTGGGTTCGGACTGACTCTCTCCACTGTTTAAATTGTGGGTTCGGACTGACTCTCTCCACTGTTTAAATTGTGGGTTCAGACTGACTCTCTCCACTGTTCAAATTGTGGGTTCGGACTGACTCTCTCCACTGTTTAAATTGTGGGTTCGGAGTGACTCTCTCCACTGTTTAAATTGTGGGTTCGGACTGACTCTCTCCACTGTTTAAATTGTGGGTTCCGACTGACTCTCTCCACTGTTTAAATTGTGGGTTCGGGCTGACTCTCTCCACTGTTTAAATTGTGGGTTCGGAGTGACTCTCTCCACTGTTTAAATTGTGGGTTCGGGCTGACTCTCCCCACTGTTTAAATTGTGGGTTCGGACTGACTCTCTCCACTGTTTAAATTGTGGGTTCGGACTGACTCTCTCCACTGTTTAAATTGTGGGTTCGGACTGACTCTCCAGTGTTTAAATTGTGGGTTCGGACTGACTCTCCACTGTTTAAATTGTGGGTTCAGACTGACTCTCTCCACTGTTTCAATTGTGGGTTCGAACTGACTCTCTCCACTGTTTAAATTGTGGGTTCGGACTGACTCTCTCCACTGTTTAAATTGTGGGTTCGGACTGACTCTCTCCACTGTTTAAATTGTGGGTTCGGACTGACTCTCCCCACTGTTTAAATTGTGGGTTCGGACTGACTGTCCCTACTGTTTAAATTGTGGGTTCGGACTGACTCTCTCCACTGTTTAAATTGTGGGTTCGGACTGACTCTCCCCACTGTTTAAATTGTGGGTTCGGACTGACTGTCCCTACTGTTTAAATTGTGGGTTCGGACTGACTCTCCCCACTGTTTAAATTGTGGGTTCGGACTGACTCCGCTGTTTAAATTGTGGGTTCGGACTGACTCTCTGCACTGTTTAAATTGTGGGTGCGGACTGAGTCTCTCCACTGTTTAAATTGTGGGTTCGGACTGACTCGCTCCACTGTTGAAATTGTGGGTTCGGACTGACTCTCCCCACTGTTTAAATTGTGGGTTCGGACTGACTCTCCCCACTGTTTAAATTGTGGGTTCGGACTGACTCTCTCCACTGTTTAATTTGTGGGTTCGGCCTGACTCTCTCCACTGTTTAAATTGTGGGTTCAGAGTGACTCTCTCCACTGTATAAATTGTGGGTGCAGACTGACTCTCTCCACTGTTTAAATTGTGGGTTCGGACTGACTCTCTCCGCTGTTTAATTTGTGGGTTCGGACTGACACTCTCCACTGTTTAAATTGTGGGTTCGGACTGACTCTCCCCACTTTTTCAATTGTGGGTTCGGACTGAATCTCTCCAATGTTTAAATTGTGGGTTCGGACTGACTCTCTCCAGTGTTTAAATTGTGGGTTCGGACTGACTCTCTCCACTGTTTAAATTGTGGGTTCGGACTGACTCTCCCCACTGTTTAAATAGTGGGTTCGGACTGACTCTCCCCACTGTTTAAATTGTGGGTTCGGACTGACTCTCTCCACTGTTTAAATTGTGGGTTCGGACTGATCCTCTCCACTGTTTAAATTGTGGGTTCGGACTGACTCTCCCCACTGTTCAAATTGTGGGTTCGGACTGACTCTCCACTGTTTAAATTGTGGGTTCGGACTGACTCTCTCCACTGTTTAAATTGTGGGTTCGGACTGACTCTCTCCACTGTTTAAATTGTGGGTTCGGACTGACTCTCTCCACTGATTAAATTGTGGGTTCGGACTGACTCTCTCCACTGTTTAAATTGTGGGTTCGGACTGACTCTCTCCACTGTTTAAATTGTGGGTTCAGACTGACTCCCCACTGTTTAAATTGTGGGTTCAGACTGACTCTCTCCACTGTTTAAATTGTGGTTTCGGACTGACTCTCCACTGTTTAAATTGTGGGTTCGGACTGACTCCCCACTGTTTAAATTGTGGGTTCAGACTGACTCTCTCCACTGTTTAAATTGTGGTTTCGGACTGACTCTCCACTGTTTAAATTGTGGGTTCAGACTGACTCCCCACTGTTTAAATTGTGGGTTCAGACTGACTCTCTCCACTGTTTAAATTGTGGTTTCGGACTGACTCTCCACTGTTTAAATTGTGGGTTCAGACTGACTCCCCACTGTTTAAATTGTGGGTTCAGACTGACTCTCTCCACTGCTTAAATTGTGGGTTCGGACTGACTCTCTCCACTGTTTAAATTGTGGGTTCGGACTGACTCTCTCCACTGTTTAAATTGTGGGTTCGGACTGACTCTCTCCGCTGTTTAAATTGTGGGTTCGGACTGACTCTCTCCACTGTTTAAATTGTGAGTTCTGACTGATTCTCCACTGTTTAAATTGTGGGTTCGGACTATCTCTCTCCACTGTTTAAATTGTGGGTTCGGACTGACTCTCCACTGTTTAAATTGTGGGTTCGGACTGACTCTCTCCACTGTTTGAATTGTGGGATCGGACTGACTCGCCTCACTGTTTAAATTGTGGGTTTGGGCTCAGTCTCTCCATTGTTTAAATTGTGGGTTCGGGCTGACTCTCCACTGTTTAAATTGTGGGTTCGGACTGACTCTCTCCACTGTTTAAATTGTTGGTTCGGACTGATTCTCTCCACTGTTTAAATTGTGGGTTCGGACTGACTCTCTCCACTGTTTAAATTGTGGGATCGGACTGACTCTCTCCACTGTTTAAATTGTGGGATCGGACTGACTCTCTCCACTGTTTAAATTGTGGGTTCGGACTGACTCTCTCCACTGTTTAAATTGTGGGTTCGGACTGACTCTCCACTGTTCAGATTGTGGGTTCGGACTGACTCTCTGCACTGTTTAAATTGTGGGTTCGGACTGACTCTCTCCACTGTTTAAATTGTGGGTTCAGACTGACTCTCCACTGTTTAAATTGTGGGTTAGGACTGACTCTCTCCACTGTTTAAATTGTGGGTTCGGACTGACCCTCTCCACTGTTTAAATTGTGGGTTCGGACTGACTCTCTCCACTGTTTAAATTGTGGGTTCGGGCTGACTCTCCACTGTTTAAATTGTGGTTTCAGACTGACTCTCTCCACTGTTTAAATTGTGGGTTCGGACTGACTCTCTCCGCTGTTTAAATTGTGGGTTCAGACTGACTCTCTCCACTGTTTAAATTGTGGGTTCGGACTGACTCTCTCCACTGTTTAAATTGTGAGTTCGGACTGACTCTCCCCACTGTTTAAATTGTGGGTTCGGACTGACTCTCTCCACTGTTTAAATTGTGGGTTCGGACTGACTCTCCACTGTTTAAATTGTGGGTTCGGACTGACGCTCTCCACTGTTTAAATTGTGGGTTCGGACTGACTCCACTGTTTAAATTTTGGGTTCGGACTGACTCTCCACTGTTTAAATTGTGGGTTCGGACTGACTCTCTCCGCTGTTTAAATTGTGGGTTCAGACTGACTCTCTCCACTGTTTAAATTGTGGGTTTGGACTGACTCTCTCCACTGTTTAAATTGTGGGTTCGGACTGACTCTCCCCACTGTTTAAATTGTGGGTTCGGACTGACTCTCTCCACTGTTTAAATTGTGGGTTCGGACTGACTCTCCACTGTTTAAATTGTGGGATCGGACTGACTCTCTCCACTGTTTAAATTGTGGGTTCAGACTGACTCTCTCCACTGTTTAAATTGTGGGTTCGGACTGACTCTCTCCACTGTTTAAATTGTGGGTTCGAGCTGACTCTCTCCACTGTTTAAATTGTGGCTTCGGACTGACTCTCCACTGTTTAAATTGTGGGTTCGGACTGACTCTCTGCGCTGTTTAAATTGTGGGTTCGGACTGACTCTCTCCACTGTTTTAATTGTGGGTTTGGACTGACTCTCTGCACTGTTTAAATTGTGGGTTCGGACTGACTCTCTCCACTGTTTAAATTGTGGGTTCGGGCTGACTCTCCCCACTGTTAAATTGTGGGTTTGGACTGACTCTATCCACTGTTTAAATTGTGGGTTCGGACTGACTCTCCACTGTTTAAATTGTGGGTTCGGACTGACTCTCTCCACTGTTTAAATTGTGGGTTCGGACTGATTCTCCACTGTTTAAATTGTGGGTTCGGACTGACTCTCCACTGTTTGCATTGTGGGTTCGGACTGACTCTCTCCACTGTTTAAATTGTGGGTTCGGACTGACTCTCTCCACTGTTTAAATTGTGGGTTCGGACTGACTCTCCCCACTGTTTAAATTGTGGGTTCGGACTGACTCTCTCCACTGTTTAAATTGTGGGTTCGGACTGACTCTCCAGTGTTTAAATTGTGGGTTCGGACTGACTCTCTCCACTGTTTAAATTGTGGGTTCGGACTGACTCCCTCCACTGTTTAAATTGTGGATTCGGACTGACTCTCTCCACTGTTTAAATTGTGGGTTCGGACTGACTCTCTGCACTGTTTAAATTGGGGGTTCAGGCTGACTCTCTCCCCTGTTTAAATTGTGGGTTCGGACTGACTCTCTCCACTGTTTAAATTGTGGGTTCGGACTGACTCTCCACTGTTTAAATAGTGGGTTCAGACTGACTCTCCCCACTGTTTAAATTGTGGGTTCAGACTGACTCTCCCCACTGTTTGAATTGTGGGTTCGGGCTGACTCTCCCCACTGTTTAAATTGTGGGTTTGGACTGACTCTCTCCACTGTTTAAATTGTGGGTTCGGACTGACTCTCTCCACTGTTTAAATTGTGGGTTCAGACTGACTCTCTCCACTGTTTAAATTGTGGGTTCGGACTGACTCTCGCCACTGTTTAAATTGTGGGTTCGGACTGACTGTCCCTACTGTTTAAATTGTGGGTTCGGACTGACTCTCTCCACTGTTTAAATTGTGGGTTCGGACTGACTCTCCCCACTGTTTAAATTGTGGGTTCGGACTGACTGTCCCTACTGTTTAAATTGTGGGTTCGGACTGACTCTCCCCACTGTTTAAATTGTGGGTTCGGACTGACTCCGCTGTTTAAATTGTGGGTTCGGACTGACTCTCTGCACTGTTTAAATTGTGGGTGCGGACTGAGTCTCTCCACTGTTTAAATTGTGGGTTCGGACTGACTCGCTCCACTGTTTAAATTGTGGGTTCGGACTGACTCTCCCCACTGTTTAAATTGTGGGTTCGGACTGACTCTCTCCACTGTTTAAATTGTGGGTTCAGAGTGACTCTCTCCACTGTATAAATTGTGGGTGCAGACTGACTCTCTCCACTGTTTAAATTGTGGGTTCGGACTGACTCTCTCCGCTGTTTAATTTGTGTGTTCGGACTGACACTCTCCACTGTTTAAATTGTGGGTTCGGACTGACTCTCCCCACTGTTTCAATTGTGGGTTCGGACTGAATCTCTCCAATGTTTAAATTGTGGGTTCGGACTGACTCTCTCCACTGTTTAAATTGTGGGTTCGGACTGACTCTCCCCACTGTGTAAATAGTGGGTTCGGACTGACTCTCCCCACTGTTTAAATTGTGGGTTCGGACTGCCTCTCCACTGTTTAAATTGTGGGTTCGGACTGACTCCCTCCACTGTTTAAATTGTGGGTTCGGACTGACTCTCTCCAGTGTTTAAATTGTGGGTTCGGAGTGACTCTCTCCACTGTTTAAATTGTGGGTTCGGACTGACTCTCCCCACTGTTTAAATAGTGGGTTCGGACTGACTCTCCCCACTGTTTAAATTGTGGGTTCGGACTGCCTCTCCACTGTTTAAATTGTGGGTTTGGACTGACTCTCTCCACTGTTTAAATTGTGGGTTCGGACTGATCCTCTCCACTGTTTAAATTGTGGGTTCGGACTGACTCTCCCCACTGTTCAAATTGTGGGTTCGGACTGACTCTCCACTGTTTAAATTGTGGGTTCGGACTGACTCTCCACTGTATAAATTGTGGGTTCGGTCTGACTCTCTCCACTGTTTAAATTGTGGGTTTGGACTGACTCTCTCCACTGTTTAAATTGTGGGTTCGGACTGACTCTCCACTGTTTAATTTGTGGGTTCGGACTGACTCTCTCCACTGTTTAAATTGTGGGTTCGGACTTACTCCCCACTGCTTAATTGTGGGTTCGGACTGACTCTCTCCACTGTTTAAATTGTGGGTACGGACTGACTCTCTCCACTGTTTAAATTGTGGGTTCAGACTGACTCTCTCCACTGATTAAATTCTGGTTCCGGACTGACTCTCTCCACTGTTTAAATTGTGGGTTCGGACTGACTCTCCACTGTTTAAATTGTGGGTTCGGACTGACTCTCTCCACTGTTTAAATTGTGGGTTCGGACTGACTCTCCACTGTTTAAATTGTGGGTTCGGACTGACTCTCTCCACTGTTTAAATTGTGGGTTCAGACTGACTCTCTCCACTGTTTAAATTGTGGGTTCGGACTGACTCTCTCCACTGTTTAAATTGTGGGTTCGGACTGACTCTCCCCACTGTTTAAATTGTGGGTTCGGACTGACTCTCTCCACTGTTTAAATTGTGGGTTCGGACTGACTCCCTCCACTGTTTAAATTGTGGGTTCGGACTGACTCTCCACTGTTTAAATTGTGGGTTCGGACTGACTCTCTCCACTGTTTAAATTGTGGGTTCGGACTGACTCTCCCCACTGTTTAAATTGTGGTTCCGGACTGACTCTCTCCACTGTTTAAATTGTGGGTTCGGACTGACTCTCCACTGTTTAAATTGTGGGTTCGGACTGACTCTCTCCACTGTTTAAATTGTGGGTTCGGACTGACTCTCCACTGTTTAAATTGTGGGTTCGGACTGACTCTCTCCACTGTTTAAATTGTGGGTTCAGACTGACTCTCTCCACTGTTCAAATTGTGGGTTCGGAGTGACTCTCTCCACTGTTTAAATTGTGGGTTCGGGCTGACTCTCCCCACTGTTTAAATTGTGGGTTCGGACTGACTCTCTCCACTGTTTAAATTGTGGGTTCGGACTGACTCTCTCCACTGTTTAAATTGTGGGTTCGGACTGACTCTCTCCACTGTTTAAATTGTGGGTTCGGACTGAATCTCTCCACTGTTTAAATTGTGGGTTCGGACTGACTCTCCAGTGTTTAAATTGTGGGTTCGGACTGACTCTCTCCACTGTTTCAATTGTGGGTTCGAACTGACTCTCTCCACTGTTTAAATTGTGGGTTCGGACTGACTCTCTCCACTGTTTAAATTGTGGGTTCGGACTGACTCTCTCCACTGTTTAAATTGTGGGTTCGGACTGACTCTCTCCACTGTTTAAATTGTGGGTTCAGACTGACTCTCCCCACTGTTTAAATTGTGGGTTCAGACTGACTCTCCCCACTGTTTGAATTGTGGGTTCGGGCTGACTCTCCCCACTGTTTAAATTGTGGGTTTGGACTGACTCTCTCCACTGTTTAAATTGTGGGTTCGGACTGACTCTCTCCACTGTTTAAATTGTGGGTTCAGACTGACTCTCTCCACTGTTTAAATTGTGGGTTCGGACTGACTCTCCCCACTGTTTAAATTGTGGGTTCGGACTGACTGACACCCTCCACTGTTTAAATTGTGGGTTCGGACTTACTCTCCACTGTTTAAATTGTGGGTTCGGACTGACTCTCCACTGTTTAAATTGTGGGTTCGGACTGACTCTCTCCACTGTTTAAATTGTGGGTTCGGACTGACTCTCTCCACTGTTTAAATTGTGGGTTCGGACTGACTCTCCCCACTGTTTAAATTGTGTGTTCGGACTGACTCTCCACTGTTTAAATTGTGGGTTCGGACTGACTCTCTCCACTGTTTAAATTGTGGGTTCGGACTGACTCTCCCCACTGTTTAAATTGTGGGTTCGGACTGACTGTCCCTACTGTTTAAATTGTGGGTTCGGACTGACTCTCCCCACTGTTTAAATTGTGGGTTCGGACTGACTCCGCTGTTTAAATTGTGGGTTCGGGCTGACTCTCTGTACTGTTTAAATTGTGGGTGCGGACTGAGTCTCTCCACTGTTTAAATTGTGGGTTCGGACTGACTCTCCCCACTGTTTAAATTGTGGGTTCGGACTGACTCTCCCCACTGTTTAAATTGTGGGTTCGGACTGACTCTCTCCACTGTTTAATTTGTGGGTTCGGCCTGACTCTCTCCACTGTTTAAATTGTGGGTTCAGAGTGACTCTCTCCACTGTATAAATTGTGGGTGCAGACTGACTCTCTCCACTGTTTAAATTGTGGGTTCGGACTGACTCTCTCCGCTGTTTAATTTGTGGGTTCGGACTGACACTCTCCACTGTTTAAATTGTGGGTTCGGACTGACTCTCCCCACTGTTTCAATTGTGGGTTCGGACTGAATCTCTCCAAAGTTTAAATTGTGGGTTCGGACTGACTCTCTCCACTGTTTAAATTGTGGGTTCGGACTGACTCTCCCCACTGTTTAAATAGTGGGTTCGGACTGAATCTCCCCACTGTTTAAATTGTGGGTTCGGACTGACTCTCTCCAGTGTTTAAATTGTGGGTTCGGACTGACTCTCTCCACTGTTTAAATTGTGGGTTCGGCCTGACTCTCTCCAGTGTTTAAATTGTGGGTTCGGACTGACTCTCTCCACTGTTTAAATTGTGGGTTCGGACTGACTCTCTCCACTGTTTAAATTGTAGGTTCGGACTGACTCACTCCACTGTTTAAATTGTGGGTTCGGACTGATCCTCTCCACTGTTTAAATTGTAGGTTCGGACTGACTCACTCCACTGTTTAAATTGTGGGTTCGGACTGATCCTCTCCACTGTTTAAATTGTGGGTTCGGACTGACTCTCCCCACTGTTCAAATTGTGGGTTCGGACTGACTCTCCACTGTTTAAATTGTGGGTTCGGACTGACTCTCCACTGTATAAATTGTGGGTTCGGTCTGACTCTCTCCACTGTTTAAATTGTGGGTTTGGACTGACTCTCTCCACTGTTTAAATTGTGGGTTTGGACTGACTCTCTCCACTGTTTAAATTGTGGGTTCGGACTGACTCTCCACTTTTTAATTTGTGGGTTCGGACTGACTCTCTCCACTGTTTAAATTGTGGGTTCGGACTTACTCCCCACTGCTTAATTGTGGGTTCGGACTGACTCTCTCCAGTGTTTAAATTGTGGGTACGGACTGACTCTCTCCACTGTTTAAATTGTGGGTTCAGACTGACTCTCCACTGTTTAAATTGTGGGTTCGGACTTACTCCCCACTGCTTAATTGTGGGTTCGGACTGACTCTCTCCAGTGTTTAAATTGTGGGTTCGGACTGACTCTCTCCACTGTTTAAATTGTGGGTTCAGACTGACTCTCTCCACTGTTTAAATTGTGGGTTCGGACTGACTCTCTCCACTGTTTAAATTGTGGGTTCAGACTGACTCTCTCCACTGTTTAAATTGTGGGTTCAGACTGACTCTCCACTGTTTAAATTGTGGGTTCGGACTTACTCCCCACTGCTTAATTGTGGGTTCGGACTGACTCTCTCCAGTGTTTAAATTGTGGGTTCGGACTGACTCTCTCCACTGTTTAAATTGTGGGTTCAGACTGACTCTCTCCACTGTTTACATTGTGGGTTCGGACTGACTCTCCACTGTTTAAATTGTGGGTTCGGACTGCCTCTCTCCGCTGCTTAAATTGTGGGTTCGGACTGACTCTCTCCACTGTTTAAATTGTGGGTTCGGACTGACTCTCTCCACTGTTTAAATTGTGGGTTCGGACTGACTCTCCCCACTGTTTAAATTGTGGGTTCGGACTGACTCTCTCCACTGTTTAAATTGTGGGTTCGGACTGACTCCCTCCACTGTTTAAATTGTGGGTTCGGACTGACTCTCCACTGTTTAAATTGTGGGTACGGACTGACTCTCTCCACTGTTTAAATTGTGGGTTCGGACTGACTCTCCTCACTGTTTAAATTGTGGTTCCGGACTGACTCTCTCCACTGTTTAAATTGTGGGTTCGGACTGACTCTCCACTGTTTAAATTGTGGGTTCGGACTGACTCTCTCCACTGTTTAAATTGTGGGTTCGGACTGACTCTCCACTGTTTAAATTGTGGGTTCGGACTGACTCTCTCCACTGTTTAAATTGTGGGTTCAGACTGACTCTCTCCACTGTTCAAATTGTGGGTTCGGAGTGACTCTCTCCACTGTTTAAATTGTGGGTTCGGACTGACTCCACTGTTTAAATTGTGGGTTTGGACTGACTCTCTGCACTCTTTAAATTGTGGGTTCGGACTGATTCTCTCCACTGTTTAAATTGTGGGTTCGGGCTGACTCTCCCCACTGTTTAAATTGTGGGTTTGGACTGACTCTCTCCACTGTTTAAATTGTTGGTTCAGACTGGCTCTCTCCACTGTTTAAATTGTGGGTTCGGACTGACTCTCTCCACTGATTAAATTGTGGGTTCGGACTGACTCTCTCCACTGTTTAAATTGTGGGTTTGGACTGACTCTCCACTGTTTAAATTGTGGGTTCGGACTGACTCTCCACTGTTTAAATTGTGGGTTCGGACTGACTCTCCACTGTTTAAATTGTGGGTTCGGACTGACTCTCTCCACTGTTTAAATTGTGGGTTCGGACTGACTCTCTCCACTGTTTAAATTGTGGGTTCAGACTGACTCCCCACTGTTTAAATTGTGGGTTCAGACTGACTCTCTCCACTGTTTAAATTGTGGGTTCGGACTGACTCTCCACTGTTTAAATTGTGGGTTCGGACTGCCTCTCTCCGCTGCTTAAATTGTGGGTTCGGACTGACTCTCTCCACTGTTTAAATTGTGGGTTCGGACTGACTCTCTCCACTGTTTAAATTGTGGGTTCGGACTGACTCTCTCCGCTGTTTAAATTGTGGGTTCGGACTGACTCTCTCCACTGTTTAAATTGTGAGTTCGGACTGATTCTCCACTGTTTAAATTGTGGGTTCGGACTGACTCTCTCCACTGTTTAAATTGTGGGTTCGGACTGCCTCTCTCCGCTGCTTAAATTGTGGGTTCGGACTGACTCTCTCCGCTGTTTAAATTGTGGGTTCGGACTGACTCTCTCCACTGTTTAAATTGTGGGTTCGGACTGACTCTCTCCGCTGTTTAAATTGTGGGTTCGGACTGACACTCCACTGTTTAAATTGTGGGTTCGGACTGACTCTCCCCTGTTTAAATTGTGGGTTCGGACTGACTCTCCACTGTTTAAATTGTGGGTTCGGACTGACTCTCCTCACTGTTTAAATTGTGGGTTCGGACTCAGTCTCTCCATTGTTTAAATTGTGGGTTCGGGCTGACTCTCCACTGTTTAAATTGTGGGTTCGGACTGACTCTCTCCACTGTTTAAATTGTTGGTTCATACTGACTCTCTCCACTGTTTAAATTGTGGGTTCGGACTGACTCTCTCCACTGTTTAAATTGTGGGATCGGACTGACTCTCTCCACTGTTTAAATTGTGGGTTCGGACTGACTCCACTGTTTAAATTGTGGGTTCGGACTGACTCTCCACTGTTCAGATTGTGGGTTCGGACTGACTCTCTGCACTGTTTAAATTGTGGGTTCGGACTGACTCTCTCCACTGTTTAAATTGTGGGTTCAGACTGACTCTCCACTGTTTAAATTGTGGGTTAGGACTGACTTTCTCCACTGTTTAAATTGTGGGTTCGGACTGACCCTCTCCACTGTTTAAATTGTGGGTTCGGGCTGACTCTCTCCACTGTTTAAATTGTGGGTTCAGACTGACTCTCTCCACTGTTTAAATTGTGGGTTCGGACTGACTCTCCCCACTGTTTAAATTGTGGGTTCGGACTGACTCTCTCCACTGTTTAAATTGTGGGTTCGGACTGACTCTCCACTGTTTAAATTGTGGGTTCGGACTGACTCTCTCCACTGTTTAAATTGTGGGTTCGGACTGACTCTCTCCACTGTTTAAATTTTGGGTTCGGACTGACTCTCCACTGTTTAAATTGTGGGTTCGGACTGACTCTCTCCGCTGTTTAAATTGTGGGTTCGGGTTGACTATCTCCACTGTTTAAATTGTGGGTTCGGACTGACTCTCTCCGCTGTTTAAATTGTGGGTTCCGACTGACTCTCTCCACTGTTTAAATTGTGGGTTTGGACTGACTCTCTCCACTGTTTAAATTGTGGGTTCGGACTGACTCCACTGTTTAAATTGTGGGTTCGGACTGACTCTCCACTGTTTAAATTGTGGGATCGGACTGACTCTCTCCACTGTTTAAATTGTGGGTTCAGACTGACTCTCTCCACTGTTTAAATTGTGGGTTCAGACTGACTCTCTCCACTGTTTAAATTGTGGGTTCGGACTGACTCTCTCCACTGTTTAAATTGTGGCTTCGGACTGACTCTCTCCACTGTTTAAATTGTGGGTTCGGACTGACTCTCTGCGCTGTTTAAATTGTGGGTTCGGACTGACTCTCTCCACTGTTTAAATTGTGGGTTTGGACTGACTCTGCACTGTTTAAATTGTGGGTTCGGACTGACTCTCTCCACTGTTTAAATTGTGGGTTCGGGCTGACTCTCCCCACTGTTAAATTGTGGGTTTGGACTGACTCTATCCACTGTTTAAATTGTGGGTTCGGACTGACTCTCTCCACTGTTTAAATTGTGGGTTCGGACTGACTCTCCACTGTTTAAATTGTGGGTTCGGACTGACTCTCCACTGTTTGCATTGTGGGTTCGGACTGACTCTCTCCACTGTTTAAATTGTGGGTTCGGACTGACTCTCTCCACTGTTTAAATTGTGGGTTCGGACTGACTCTCCCCACTGTTTAAATTGTGGGTTCGGACTGACTCTCTCCACTGTTTAAATTGTGGGTTCGGACTGACTCTCCAGTGTTTAAATTGTGGGTTCGGACTGACTCTCTCCACTGTTTAAATTGTGGGTTCGGACTGACTCCCTCCACTGTTTAAATTGTGGGTTCGGACTGACTCTCTCCACTGTTTAAATTGTGGGTTCGGACTGACTCTCTGCACTGTTTAAATTGGGGGTTCGGACTGACTCTCTGCACTGTTTAAATTGGGGGTTCGGACTGACTCTCTCCCCTGTTTAAATTGTGGGTTCGGACTGACTCTCTCCACTGTTTAAATTGTGGGTTCGGACTGACTCTCCACTGTTTAAATTGTGGGTTCGGACTGACTCTCCACTGTTTAAATTGTGGGTTCAGACTGACTCTCCCCACTGTTTAAATTGTGGGTTCAGACTGACTCTCTCCACTGTTTAAATTGTGGGTTCGGACTGACTCTCTCCACTGTTTAAATTGTGGGTTCGGACTGACACTCTCCACTGTTTAAATTGTGGGTTCGGACTGACTCTCCCCACTGTTTAAATTGTGGGTTCGGACTGACTCTCTCCACTGTTTAAATTGTGGGTTCGGACTGACTCTCCCCACTGTTTAAATTGTGGGTTCGGACTGACTCTCTCCACTGTTTAAATTGTGGGTTCGGACTGACTCCCTCCACTGTTTAAATTGTGGGTTCGGACTGACTCTCCACTGTTTAAATTGTGGGTTCGGACTGACTCTCTCCGCTATTTAAATTGTGGGTTCAGACTGACTCTCTCCACTGTTTAAGTTGTGGGTTCGGACTGACTCTCTCCACTGTTTAAATTGTGGGTTCGGACTGACTCTCCCCACTGTTTAAATTGTGGTTCCGGACTGACTCTCTCCACTGTTTAAATTGTGGGTTCGGACTGACTCTCCACTGTTTAAATTGTGGGTTCGGACTGACTCTCTCCACTGTTTAAATTGTGGGTTCGGACTGACTCTCTCCACTGTTTAAATTGTGGGTTCAGACTGACTCTCTCCACTGTTCAAATTGTGGGTTCGGACTGACACTCTCCACTGTTTAAATTGTGGGTTCGGGCTGACTCTCTCCACTGTTTAAATTGTGGGTTCGGAGTGACTCTCTCCACTGTTTAAATTGTGGGTTCGGGCTGACTCTCCCCACTGTTTAAATTGTGGGTTCGGACTGACTCTCTCCACTGTTTAAATTGTGGGTTCGGACTGACTCTCTCCACTGTTTAAATTGTGGGTTCGGACTGACTCTCCAGTGTTTAAATTGTGGGTTCGGACTGACTCTCCACTGTTTAAATTGTGGGTTCAGACTGACTCTCTCCACTGTTTCAATTGTGGGTTCGAACTGACTCTCTCCACTGTTTAAATTGTGGGTTCGGACTGACTCTCTCCACTGTTTAAATTGTGGGTTCGGACTGACTCTCTCCACTGTTTAAATTGTGGGTTCGGACTGACTCTCCCCACTGTTTAAATTGTGGGTTCGGACTGACTGTCCCTACTGTTTAAATTGTGGGTTCGGACTGACTCTCTCCACTGTTTAAATTGTGGGTTCGGACTGACTCTCCCCACTGTTTAAATTGTGGGTTCGGACTGACTGTCCCTACTGTTTAAATTGTGGGTTCGGACTGACTCTCCCCACTGTTTAAATTGTGGGTTCGGACTGACTCCGCTGTTTAAATTGTGGGTTCGGACTGACTCTCTGCACTGTTTAAATTGTGGGTGCGGACTGAGTCTCTCCACTGTTTAAATTGTGGGTTCGGACTGACTCGCTCCACTGTTGAAATTGTGGGTTCGGACTGACTCTCCCCACTGTTTAAATTGTGGGTTCGGACTGACTCTCCCCACTGTTTAAATTGTGGGTTCGGACTGACTCTCTCCACTGTTTAATTTGTGGGTTCGGCCTGACTCTCTCCACTGTTTAAATTGTGGGTTCAGAGTGACTCTCTCCACTGTATAAATTGTGGGTACAGACTGACTCTCTCCACTGTTTAAATTGTGGGTTCGGACTGACTCTCTCCGCTGTTTAATTTGTGGGTTCGGACTGACACTCTCCACTGTTTAAATTGTGGGTTCGGACTGACTCTCCCCACTTTTTCAATTGTGGGTTCGGACTGACTCTCTCCAGTGTTTAAATTGTGGGTTCGGACTGACTCTCTCCACTGTTTAAATTGTGGGTTCGGACTGACTCTCCCCACTGTTTAAATAGTGGGTTCGGACTGACTCTCCCCACTGTTTAAATTGTGGGTTCGGACTGACTCTCCACTGTTTAAATTGTGGGTTCGGACTGATCCTCTCCACTGTTTAAATTGTGGGTTCGGACTGACTCTCCCCACTGTTCAAATTGTGGGTTCGGACTGACTCTCTCCACTGTTTAAATTGTGGGTTCGGACTGATCCTCTCCACTGTTTAAATTGTGGGTTCGGACTGACTCTCCCCACTGTTCAAATTGTGGGTTCGGACTGACTCTCCACTGTTTAAATTGTGGGTTCGGACTGACTCTCCCCACTGCTTAATTGTGGGTTCGGACTGACTCTCTCCAGTGTTTAAATTGTGGGTTCGGACTGACTCTCTCCACTGTTTAAATTGTGGGTTCGGACTGACTCTCTCCACTGTTTAAATTGTGGGTTCGGACTGACTCTCTCCACTGTTTAAATTGTGGGTTCGGACTGACTCTCTCCACTGTTTAAATTGTGGGTTCGGACTGACTCTCTCCACTGATTAAATTGTGGGTTCGGACTGACTCTCTCCACTGATTAAATTGTGGGTTCGGACTGACTCTCTCCACTGTTTAAATTGTGGGTTCGGACTGACTCTCTCCACTGTTTAAATTGTGGGTTCAGACTGACTCCCCACTGTTTAAATTGTGGGTTCAGACTGACTCTCTCCACTGTTTAAATTGTGGTTTCGGACTGACTCTCCACTGTTTAAATTGTGGGTTCGGACTGCCTCTCTCCGCTGCTTAAATTGTGGGTTCGGACTGACTCTCTCCACTGTTTAAATTGTGAGTTCTGACTGATTCTCCACTGTTTAAATTGTGGGTTCGGACTATCTCTCTCCACTGTTTAAATTGTGGGTTCGGACTGACTCTCCACTGTTTAAATTGTGGGTTCGGACTGACTCTCTCCACTGTTTGAATTGTGGGATCGGACTGACTCTCCTCACTGTTTAAATTGTGGGTTTGGGCTCAGTCTCTCCATTGTTTAAATTGTGGGTTCGGGCTGACTCTCCACTGTTTAAATTGTGGGTTCGGACTGACTCTCTCCACTGTTTAAATTGTTGGTTCGGACTGATTCTCTCCACTGTTTAAATTGTGGGTTCGGACTGACTCTCTCCACTGTTTAAATTGTGGGATCGGACTGACTCTCTCCACTGTTTAAATTGTGGGATCGGACTGACTCTCTCCACTGTTTAAATTGTGGGTTCGGACTGACTCTCTCCACTGTTTAAATTGTGGGTTCGGACTGACTCTCCACTGTTCAGATTGTGGGTTCGGACTGACTCTCTGCACTGTTTAAATTGTGGGTTCGGACTGACTCTCTCCACTGTTTAAATTGTGGGTTCAGACTGACTCTCCACTGTTTAAATTGTGGGTTAGGACTGACTCTCTCCACTGTTTAAATTGTGGGTTCGGACTGACCCTCTCCACTGTTTAAATTGTGGGTTCGGACTGACTCTCTCCACTGTTTAAATTGTGGGTTCGGGCTGACTCTCCACTGTTTAAATTGTGGTTTCAGACTGACTCTCTCCACTGTTTAAATTGTGGGTTCGGACTGACTCTCTCCGCTGTTTAAATTGTGGGTTCAGACTGACTCTCTCCACTGTTTAAATTGTGGGTTCGGACTGACTCTCTCCACTGTTTAAATTGTGAGTTCGGACTGACTCTCCCCACTGTTTAAATTGTGGGTTCGGACTGACTCTCTCCACTGTTTAAATTGTGGGTTCGGACTGACTCTCCACTGTTTAAATTGTGGGTTCGGACTGACGCTCTCCACTGTTTAAATTGTGGGTTCGGACTGACTCCACTGTTTAAATTTTGGGTTCGGACTGACTCTCCACTGTTTAAATTGTGGGTTCGGACTGACTCTCTCCACTGTTTAAATTGTGGGTTCGGACTGACTCTCTCCACTGTTTAAATTGTGGGTTCGGACTGACTCTCTCCGCTGTTTAAATTGTGGGTTCAGACTGACTCTCTCCACTGTTTAAATTGTGGGTTTGGACTGACTCTCTCCACTGTTTAAATTGTGGGTTCGGACTGACTCTCTCCACTGTTTAAATTGTGGGTTCGGACTGACTCTCTCCACTGTTTAAATTGTTGGTTCGGACTGACTCTCTCCACTGTTTAAATTGTGGGTTCGGACTGACTCTCTCCACTGTTTAAATTGTGGGATCGGACTGACTCTCTCCACTGTTTAAATTGTGGGATCGGACTGACTCTCTCCACTGTTTAAATTGTGGGTTCAGACTGACTCTCTCCACTGTTTAAATTGTGGGTTCGGACTGACTCTCTCCACTGTTTAAATTGTGGGTTCGAGCTGACTCTCTCCACTGTTTAAATTGTGGCTTCGGACTGACTCTCTCCACTGTTTAAATTGTGGGTTCGGACTGACTCTCTGCGCTGTTTAAATTGTGGGTTCGGACTGACTCTCTCCACTGTTTTAATTGTGGGTTTGGACTGACTCTCTGCACTGTTTAAATTGTGGGTTCGGACTGACTCTCCACTGTTTGCATTGTGGGTTCGGACTGACTCTCTCCACTGTTTAAATTGTGGGTTCGGACTGACTCTCTCCACTGTTTAAATTGTGGGTTCGGACTGACTCTCCCCACTGTTTAAATTGTGGGTTCGGACTGACTCTCTCCACTGTTTAAATTGTGGGTTCGGACTGACTCTCCAGTGTTTAAATTGTGGGTTCGGACTGACTCTCTCCACTGTTTAAATTGTGGGTTCGGACTGACTCCCTCCACTGTTTAAATTGTGGATTCGGACTGACTCTCTCCACTGTTTAAATTGTGGGTTCGGACTGACTCTCTGCACTGTTTAATTTGGGGGTTCAGGCTGACTCTCTCCCCTGTTTAAATTGTGGGTTCGGACTGACTCCACTGTTTAAATTGTGGGTTCGGACTGACTCTCCACTGTTTAAATAGTGGGTTCAGACTGACTCTCCCCACTGTTTAAATTGTGGGTTCAGACTGACTCTCCCCACTGTTTGAATTGTGGGTTCGGGCTGACTCTCCCCACTGTTTAAATTGTGGGTTTGGACTGACTCTCTCCACTGTTTAAATTGTGGGTTCGGACTGACTCTCTCCACTGTTTAAATTGTGGGTTCAGACTGACTCTCTCCACTGTTTAAATTGTGGGTTCGGACTGACTCCCCCCACTGTTTAAATTGTGGGTTCGGACTGACTGTCCCTACTGTTTAAATTGTGGGTTCGGACTGACTCTCTCCACTGTTTAAATTGTGGGTTCGGACTGACTCTCCCCACTGTTTAAATTGTGGGTTCGGACTGACTGTCCCTACTGTTTAAATTGTGGGTTCGGACTGACTCTCCCCACTGTTTAAATTGTGGGTTCGGACTGACTCCGCTGTTTAAATTGTGGGTTCGGACTGACTCTCTGCACTGTTTAAATTGTGGGTGCGGACTGAGTCTCTCCACTGTTTAAATTGTGGGTTCGGACTGACTCGCTCCACTGTTTAAATTGTGGGTTCGGACTGACTCTCCCCACTGTTTAAATTGTGGGTTCGGACTGACTCTCTCCACTGTTTAAATTGTGGGTTCAGAGTGACTCTCTCCACTGTATAAATTGTGGGTGCAGACTGACTCTCTCCACTGTTTAAATTGTGGGTTCGGACTGACTCTCTCCGCTGTTTAATTTGTGTGTTCGGACTGACACTCTCCACTGTTTAAATTGTGGGTTCGGACTGACTCTCCCCACTGTTTCAATTGTGGGTTCGGACTGAATCTCTCCAATGTTTAAATTGTGGGTTCGGACTGACTCTCTCCACTGTTTAAATTGTGGGTTCGGACTGACTCTCTCCACTGTTTAAATTGTGGGTTCGGACTGACTCTCCCCACTGTGTAAATAGTGGGTTCGGACTGACTCTCCCCACTGTTTAAATTGTGGGTTCGGACTGCCTCTCCACTGTTTAAATTGTGGGTTCGGACTGACTCCCTCCACTGTTTAAATTGTGGGTTCGGACTGACTCTCTCCAGTGTTTAAATTGTGGGTTCGGAGTGACTCTCTCCACTGTTTAAATTGTGGGTTCGGACTGACTCTCCCCACTGTTTAAATAGTGGGTTCGGACTGACTCTCCCCACTGTTTAAATTGTGGGTTCGGACTGCCTCTCCACTGTTTAAATTGTGGGTTTGGACTGACTCTCTCCACTGTTTAAATTGTGGGTTCGGACTGCCTCTCCACTGTTTAAATTGTGGGTTTGGACTGACTCTCTCCACTGTTTAAATTGTGGGTTCGGACTGACTCTCCCCACTGTTCAAATTGTGGGTTCGGACTGACTCTCCACTGTTTAAATTGTGGGTTCGGACTGACTCTCCACTGTATAAATTGTGGGTTCGGTCTGACTCTCTCCACTGTTTAAATTGTGGGTTTGGACTGACTCTCTCCACTGTTTAAATTGTGGGTTCGGACTTACTCCCCACTGCTTAATTGTGGGTTCGGACTGACTCTCTCCACTGTTTAAATTGTGGGTTCGGACTGACTCTCCACTGTTTAATTTGTGGGTTTGGACTGACTCTCTCCACTGTTTAAATTGTGGGTTCGGACTTACTCCCCACTGCTTAATTGTGGGTTCGGACTGACTCTCTCCACTGTTTAAATTGTGGGTACGGACTGACTCTCTCCACTGTTTAAATTGTGGGTTCGGACTGACTCTCTCCACTGTTTAAATTGTGGGTTCGGACTGACTCTCTCCACTGTTTAAATTGTGGGTTCGGACTGACTCTCTCCACTGTTTAAATTGTGGGTTCGGACTGACTCTCCCCACTGATTAAATTGTGGGTTCGGACTGACTCTCTCCACTGATTAAATTGTGGGTTCGGACTGACTCTCTCCACTGTTTAAATTGTGGGTTCGGACTGACTCTCTCCACTGTTTAAATTGTGGGTTCAGACTGACTCCCCACTGTTTAAATTGTGGGTTCAGACTGACTCTCTCCACTGTTTACATTGTGGGTTCGGACTGACTCTCCACTGTTTAAATTGTGGGTTCGGACTGCCTCTCTCCGCTGCTTAAATTGTGGGTTCGGACTGACTCTCTCCACTGTTTAAATTGTGGGTTCGGACTGACTCTCCCCACTGTTTAAATTGTGGTTCCGGACTGACTCTCTCCACTGTTTAAATTGTGGGTTCGGACTGACTCTCCACTGTTTAAATTGTGGGTTCGGACTGACTCTCTCCACTGTTTAAATTGTGGGTTCGGACTGACTCTCCACTGTTTAAATTGTGGGTTCGGACTGACTCTCTCCACTGTTTAAATTGTGGGTTCGGACTGACTCTCTCCACTGTTTAAATTGTGGGTTCAGACTGACTCTCTCCACTGTTTAAATTGTGGGTTCGGACTGACTCTCTCCACTGTTTAAATTGTGGGTTCGGACTGACTCTCCCCACTGTTTAAATTGTGGGTTCGGACTGACTCTCTCCACTGTTTAAATTGTGGGTTCGGACTGACTCCCTCCACTGTTTAAATTGTGGGTTCGGACTGACTCTCCACTGTTTAAATTGTGGGTTCGGACTGACTCTCTCCACTGTTTAAATTGTGGGTTCGGACTGACTCTCCCCACTGTTTAAATTGTGGTTCCGGACTGACTCTCTCCACTGTTTAAATTGTGGGTTCGGACTGACTCTCCACTGTTTAAATTGTGGGTTCGGACTGACTCTCTCCACTGTTTAAATTGTGGGTTCGGACTGACTCTCCACTGTTTAAATTGTGGGTTCGGACTGACTCTCTCCACTGTTTAAATTGTGGGTTCAGACTGACTCTCTCCACTGTTCAAATTGTGGGTTCGGAGTGACTCTCTCCACTGTTTAAATTGTGGGTTCGGACTGACTCTCTCCACTGTTTAAATTGTGGGTTCGGACTGACTCTCTCCACTGTTTAAATTGTGGGTTCGGACTGACTCTCCCCACTGTTTAAATTGTGGGTTCAGACTGACTCTCTCCACTGTTTAAATTGTGGGTTCGGACTGACTCTCTCCACTGTTTAAATTGTGGGTTCGGACTGACTCTCTCCACTGTTTAAATTGTGGGTTCGGACTGAATCTCTCCACTGTTTAAATTGTGGGTTCGGACTGACTCTCCAGTGTTTAAATTGTGGGTTCGGACTGACTCTCTCCACTGTTTCAATTGTGGGTTCGAACTGACTCTCTCCACTGTTTAAATTGTGGGTTCGGACTGACTCTCTCCACTGTTTAAATTGTGGGTTCAGACTGACTCTCCCCACTGTTTAAATTGTGGGTTCGAACTGACTCTCTCCACTGTTTAAATTGTGGGTTCGGACTGACTCTCTCCACTGTTTAAATTGTGGGTTCGGACTGACTCTCTCCACTGTTTAAATTGTGGGTTCGGACTGACTCTCTCCACTGTTTAAATTGTGGGTTCGGACTGACTCTCTCCACTGTTTAAATTGTGGGTTCAGACTGACTCTCCCCACTGTTTAAATTGTGGGTTCAGACTGACTCTCCCCACTGTTTGAATTGTGGGTTCGGGCTGACTCTCCCCACTGTTTAAATTGTGGGTTTGGACTGACTCTCTCCACTGTTTAAATTGTGGGTTCGGACTGACTCTCTCCACTGTTTAAATTGTGGGTTCGGACTGACTCTCTCCACTGTTTAAATTGTGGGTTCAGACTGACTCTCTCCACTGTTTAAATTGTGGGTTCGGACTGACTCTCTCCACTGTTTAAATTGTGGGTTTGGACTGACTCTCTCCACTGTTTAAATTGTGGGTTCGGACTGACTCTCTCCACTGTTTAAATTGTGGGTTCAGACTGACTCTCTCCACTGTTTAAATTGTGGGTTCGGACTGACTCTCCCCACTGTTTAAATTGTGGGTTCGGACTGACTCTCCACTGTTTAAATTGTGGGTTCGGACTGACTCTCTCCACTGTTTAAATTGTGGGTTCGGACTGACTCTCTCCACTGTTTAAATTGTGGGTTCGGACTGACTCTCCCCACTGTTTAAATTGTGTGTTCGGACTGACTCTCCACTGTTTAAATTGTGGGTTCGGACTGACTCTCTCCACTGTTTAAATTGTGGGTTCGGACTGACTCTCTCCAGTGTTTAAATTGTGGGTTCGGACTGACTCTCCCCACTGTTTAAATTGTGTGTTCGGACTGACTCTCCACTGTTTAAATTGTGGGTTCGGACTGACTCCCTCCACTGTTTAAATTGTGGGTTCGGACTGACTCTCCCCACTGTTTAAATTGTGGGTTCGGACTGACTGTCCCTACTGTTTAAATTGTGGGTTCGGACTGACTCTCCCCACTGTTTAAATTGTGGGTTCGGACTGACTCCGCTGTTTAAATTGTGGGTTCGGGCTGACTCTCTGCACTGTTTAAATTGTGGGTTCGGACTGACTCTCTCCACTGTTTAAATTGTGGGTTCGGACTGACTCGCTCCACTGTTTAAATTGTGGGTTCGGACTGACTCTCCCCACTGTTTAAATTGTGGGTTCGGACTGACTCTCCCCACTGTTTAAATTGTGGGTTCGGACTGACTCTCTCCACTGTTTAATTTGTGGGTTCGGCCTGACTCTCTCCACTGTTTAAATTGTGGGTTCAGACTGACTCTCTCCACTGTATAAATTGTGGGTTCGGACTGACTCTCTCCAGTGTTTAAATTGTGGGTACGGACTGACTCTCTCCACTGTTTAAATTGTGGGTACGGACTGACTCTCTCCACTGTTTAAATTGTGGGTTCGGACTTACTCCCCACTGTTTAAATTGTGGGTTCAGACTGACTCTCTCCACTGTTTAAATTGTGGGTTCGGACTGACTCTCTCCACTGTTTCAATTGTGGGTTCGGACTGACTCTCTCCACTGTTTAAATTGTGGGTTCAGACTGACTCCCCACTGTTTAAATTGTGGGTTCGGACTGACTCTCTCCACTGTTTACATTGTGGGTTCGGACTGACTCTCCACTGTTTAAATTGTGGGTTCGGACTGCCTCTCTCCGCTGCTTAAATTGTGGGTTCGGACTGACTCCCCACTGTTTAAATTGTGGGTTCGGACTGACTCTCTCCACTGTTTAAATTGTGGGTTCGGACTGACTCTCTCCACTGTTTAAATTGTGGGTTCGGACTGACTCTCTCCACTGTTTAAATTGTGGGTTCGGACTGACTCTCCCCACTGTTTAAATTGTGGGTTCGGACTGACTCTCCACTGTTTAAATTGTGGGTTCAGACTGACTCTCTCCACTGTTTAAATTGTGGGTTCGGACTGACTCCCTCCACTGTTTAAATTGTGGGTTCGGACTGACTCTCCACTGTTTAAATTGTGGGTTCGGACTGACTCTCCTCACTGTTTAAATTGTGGGTTCAGACTGACTCTCTCCACTGTTCAAATTGTGGGTTCGGAGTGACTCTCTCCACTGTTTAAATTGTGGGTTCGGACTGACTCCACTGTTTAAATTGTGGGTTCGGACTGACTCTCTCCACTGTTTAAATTGTGGGTTCGGACTGACTCTCTCCACTGTTTAAATTGTGGGTTCGGACTGACTCTCTCCAGTGTTTAAATTGTGGGTTCGGACTGACTCTCTCCACTGTTTAAATTGTGGGTTCGGACTGACTCTCTCCACTGTTTAAATTGTGGGTTCGGACTGACTCTCTCCACTGTTTAAATTGTGGGTTTGGACTGACTCTCTCCACTGTTTAAATTGTGGCTTCGGACTGACTCTCTCCACTGTTTAAATTGTGGGTTCGGACTGACTCTCTGCGCTGTTTAAATTGTGGGTTCGGACTGACTCTCTCCACTGTTTAAATTGTGGATTTGGACTGACTCTCTCCACTGTTTAAATTGTGGGTTCGGACTGACTCTCTGCACTGTTTAAATTGTGGGTTCGGACTGACTCTCTCCACTGTTTAAATTGTGGGTTCGGGCTGACTCACCCCACTGTTAAATTGTGGGTTCGGACTGACTCTATCCACTGTTTAAATTGTGGGTTCGGACTGACTCTCTGCACTGTTTAAATTGTGGGTTCGGACTGACTCGCCACTGTTTAAATTGTGGGTTCGGACTGACTCTCCACTGTTTGCATTGTGGGTTCGGACTGACTCTCTCCACTGTTTAAATTGTGAGTTCGGACTGACTCTCTCCACTGTTTAAATTGTGGGTTCGGACTGACTCTCCCCACTGTTTAAATTGTGGGTTCGGACTGACTCTCTCCACTGTTTAAATTGTGGGTTCGGACTGACTCTCCAGTGTTTAAATTGTGGGTTCGGACTGACTCTCCACTATTTAAATTGTGGGTTCGGACTGACTCCCTCCACTATTTAAATTGTGGGTTCGGACTGACTCTCCACTGTTTAAATAGTGGGTTCAGACTGACTCTCCCCACTGTTTAAATAGTGGGTTCAGACTGACTCTCTCCACTGTTTGAATTGTGGGTTCGGGCTGACTCTCCCCACTGTTTAAATTGTGGGTTCGGGCTGACTCTCTCCACTGTTTAAATTGTGGGTTCAGACTGACTCTCTCCACTGTTTAAATTGTGGGTTCGGACTGACTCTCTCCACTGTTTAAATTGTGGGTTCGGACTGACACTCTCCACTGTTCAAATTGTGGGTTCGGACTGACTCTCCCCACTGTTTAAATTGTGGGTTCGGACTGACTCTCTCCACTGTTTAAATTGTGGGTTCGGACTGACTCTCCCCACTGTTTAAATTGTGGGTTCGGACTGACGCTCCACTGTTTAAATTGTGGGTTCGGACTGACGCTCCACTGTTTAAATTGTGGGTTCGGACTGACTCTCTCCGCTATTTAAATTGTGGGTTCAGACTGACTCTCTCCACTGTTTAAGTTGTGGGTTCGGACTGACTCTCTCCACTGTTTAAATTGTGGGTTCGGACTGACTCTCCCCACTGTTTAAATTGTGGTTCCGGACTGACTCTCTCCACTGTTTAAATTGTGGGTTCGGAGTGACTCTCTCCACTGTTTAAATTGTGGGTTCAGGCTGACTCTCCCCACTGTTTAAATTGTGGGTTTGGACTGACTCTCTCCACTGTTTAAATTGTGGGTTCGGACTGACTCTCTCCACTGTTTAAATTGTGGGTTCGGACTGACTCTCCAGTGTTTAAATTGTGGGTTCGGACTGACTCTCTCCACTGTTTCAATTGTGGGTTCGAACTGACTCTCTGCACTGTTTAAATTGTGGGTTCGGACTGACTCTCTCCACTGTTTAAATTGTGGGTTTGGACTGACTCTCTCCACTGTTTAAATTGTGGGTTCGGACTGACTCCACTGTTTAAATTGTGGGTTCAGACTGACTCTCTCCACTGTTTAAATTGTGGGTTTGGACTGACTCTCCCCACTGTTTAAATTGTGGGTTCGGACTGACTGTCCCTACTGTTTAAATTGTGGGTTCGGACTGACTCTCTCCACTGTTTAAATTGTGGGTTCGGACTGACTCTCCCCACTGTTTAAATTGTGGGTTCGGACTGACTGTCCCTACTGTTTAAATTGTGGGTTCGGACTGACTCTCCCCACTGTTTAAATTGTGGGTTCGGACTGACACTATCCGATGTTTAAATTGTGGGTTCGGACTGACTCTCTGCACTGTTTAAATTGTGGGTTCGGACTGAGTCTCTCCACTGTTTAAATTGTGGGTTCGGACTGACTCGCTCCACTGTTTAAATTGTGGGTTCGGACTGACTCTCCCCACTGTTTAAATTGTGGGTTCGGACTGACTCTCCCCACTGTTTAAATTGTGGGTTCGGACTGACTCTCTCCACTGTTTAATTTGTGGGTTCGGCCTGACTCTCTCCACTGTTTAAATTGTGGGTTCAGACTGACTCTCTCCACTGTATAAATTGTGGGTTCTGACTGACTCTCTCCACTGTTTAAATTGTGGGTTCGGACTGACTCTCTCCACTGTTTAAATTGTGGGTTCGGACTGACTCTCCAGTGTTTAAATTGTGGGTTCGGACTGACTCTCTCCACTGTTTCAATTGTGGGTTCGAACTGACTCTCTGCACTGTTTAAATTGTGGGTTCGGACTGACTCTCTCCACTGTTTAAATTGTGGGTTTGGACTGACTCTCTCCACTGTTTAAATTGTGGGTTCGGACTGACTCCACTGTTTAAATTGTGGGTTCAGACTGACTCTCTCCACTGTTTAAATTGTGGGTTCGGACTAACTCTCCCCACTGTTTAAATTGTGGGTTCGGACTGACTGTCCCTACTGTTTAAATTGTGGGTTCGGACTGACTCTCTCCACTGTTTAAATTGTGGGTTCGGACTGACTCTCCCCACTGTTTAAATTGTGGGTTCGGACTGACTGTCCCTACTGTTTAAATTGTGGGTTCGGACTGACTCTCCCCACTGTTTAAATTGTGGGTTCGGACTGACACTATCCGATGTTTAAATTGTGGGTTCGGACTGACTCTCTGCACTGTTTAAATTGTGGGTTCGGACTGAGACTCTCCACTGTTTAAATTGTGGGTTCGGACTGACTCGCTCCACTGTTTAAATTGTGGGTTCGGACTGACTCTCCCCACTGTTTAAATTGTGGGTTCGGACTGACTCTCCCCACTGTTTAAATTGTGGGTTCGGACTGACTCTCTCCACTGTTTAATTTGTGGGTTCGGCCTGACTCTCTCCACTGTTTAAATTGTGGGTTCAGACTGACTCTCTCCACTGTATAAATTGTGGGTTCTGACTGACTCTCTCCACTGTTTAAATTGTGGGTTCGGACTGACTCTCTCCGCTGTTTAATTTGTGGGTTCGGACTGACACTCTCCACTGTTTAAATTGTGGGTTCGGACTGACTCTCCCCACTGTTTCAATTGTGGGTTCGGACTGACTCTCTCCACTGTTTAAATTGTGGGTTCGGACTGACTCCCTCCACTGTTTAAATTGTGGGTTCGGACTGACTCTCTCCACTGTTTAAATTGTGGGTTCGGACTGACTCTCTCCTCTGTTTAAATTGTGGGTTCGGACTGACTCTCGCCACTGTTTAAATTATGGGTTCGGACTGACTCTCCACTGTTTAAATTGTGGGTTCGGACTGACTCTCTCCACTGTTTAAATTGTGGGTTCGGACTGACTCTCCCCACTGTTTAAGTTGTGGGTTCGGACTGACTCTCCCCACTGTTTAAATTGTGGGTTCGGACTGACTCTCCACTGTTTAAATTGTGGGTTCGGACTGACTCTCTCCACTGTTTAAATTGTGGGTTCGGACTGATCCTCTCCACTGTTTAAATTGTGGGTTCGGACTGACTCTCCCCGCTGTTCAAATTGTGGGTTCGGACTGACTCTCCACTGTTTAAATTGTGGGTTCGGACTGACTCTCCACTGTATAAATTGTGGGTTCAGACTGTCTCTCTCCACTGTTTAAATTGTGGGTTCGGACTGACTGACTCTCCACTGTTAAAATTGTGGGTTCGGACTGACTCACTCCACTGTTTAAATTGTGGCTTCGGACTGACTCTCTCCACTGTTTAAATTGTGGGTTCGGACTGACTCTCTCCACTGATTAAATTGTGGGTTCGGACTGACTCTCTCCACTGTTTAAGTTGTGGGTTCGGACTGACTCTCCCCACTGTTTAAATTGTGGGTTCGGACTGACTTTCCACTGTTTAAATTGTGGGTTCGGACTGACTCTCTCCACTGTTTAAATTGTGGGTTCGGACTGACTCTCCCCACTGTTCAAATTGTGGGTTCGGACTGACTCTCCACTGTATAAATTGTGGGTTTGGACTGACTCTCCACTGTATAAATTGTGGGTTCAGACTGTCTCTCTCCACTGTTTAAATTGTGTGTTCGGACTGACTGACACCCTCCACTGTTTAAATTGTGGGTTCGGACTGACTGACTCCCTCCACTGTTTAAATTGTGGGTTCGGACTGACTCTCTCCACTGTTTAAATTGTGGGTTCGGACTGACTCTCTCCTCTGTTTAAATTGTGGGTTCGGACTGACTCTCGCCACTGTTTAAATTATGGGTTCGGACTGACTCTCCACTGTTTAAATTGTGGGTTCGGACTGACTCTCTCCACTGTTTAAATTGTGGGTTCGGACTGACTCTCCACTGTTTAAATTGTGGGTTCGGACTGACTCCCTCCACTGTTTAAATTGTGGGTTCGGACTGACTCCCTCCACTGTTTAAATTGTGGGTTCGGACTGACTCTCTCCACTGTTTAAATTGTGGGTTCGGACTGACTCTCTCCACTGTTTAAATTGTGGGTTCGGACTGACTCCCTCCACTGTTTAAATTGTGGGTTCGGACTGACTCTCTCCACTGTTTAAATTGTGGGTTCGGACTGACTCTCCCCACTGTTTAAATTGTGGGTTCGGACTGACTCTCTCCACTGTTTAAATTGTGGGTTCGGACTGACTCTCTCCTCTGTTTAAATTGTGGGTTCGGACTGACTCTCCCCACTGTTTAAATTGTGGGTTCGGACTGACTCTCTCCTCTGTTTAAATTGTGGGTTCGGACTGACTCTCGCCACTGTTTAAATTATGGGTTCGGACTGACTCTCCACTGTTTAAATTGTGGGTTCGGACTGACTCTCTCCACTGTTTAAATTGTGGGTTCGGACTGACTCTCCCCACTGTTTAAGTTGTGGGTTCGGACTGACTCTCCCCACTGTTTAAATTGTGGGTTCGGACTGACTCTCCACTGTTTAAATTGTGGGTTCGGACTGACTCTCTCCACTGTTTAAATTGTGGGTTCGGACTGATCCTCTCCACTGTTTAAATTGTGGGTTCGGACTGACTCTCCCCGCTGTTCAAATTGTGGGTTCGGACTGACTCTCCACTGTTTAAATTGTGGGTTCAGACTGACTGACTCCCTCCACTGTTTAAATTGTGGGTTCGGTCTGACTCTCTCCACTGTTAAAATTGTGGGTTCGGACTGACTCACTCCACTGTTTAAATTGTGGCTTCGGACTGACTCTCTCCACTGTTTAAATTGTGGGTTCGGACTGACTCTCTCCACTGATTAAATTGTGGGTTCGGACTGACTCTCTCCACTGTTTAAGTTGTGGGTTCGGACTGACTCTCCCCACTGTTTAAATTGTGGGTTCGGACTGACTTTCCACTGTTTAAATTGTGGGTTCGGACTGACTCTCTCCACTGTTTAAATTGTGGGTTCGGACTGACTCTCCCCACTGTTCAAATTGTGGGTTCGGACTGACTCTCCACTGTATAAATTGTGGGTTCGGACTGACTCTCCACTGTATAAATTGTGGGTTCAGACTGACTCTCTCCACTGTTTAAATTGTGGGTTCGGACTGACTCTCCACTGTTTAAATTGTGGGTTCGGACTGACTCTCCACAGTTTAAATTGTGGGTTCGGACTGACTCTCTCCACTGTTTAAATTGTGGGTTCGGACTGACTCTCCACTGTTTAAATTGTGGGTTCGGACTGACAATCTCCACTGTTTAAATTGTGGGTTCGGACTGACTCTCTCCACTGTTTAAATTGTGCGTTCGGACTGACTCTCTCCACTGTTTAAATTGTGGGTTCAGACTGACTCTCTCCACTGTTTAAATTGTGGGTTCGGACTGACTCTCCACTGTTTAAATTGTGGGTTCGGACTGACTCTCCACTGTTTAAATTGTGGGTTCGGACTGACTCTCCCCACTGTTTAAATTGTGGGTTCGGACTGACTCTCTCCAGTGTTTAAATTGTGGGTTCGGACTGACTCTCTCCACTGTTTAAATTGTGGGTTCGGACTGACTCTCTCCACTGTTTAAATTGTGGGTTCGGACTGACTCTCTCCACTGTTTAAATTGTGGGTTCGGACTGACTCTCTCCTCTGTTTAAATTGTGGGTTCGGACTGACTCTCTCCACTGTTTAAATTGTGGGTTCGGACTGACTCTCTCCACTGTTTAAATTGTGGGTTCGGACTGACTCTCTCCAGTGTTTAAATTGTGGGTACGGACTGACTCTCTCCACTGTTTAAATTGTGGGTTCAGACTGACTCTCTCCACTGTTTAAATTGTGGATTCGGACTGACTCTCTCCACTGATTAAATTGTGGGTTCGGACTGACTCTCTCCACTGTTTAAATTGTGGGTTCGGACTGACTCTCTCCACTGTTTAATTTGTGGGTTCGTGTTGACTCTCCCCACTGTTTAAATTGTGGGTTCGGACTGACTCCCCACTGTTTAAATTGTGGGTTCAGACTGACTCTCTCCACTGTTTAAATTGTGGGTTCGGACTGACTCTCCACTGTTTAAATTGTGGGTTCGGACTGACTCTCCACTGTTTAAATTGTGGGTTTGGGCTGACTCTCTCCACTGTTTAAATTGTGGGTTCGGACTGACTCTCCACTGTTTAAATTGTGGGTTCGGACTGACTCTCTCCGCTGCTTAAATTGTGGGTTCGGACTGACTCTCTCCACTGTTTAAATTGTGGGTTCGGACTGACTCTCCACTGTTTAAATTGTGGGTTCGGACTGACTCTCTCCACTGTCTATATTGTGGGTTCGGACTGACTCTCTCCACTGTTTAAATTGTGGGTTCGGACTGACTCTCCAGTGTTTAAATTGTGGGTTCGGACTGACTCTCTCCGCTGTTTAAATTGTGGGTTCGGACTGACTCTCTCCACTGTTTAAATTGTGAGTTCGGAGTGACTCTCCACTGTTTAAATTGTGGGTTCGGACTGACTCTCCACTGTTTAAATTATGGGTTCGGACTGACTCTCCACTGTTTTAATTGTGGGTTCGGACTGACTCTCTCCACTGTTTAAATTGTGGGATCGGACTGACTCTCTCCACTGTTTAAATTGTGGTCGGACTGACTCTCCACTGTTTAAATTGTGGGTTCGGACTGACTCTCCCCACTGTTTATATTGTGGGATCGGACTGACTCTCTCCACTGTTTAAATTGTGGGTTCGGACTGACTCTCCCCACTGTTTATATTGTGGTCGGACTGACTCTCTCCACTGTTTAAATTGTGGGTTCGGACTCAGTCTCTCCATTGTTTAAATTGTGGGTTCGGGCTGACTCTCCACTGTTTAAATTGTGGGTACGGACTGACTCTCTCCACTGTTTAAATTGTTGGTTCGGACTGACTCTCTCCACTGTTTAAATTGAGGGTTCGGACTGACTCTCTCCACTGTTTAAATTGTGGGTTCGGACTGACTCTCTCCACTGTTTAAATTGTGGGATCGGACTGACTCTCTCCACTGTTTAAATTGTGGGATCGGACTGACTCTCTCCACTGTTTAAATTGTGGGTTCGGACTGACTCTCTCCACTGTTTAAATTGTGGGTTCGGACTGACTCTCCACTGTTCAGATTGTGGGTTCGGACTGACTCTCTGCACTGTTTAAATTGTGGGTTCGGACTGACTCTCTCCACTGTTTAAATTGTGGGTTCAGACTGACTCTCTCCACTGTTTAAATTGTGGGTTCAGACTGACTCTCCACTGTTTAAATTGTGGGTTAGGACTGACTCTCTCCACTGTTTAAATTGTGGGTTCGGACTGACTCTCTCCACTGTTTAAATTGTGGGTTCAGACTGACTCTCTCCACTGTTTAAATTGTGGGTTCGGACTGACTCTCCCCGCTGTTTAAATTGTGGGTTCAGACTGACTCTCTCCACTGTTTAAATTGTGGGTTCGGACTGACTCTCTCCACTGTTTAAATTGTGAGTTCGGACTGACTCTCCCCACTGTTTAAATTGTGGGTTCGGACTGACTCTCTCCACTGTTTAAATTGTGGGTTCGGACTGTGTGGTAAACCACTGTATTGTATATTGCCACCTCTGGGTGGCGCTGTGTATGGAGGCATGCCTCAGCTGACTCCACCCACCACTGTGTGGGTTTCGTTCAGACTTGTTCAGTCACTCACGAAGAAGCATGTTCTCTTCTTAGCTAATAAAAGCCTTATTCATCTCTTCTTTCGACTCATCATCTCTTCTTCGACTCATCACCTTTTATGAAGTAATTGATAAGCGTATCAATTTTATTGGCTAAAAGTTAAATGGCGACACCTGAGGAGCAACAACAGCAACGGATACAGCAGACATTGCTGAGAGCCCTCAGACCACCACGCCTGGACCTCGACCCTCAAGATGTGGGTGCATCAGCCAAGTTTGAACACTGGCTGAGCTGCTTTGAATCCTTCCTCGCAATCTCACAGGTTACAGAGGAGGATCACAAACTGAAAATTTTGACCGCCCAGGTGAGCCATCAAGTATATATGCTAATCCGGGACTCTAATACGTACGTGGCGGCCCTCGAGCTACTAAAAGGGCAATATACGCGCCCAGTGAACACAATTTACGCCCGACACCTCTTGGGATCCCGCAGGCAGCAACCGGGAGAATCGGTAGGGGCATTTGCACGGGCGCTACTGGCACTCTGCAGAGACTGCGATTGTAAAGCGGTAACGGCTGTGGAGCACGCGCAGGGACTCGCCTGTGATGCCTTCGTCAGGGGCCTCCAGTCAGACCACACCCGGCAGAGACTGCTAGAAAGCAAGGAACCCGACCTGAAGACGGCCATTGCCCTTGCGCTCTCGTTAGAGGAGGCCCACCGAAACCTCGAGGCATACCCCCGTAACAGCGCCGAGACATGGCAATCGAAACCGTGGGACACGGGACCGCCGCCCCCGGCACCAACCGCTGCAGCGACCCAACCGAGACAGCAGCCTCCGGTAAGAACTGCTTCGATGCCCAGTAACCAGGCCCAAAAATGCTATTTCTGTGGCCAGTTAAAACATCCCAGAGCGCACTGCCCAGCTAAGACAGCTACCTGCTCGGGCTGCGGGAAGAAAGGCCATTACGCTAACGCCTGCAAGGGGAAGCCAGCCAGCAGCGCAGCGTGCGGGCCGTGGGAGCAGCCATCTTATCCGCCATTTTGTGTACCCCCGGCCGCATGGCATCCGCCGCCATCGTATCCAACGCACTCAACCGCCATTTCGTCACCGGAACCGACCACCGTCTCGGCGGATGACTATAGTGACTCACTAAGCCACATACTGGCCTCCGTGACGCTGGATCAAGCCCTCCCTCACCATCTATCCAGCTCCATGATGGATATCGCGGTAAACGGCCGCGCCACCAGTTGCCTGATCGACAGCGGGAGCACAGAGAGTTTCGTCCACCCCGACACGGTACGTAGCCACTCCCTCACGATTCTGCCAACGCACCATCGCATTTCTATGGCGTCCAAGTCCCAGTCAATGGACATCAGCGGCTACTGTGTGGTGACCCTGTCAGTAGGGGGCACTGAATATAAAAAATTTAAACTGCTAGTCCTGCCCCGTCTTTGCGCTGCCGTCCTGCTAGGGTTGGATTTTCAGTGCCACCTTAAGAGTGTCACACTAGCATACGGTGGACCCCTCCCCCCACTCACAGTCTGCAACCAACAACTTTTAAATCGCCCGCTGCAAACCACCTGCAGCCTTTCCACATTAAAAGTCCCCCCCCCTCCCCTGTTCGCTAACCTCACCCGCGACTGTAAACCCATCGCTACCAAAAGCAGGCGGTACAGTGCCGGGGACAGAGCTTTTATCAGCTCTGAGGTGGAGCGGCTCTTGAAGGAGGGCATTATCGAAGGTAGCACTAGCCCCTGGCGAGCCCAGGTTGTAGTCGTTAAAACCACTGCAAAACGCCGCATGGTAATCGACTACAGCCAAACCATAAACCGGTACACCCAGCTGGACGCGTACCCCCTCCCTCGCATATCTGATATGGTCAATCAGATTGCGCAATACAAAGTATTCTCCACCATCGACCTTAAGTCAGCGTACCACCAGCTGCCCATCCGCCATGAGGACCGCCAGTATACTGCCTTCGAGGCAAACGGCCGCCTCTACCACTTCCTTAGGGTCCCCTTCGGCGTCACCAATGGGGTTTCGGTCTTCCAAAGGGAGATGGACCGAATGGTTGACCAGAACGCGCTGCGGGCAACCTTCCCCTATTTGGATAACGTCACCATCTGCGGCCACGACCAGCAGGACCACAACGTTAATCTAGCAAATTTCCTCCGTACGGCCCAACGGCTGAACCTAACGTACAATAAGGAAAAATGTATGTTTCACACCAAGCGCCTGGCCATCCTCGGCTGCGTGGTGGAGAACGGAGTCATCGGGCCCGACCCCGACAGAATGCGCCCCCTAATGGAGCTACCCCTTCCCCACTGCCAAAAAGCACTGAAGAGATGCCTGGGGTTTTTCTCCTACTACGCCCAGTGGGTGCCCCTCTATGCAGACAAAGCCAGGCCCCTCATCAAAGCCACCTCCTTCCCCCTGACACCAGAGGCGTGTGCAGCCTTCACTCTTATCAAGAACGATATCGCGAAGGCCGCATTGCACGCGGTGGATGAGTCCATCCCCTTCCAAGTGGAGAGCGATGCCTCCGACTTCGCCCTAGCCGCGACCCTTAACCAGGCGGGCAGACCCGTGGCCTTTTTCTCAAGGACCCTCCAGGGCCCCGAGACGAGACACTCCTCCGTCGAAAAGGAGGCCCAGGCTATTGTAGAAGCGGTGCGTCACTGGAGGCATTACCTGGCCGGGAAACGATTTACCCTGCTCACTGACCAGCGTTCAGTAGCTTTTATGTTTAATAATAAGCAGAGGGGTAAAATCAAGAACGACAAGATCTTGAGGTGGAGAATCGAACTCTCCACCTACAATTATGATATCTTGTATCGGCCAGGGAAACTCAATGAGCCCCCAGATGCCCTATCACGTGGTACATGCGCCAACGCGCAGAGTGATAGGCTGCAGTCCCTCCACAATGACCTCTGCCACCCGGGGGTCACCAGGTTTTTCCATTTTATCAAATCCCGTAACCTGCCCTACTCCATCGAGGAGGTCAGGACCATGACCAAGAGCTGCCAAATCTGCGCCGAGTGCAAACCGCACTTCTATAGGCCGGACAGAGCAAGCCTGATCAAGGCCACCCGCCCCTTCGAACGCCTGAGCGTCGATTTTAAAGGGCCCCTCCCCTCCGCTGACCGCAATGTGTACTTCCTCAACATAGTTGATGAGTACTCCCGTTTCCCCTTTGCCATCCCTTGCCCAGACATGACCAGTACCACGGTCATCAAGTGTCTGAATGACATCTTCGCTCTGTTCGGGTTCCCCAGCTATATACATAGCGACAGGGGCTCATCGTTCATGAGCGACGAACTTCGGCAGTACCTGCTAACAAGAGGTATCGCCACGAGCAGGACCACCAGCTACAACCCCCGGGGGAACGGCCAGGTGGAAAGGGAGAACGCGACGGTTTGGAAGGCAGTCCTCTTAGCACTAAAATCTAAGGGCCTTCCGACCTCCCGCTGGCAGGAGGTCCTCCCTGCAGCGCTCCACTCCATTCGGTCACTGCTTTGTACTGCCACTAATGCGACCCCTCATGAGAAAATGTTCGTTTTCCCCCGGAAGTCTACATCGGGAACCTCGCTACCGGCATGGTTGACTTCTCCTGGGCCCGTCCTACTGCGGAGGCACGTGAGGACGCATAAAACGGACCCCCTGGTCGAGCGGGTGCACCTCCTACACGCCAACCCCCAGTATGCCTGGGTGACATACCCAGACGGGCGGGAGGACACGGTCTCCATACGAGATCTCGCACCCTCGGGTACCCCTGAATTACCACCGTTATCCCCCTTACCACCGTTATCCCCCTTACCACTGTTATCCCCCACCACCCCTCCCAACCCAACCCCTGCAGACGGCATGCCAAAGCCCCAGGAATCTTCGCCAACCACCCAGACACCAGACCCGACGTCGGATGCTGCAACACCACCGCCGCCACCACGACGATCAGGACGTCAGACAAGGCCTCCTGATAGACTTAACTTGTAGTACCCTTCACCCCGCCGGACTTCACATTAAACAAGGGGTGAATGTGGTAAACCACTGTATTGTATATTGCCACCTCTGGGTGGCGCTGTGTATGGAGGCATGCCTCAGCTGACTCCACCCACCACTGTGTGGGTTTCGTTCAGACTTGTTCAGTCACTCACGAAGAAGCATGGTCTCTTCTTAGCTAATAAAAGCCTTATTCATCTCTTCTTTCGACTCATCATCTCTTCTTCGACTCATCACCTTTTATGAAGTAATTGATAAGCGTATCAGACTGACTCTCCACTGTTTAAATTGTGGGTTCGGACTGACTCTCTCCACTGTTTAAATTGTGGGTTCGGACTGACTCTCTCCACTGTTTAAATTTTGGGTTCGGACTGACTCACCACTGTTTAAATTGTGGGTTCGGACTGACTCTCTCCACTGTTTAAATTGTGGGTTCGGACTGACTCTCTCCACTGTTTAAATTGTGGGTTCGGACTGACTCTCCACTGTTTAAATTGTGGGTTCGGACTGACTCTCTCCGCTGTTTAAATTGTGGGTTCGGACTGGCTCTCCACTGTTTAAATTGTGGGTTCGGACTGACTCTCCACTGTTTAAATTGTGGGTTCGGACTGACTCTCTCCACTGTTTAAATTGTGGGTTCAGACTGACTCTCCACTGTTTAAATTGTGGGTTCGGACTGACTCTCCACTGTTTAAATTGTGGGTTCGGACTGACTCTCTCCACTGTTTAAATTGTGGGTTCGGACTGACTCTCCACTGTTTAAATTGTGGGTTCGGACTGACTCTCTCCACTGTTTAAATTGTGGGTTCGGACTGACTCTCTCCACTGTTTAAATTGTGGGTTCAGACTGACTCCCCACTGTTTAAATTGTGGGTTCAGACTGACTCTCTCCACTGTTTAAATTGTGGGTTCGGACTGACTCTCCACTGTTTAAATTGTGGGTTCGGACTGACTCTCCCCACTGTTTAAATTGTGGGTTCGGACTGACTCTCCCCACTGTTTAAATTGTGGGTTCGGACTGACTCTCTCCACTGTTTAAATTGTGGGTTCGGACTGACTCTCTCCGCTGTTTAAATTGTGGGTTCGGACTGACTCTCTCCACTGTTTAAATTGTGAGTTCGGACTGATTCTCCACTGTTTAAATTGTGGGTTCGGACTGCCTCTCTCCGCTGCTTAAATTGTGGGTTCGGACTGACTCTCTCCGCTGTTTAAATTGTGGGTTCGGACTGACTCTCTCCACTGTTTAAATTGTGGGTTCGGACTGACTCTCTCCGCTGTTTAAATTGTGGGTTCGGACTGACTCTCTCCACTGTTTAAATTGTGAGTTCGGACTGATTCTCCACTGTTTAAATTGTGGGTTCGGACTATCTCTCTCCACTGTTTAAATTGTGGGTTCGGACTGACTCTCCTCACTGTTTAAATTGTGGGTTCGGACTCAGTCTCTCCATTGTTTAAATTGTGGGTTCGGGCTGACTCTCCACTGTTTAAATTGTGGGTTCGGACTGACTCTCTCCACTGTTTAAATTGTTGGTTCATACTGACTCTCCACTGTTTAAATTGTGGGTTCGGACTGACTCTCCACTGTTTAAATTGTGGGTTCGGACTGACTCTCTCCACTGTTTAAATTGTGGGATCGGACTGACTCTCTCCACTGTTTAAATTGTGGGATCGGACTGACTCTCTCCACTGTTTAAATTGTGGGTTCGGACTGACTCCACTGTTTAAATTGTGGGTTCGGACTGACTCTCCACTGTTCAGATTGTGGGTTCGGACTGACTCTCTGCACTGTTTAAATTGTGGGTTCGGACTGACTCTCTCCACTGTTTAAATTGTGGGTTCAGACTGACTCTCCACTGTTTAAATTGTGGGTTAGGACTGACTTTCTCCACTGTTTAAATTGTGGGTTCGGACTGACCCTCTCCACTGTTTAAATTGTGGGTTCGGGCTGACTCTCTCCACTGTTTAAATTGTGGGTTCAGACTGACTCTCTCCACTGTTTAAATTGTGGGTTCGGACTGACTCTCTCCGCTGTTTAAATTGTGGGTTCAGACTGACTCTCTCCACTGTTTAAATTGTGGGTTCGGACTGACTCTCTCCACTGTTTAAATTGTGAGTTCGGACTGACTCTCCCCACTGTTTAAATTGTGGGTTCGGACTGACTCTCTCCACTGTTTAAATTGTGGGTTCGGACTGACTCTCCACTGTTTAAATTGTGGGTTCGGACTGACTCTCTCCACTGTTTAAATTGTGGGTTCGGACTGACTCTCTCCACTGTTTAAATTTTGGGTTCGGACTGACTCTCCACTGTTTAAATTGTGGGTTCGGACTGACTCTCTCCGCTGTTTAAATTGTGGGTTCGGGTTGACTATCTCCACTGTTTAAATTGTGGGTTCGGACTGATTCTCTCCGCTGTTTAAATTGTGGGTTCCGACTGACTCTCTCCACTGTTTAAATTGTGGGTTTGGACTGACTCTCTCCACTGTTTAAATTGTGGGTTCGGACTGACTCTCCCCACTGTTTAAATTGTGGGTTCGGACTGACTCCACTGTTTAAATTGTGGGTTCGGACTGACTCTCCACTGTTTAAATTGTGGGATCGGACTGACTCTCTCCACTGTTTAAATTGTGGGTTCAGACTGACTCTCTCCACTGTTTAAATTGTGGGTTCGGACTGACTCTCTCCACTGTTTAAATTGTGGGTTCGAGCTGACTCTCTCCACTGTTTAAATTGTGGCTTCGGACTGACTCTCTCCACTGTTTAAATTGTGGGTTCGGACTGACTCTCTGCACTGTTTAAATTGTGGATTCGGACTGACTCTCCCCACTGTTAAATTGTGGGTTTGGACTGACTCTATCCACTGTTTAAATTGTGGGTTCGGACTGACTCTCTCCACTGTTTAAATTGTGGGTTCGGACTGACTCTCCACTGTTTAAATTGTGGGTTCGGACTGACTCTCCACTGTTTGCATTGTGGGTTCGGACTGACTCTCTCCACTGTTTAAATTGTGGGTTCGGACTGACTCCACTGTTTAAATTGTGGGTTCGGACTGACTCTCCCCACTGTTTAAATTGTGGGTTCGGACTGACTCTCTCCACTGTTTAAATTGTGGGTTCGGACTGACTCTCCAGTGTTTAAATTGTGGGTTCGGACTGACTCTCTCCACTGTTTAAATTGTGGGTTCGGACTGACTCCCTCCACTGTTTAAATTGTGGGTTCGGACTGACTCTCTCCACTGTTTAAATTGTGGGTTCGGACTGACTCTCTGCACTGTTTAAATTGGGGGTTCGGACTGACTCTCTGCACTGTTTAAATTGGGGGTTCGGACTGACTCTCTCCCCTGTTTAAATTGTGGGTTCGGACTGACTCTCTCCACTGTTTAAATTGTGGGTTCGGACTGACTCTCCACTGTTTAAATTGTGGGTTCGGACTGACTCTCCACTGTTTAAATAGTGGGTTCAGACTGACTCTCCCCACTGTTTAAATTGTGGGTTCAGACTGACTCTCCCCACTGTTTGAATTGTGGGTTCGGGCTGACTCTCCCCACTGTTTAAATTGTGGGTTCGGGCTGACTCTCTCCACTGTTTAAATTGTGGGTTCGGACTGACTCTCTCCACTGTTTAAATTGTGGGTTCAGACTGACTCTCTCCACTGTTTAAATTGTGGGTTCGGACTGACTCTCTCCACTGTTTAAATTGTGGGTTCGGACTGACACTCTCCACTGTTTAAATTGTGGGTTCGGACTGACTCTCCCCACTGTTTAAATTGTGGGTTCGGACTGACTCTCTCCACTGTTTAAATTGTGGGTTCGGACTGACTCTCCCCACTGTTTAAATTGTGGGTTCGGACTGACTCTCTCCACTGTTTAAATTGTGGGTTCGGACTGACTCCCTCCACTGTTTAAATTGTGGGTTCGGACTGACTCTCCACTGTTTAAATTGTGGGTTCGGACTGACTCTCTCCGCTATTTAAATTGTGGGTTCAGACTGACTCTCTCCACTGTTTAAGTTGTGGGTTCGGACTGACTCTCTCCACTGTTTAAATTGTGGGTTCGGACTGACTCTCCCCACTGTTTAAATTGTGGTTCCGGACTGACTCTCTCCACTGTTTAAATTGTGGGTTCGGACTGACTCTCCACTGTTTAAATTGTGGGTTCGGACTGACTCTCTCCACTGTTTAAATTGTGGGTTCGGACTGACTCTCCACTGTTTAAATTGTGGGTTCAGACTGACTCTCTCCACTGTTCAAATTGTGGGTTCGGACTGACACTCTCCACTGTTTAAATTGTGGGTTCGGGCTGACTCTCTCCACTGTTTAAATTGTGGGTTCGGAGTGACTCTCTCCACTGTTTAAATTGTGGGTTCGGGCTGACTCTCCCCACTGTTTAAATTGTGGGTTCGGACTGACTCTCTCCACTGTTTAAATTGTGGGTTCGGACTGACTCTCTCCACTGTTTAAATTGTGGGTTCGGACTGACTCTCCAGTGTTTAAATTGTGGGTTCGGACTGACTCTCTCCACTGTTTCAATTGTGGGTTCGAACTGACTCTCTCCACTGTTTAAATTGTGGGTTCGGACTGACTCTCTCCACTGTTTAAATTGTGGGTTCGGACTGACTCTCCCCACTGTTTAAATTGTGGGTTCGGACTGACTGTCCCTACTGTTTAAATTGTGGGTTCGGACTGACTCTCCCCACTGTTTAAATTGTGGGTTCGGACTGACTCCGCTGTTTAAATTGTGGGTTCGGACTGACTCTCTGCACTGTTTAAATTGTGGGTGCGGACTGAGTCTCTCCACTGTTTAAATTGTGGGTTCGGACTGACTCGCTCCACTGTTGAAATTGTGGGTTCGGACTGACTCTCCCCACTGTTTAAATTGTGGGTTCGGACTGACTCTCTCCACTGTTTAAATTGTGGGTTCGGACTGACTCTCCCCACTGTTTAAATTGTGGGATCGGACTGACTGTCCCTACTGTTTAAATTGTGGGTTCGGACTGACTCTCTCCACTGTTTAAATTGTGGGTTCGGACTGACTCTCCCCACTGTTTAAATTGTGGGTTCGGACTGACTGTCCCTACTGTTTAAATTGTGGGTTCGGACTGACTCTCCCCACTGTTTAAATTGTGGGTTCGGACTGACTCCGCTGTTTAAATTGTGGGTTCGGACTGACTCTCTGCACTGTTTAAATTGTGGGTGCGGACTGAGTCTCTCCACTGTTTAAATTGTGGGTTCGGACTGACTCGCTCCACTGTTGAAATTGTGGGTTCGGACTGACTCTCCCCACTGTTTAAATTGTGGGTTCGGACTGACTCTCCCCACTGTTTAAATTGTGGGTTCGGACTGACTCTCTCCACTGTTTAATTTGTGGGTTCGGCCTGACTCTCTCCACTGTTTAAATTGTGGGTTCAGAGTGACTCTCTCCACTGTATAAATTGTGGGTGCAGACTGACTCTCTCCACTGTTTAAATTGTGGGTTCGGACTGACTCTCTCCGCTGTTTAATTTGTGGGTTCGGACTGACACTCTCCACTGTTTAAATTGTGGGTTCGGACTGACTCTCCCCACTTTTTCAATTGTGGGTTCGGACTGAATCTCTCCAATGTTTAAATTGTGGGTTCGGACTGACTCTCTCCACTGTTTAAATTGTGGGTTCGGACTGACTCTCCCCACTGTTTAAATAGTGGGTTCGGACTGACTCTCCCCACTGTTTAAATTGTGGGTTCGGACTGACTCTCCACTGTTTAAATTGTGGGTTCGGACTGACTCTCTCCACTGTTTAAATTGTGGGTTCGGACTGATCCTCTCCACTGTTTAAATTGTGGGTTCGGACTGACTCTCCCCACTGTTCAAATTGTGGGTTCGGACTGACTCTCCACTGTTTAAATTGTGGGTTCGGACTGACTCTCCACTGTATAAATTGTGGGTTCGGACTGACTCTCTCCACTGTTTAAATTGTGGGTTCGGACTGACTCTCCACTGTTTAATTTGTGGGTTCGGACTGACTCTCTCCACTGTTTAAATTGTGGGTTCGGACTGACTCTCCACTGTTTAAATTGTGGGTTCGGACTGACTCTCCCCACTGCTTAATTGTGGGTTCGGACTGACTCTCTCCAGTGTTTAAATTGTGAGTTCGGACTGACTCTCTCCACTGTTTAAATTGTGGGTTCGGACTGACTCTCTCCACTGTTTAAATTGTGGGTTCGGACTGACTCTCTACACTGATTAAATTGTGGGTTCGGACTGACTCTCTCCACTGTTTAAATTGTGGGTTCGGACTGACTCTCCCCACTGATTAAATTGTGGGTTCGGACTGACTCTCTCCACTGTTTAAATTGTGGGTTCGGACTGACTCTCTCCACTGTTTAAATTGTGGGTTCGGACTGACTCTCTCCACTGTTTAAATTGTGGGTTCGGACTGACTCTCTCCACTGTTTAAATTGTGGGTTCGGACTGACTCTCTCCACTGTTTAAATTGTGGGTTCAGACTGACTCCCCACTGTTTAAATTGTGGGTTCAGACTGACTCTCTCCACTGTTTAAATTGTGGTTTCGGACTGACTCTCCACTGTTTAAATTGTGGGTTCGGACTGCCTCTCTCCGCTGCTTAAATTGTGGGTTCGGACTGACTCTCTCCACTGTTTAAATTGTGGGTTCGGACTGACTCTCTCCACTGTTTAAATTGTGGGTTCGGACTGACTCTCTCCGCTGTTTAAATTGTGGGTTCGGACTGACTCTCTCCACTGTTTAAATTGTGAGTTCTGACTGATTCTCCACTGTTTAAATTGTGGGTTCGGACTATCTCTCTCCACTGTTTAAATTGTGGGTTCGGACTGACTCTCCACTGTTTAAATTGTGGGTTCGGACTGACTCTCTCCACTGTTTGAATTGTGGGATCGGACTGACTCTCCTCACTGTTTAAATTGTGGGTTTGGGCTCAGTCTCTCCATTGTTTAAATTGTGGGTTCGGGCTGACTCTCCACTGTTTAAATTGTGGGTTCGGACTGACTCTCTCCACTGTTTAAATTGTGGGTTCGGACTGACTCTCTCCACTGTTTAAATTGTTGGTTCGGACTGATTCTCTCCACTGTTTAAATTGTGGGTTCGGACTGACTCTCTCCACTGTTTAAATTGTGGGATCGGACTGACTCTCTCCACTGTTTAAATTGTGGGATCGGACTGACTCTCTCCACTGTTTAAATTGTGGGTTCGGACTGACTCTCTCCACTGTTTAAATTGTGGGTTCGGACTGACTCTCCACTGTTCAGATTGTGGGTTCGGACTGACTCTCTGCACTGTTTAAATTGTGGGTTCGGACTGACTCTCTCCACTGTTTAAATTGTGGGTTCAGACTGACTCTCCACTGTTTAAATTGTGGGTTAGGACTGACTCTCTCCACTGTTTAAATTGTGGGTTCGGACTGACCCTCTCCACTGTTTAAATTGTGGGTTCGGACTGACTCTCTCCACTGTTTAAATTGTGGGTTCGGGCTGACTCTCCACTGTTTAAATTGTGGTTTCAGACTGACTCTCTCCACTGTTTAAATTGTGGGTTCGGACTGACTCTCTCCGCTGTTTAAATTGTGGGTTCAGACTGACTCTCTCCACTGTTTAAATTGTGGGTTCGGACTGACTCTCTCCACTGTTTAAATTGTGAGTTCGGACTGACTCTCCCCACTGTTTAAATTGTGGGTTCGGACTGACTCTCTCCACTGTTTAAATTGTGGGTTCGGACTGACTCTCTCCACTGTTTAAATTGTGGGTTCGGACTGACTCTCTCCACTGTTTAAATTGTGGGTTCGGACTGACGCTCTCCACTGTTTAAATTGTGGGTTCGGACTGACTCCACTGTTTAAATTTTGGGTTCGGACTGACTCTCCACTGTTTAAATTGTGGGTTCGGACTGACTCTCTCCGCTGTTTAAATTGTGGGTTCAGACTGACTCTCTCCACTGTTTAAATTGTGGGTTTGGACTGACTCTCTCCACTGTTTAAATTGTGGGTTCGGACTGACTCTCCCCACTGTTTAAATTGTGGGTTCGGACTGACTCTCTCCACTGTTTAAATTGTGGGTTCGGACTGACTCTCCACTGTTTAAATTGTGGGATCGGACTGACTCTCTCCACTGTTTAAATTGTGGGTTCAGACTGACTCTCTCCACTGTTTAAATTGTGGGTTCGGACTGACTATCTCCACTGTTTAAATTGTGGGTTCGAGCTGACTCTCTCCACTGTTTAAATTGTGGCTTCGGACTGACTCTCTCCACTGTTTAAATTGTGGGTTCGGACTGACTCTCTCCACTGTTTTAATTGTGGGTTTGGACTGACTCTCTGCACTGTTTAAATTGTGGGTTCGGACTGACTCTCTCCACTGTTTAAATTGTGGGTTCGGGCTGACTCTCCCCACTGTTAAATTGTGGGTTTGGACTGACTCTATCCACTGTTTAAATTGTGGGTTCGGACTGACTCTCTCCACTGTTTAAATTGTGGGTTCGGACTGATTCTCCACTGTTTAAATTGTGGGTTCGGACTGACTCTCCACTGTTTGCATTGTGGGTTCGGACTGACTCTCTCCACTGTTTAAATTGTGGGTTCGGACTGACTCTCTCCACTGTTTAAATTGTGGGTTCGGACTGACTCTCCCCACTGTTTAAATTGTGGGTTCGGACTGACTCTCTCCACTGTTTAAATTGTGGGTTCGGACTGACTCTCCAGTGTTTAAATTGTGGGTTCGGACTGACTCTCTCCACTGTTTAAATTGTGGGTTCGGACTGACTCCCTCCACTGTTTAAATTGTGGATTCGGACTGACTCTCTCCACTGTTTAAATTGTGGGTTCGGACTGACTCTCTGCACTGTTTAAATTGGGGGTTCGGGCTGACTCTCTCCCCTGTTTAAATTGTGGGTTCGGACTGACTCTCTCCACTGTTTAAATTGTGGGTTCGGACTGACTCTCCACTGTTTAAATTGTGGGTTCGGACTGACTCTCCACTGTTTAAATAGTGGGTTCAGACTGACTCTCCCCACTGTTTAAATTGTGGGTTCGGACTGACTCTCTCCACTGTTTAAATTGTGGGTTCAGAGTGACTCTCTCCACTGTATAAATTGTGGGTGCAGACTGACTCTCTCCACTGTTTAAATTGTGGGTTCGGACTGACTCTCTCCGCTGTTTAATTTGTGTGTTCGGACTGACACTCTCCACTGTTTAAATTGTGGGTTCGGACTGACTCTCCCCACTGTTTCAATTGTGGGTTCGGACTGAATCTCTCCAATGTTTAAATTGTGGGTTCGGACTGACTCTCTCCACTGTTTAAATTGTGGGTTCGGACTGACTCTCCCCACTGTGTAAATAGTGGGTTCGGACTGACTCTCCCCACTGTTTAAATTGTGGGTTCGGACTGCCTCTCCACTGTTTAAATTGTGGGTTCGGACTGACTCCCTCCACTGTTTAAATTGTGGGTTCGGACTGACTCTCTCCACTGTTTAAATTGTGGGTTCGGACTGACTCTCTCCAGTGTTTAAATTGTGGGTTCGGAGTGACTCTCTCCACTGTTTAAATAGTGGGTTCGGACTGACTCTCCCCACTGTTTAAATTGTGGGTTCGGACTGCCTCTCCACTGTTTAAATTGTGGGTTCGGACTGACTCTCTCCACTGTTTAAATTGTGGGTTCGGACTGATCCTCTCCACTGTTTAAATTGTGGGTTCGGACTGACTCTCCCCACTGTTCAAATTGTGGGTTCGGACTGACTCTCCACTGTTTAAATTGTGGGTTCGGACTGACTCTCTCCACTGTTTAAATTGTGGGTTCGGACTGATCCTCTCCACTGTTTAAATTGTGGGTTCGGACTGACTCTCTCCACTGTTTAAATTGTGGGTTCGGACTGACTCTCCACTGTTTAAATTGTGGGTTCGGACTGACTCTCCACTGTTTAAATTGTGGGTTCGGACTGACTCTCCACTGTATAAATTGTGGGTTCGGTCTGACTCTCTCCACTGTTTAAATTGTGGGTTTGGACTGACTCTCTCCACTGTTTAAATTGTGGGTTTGGACTGACTCTCTCCACTGTTTAAATTGTGGGTTCGGACTGACTCTCTCCACTGTTTAAATTGTGGGTTCGGACTGACTCTCTCCACTGTTTAAATTGTGGGTTCGGACTGACTCTCTCCACTGTTTAAATTGTGGGTTCAGACTGACTCTCTCCACTGTTTAAATTGTGGGTTCGGACTGACTCTCTCCACTGTTTAAATTGTGGGTTCGGACTGACTCTCTACACTGATTAAATTGTGGGTTCGGACTGACTCTCTCCACTGATTAAATTGTGGGTTCGGACTGACTCTCTCCACTGTTTAAATTGTGGGTTCGGACTGACTCTCTCCACTGTTTAAATTGTGGGTTCAGACTGACTCCCCACTGTTTAAATTGTGGGTTCAGACTGACTCTCTCCACTGTTTACATTGTGGGTTCGGACTGACTCTCCACTGTTTAAATTGTGGGTTCGGACTGCCTCTCTCCGCTGCTTAAATTGTGGGTTCGGACTGACTCTCTCCACTGTTTAAATTGTGGGTTCGGACTGACTCTCCCCACTGTTTAAATTGTGGGTTCGGACTGACTCTCTCCACTGTTTAAATTGTGGGTTCGGACTGCCTCTCTCCGCTGCTTAAATTGTGGGTTCGGACTGCCTCTCTCCGCTGCTTAAATTGTGGGTTCGGACTGACTCTCTCCACTGTTTAAATTGTGGGTTCAGTCTGACTCTCCCCACTGTTTAAATTGTGGGTTCGGACTGACTCTCTCCACTGTTTAAATTGTGGGTTCGGACTGACTCCCTCCACTGTTTAAATTGTGGGTTCGGACTGACTCTCCACTGTTTAAATTGTGGGTTCGGACTGACTCTCTCCACTGTTTAAATTGTGGGTTCGGACTGACTCTCCCCACTGTTTAAATTGTGGTTCCGGACTGACTCTCTCCACTGTTTAAATTGTGGGTTCGGACTGACTCTCCACTGTTTAAATTGTGGGTTCGGACTGACTCTCTCCACTGTTTAAATTGTGGGTTCGGACTGACTCTCCACTGTTTAAATTGTGGGTTCGGACTGACTCTCTCCACTGTTTAAATTGTGGGTTCAGACTGACTCTCTCCACTGTTCAAATTGTGGGTTCGGAGTGACTCTCTCCACTGTTTAAATTGTGGGTTCGGGCTGACTCTCCCCACTGTTTAAATTGTGGGTTCGGACTGACTCTCTCCACTGTTTAAATTGTGGGTTCGGACTGACTCTCTCCACTGTTTAAATTGTGGGTTCGGACTGACTCTCTCCACTGTTTAAATTGTGGGTTCGGACTGACTCTCTCCACTGTTTAAATTGTGGGTTCGGACTGACTCTCTCCACTGTTTAAATTGTGGGTTCGGACTGACTCTCTCCACTGTTTAAATTGTGGGTTCGGACTGACTCTCCAGTGTTTAAATTGTGGGTTCGGACTGACTCTCTCCACTGTTTCAATTGTGGGTTCGAACTGACTCTCTCCACTGTTTAAATTGTGGGTTCGGACTGACTCTGTCCACTGTTTAAATTGTGGGTTCGGACTGACTCTCTCCACTGTTTAAATTGTGGGTTCGGACTGACTCTCTCCACTGTTTAAATTGTGGGTTCAGACTGACTCTCTCCACTGTTTAAATTGTGGGTTTGGACTGACTCTCTCCACTGTTTAAATTGTGGGTTCAGACTGACTCTCCCCACTGTTTAAATTGTGGGTTCAGACTGACTCTCCCCACTGTTTGAATTGTGGGTTCGGGCTGACTCTCCCCACTGTTTAAATTGTGGGTTTGGACTGACTCTCTCCACTGTTTAAATTGTGGGTTCGGACTGACTCTCCACTGTTTAAATTGTGGGTTCAGACTGACTCTCTCCACTGTTTAAATTGTGGGTTCGGACTGACTCTCCCCACTGTTTAAATTGTGGGTTCGGACTGACTGTCCCTACTGTTTAAATTGTGGGTTCGGACTGACTCTCTCCACTGTTTAAATTGTGGGTTCGGACTGACTCTCCCCACTGTTTAAATTGTGGGTTCGGACTGACTGTCCCTACTGTTTAAATTGTGGGTTCGGACTGACTCTCCCCACTGTTTAAATTGTGGGTTCGGACTGACTCCGCTGTTTAAATTGTGGGTTCGGACTGACTCTCTGCACTGTTTAAATTGTGGGTGCGGACTGAGTCTCTCCACTGTTTAAATTGTGGGTTCGGACTGACTCGCTCCACTGTTTAAATTGTGGGTTCGGACTGACTCTCCCCACTGTTTAAATTGTGGGTTCGGACTGACTCTCCCCACTGTTTAAATTGTGGGTTCGGACTGACTCTCTCCACTGTTTAATTTGTGGGTTCGGCCTGACTCTCTCCACTGTTTAAATTGTGGGTTCAGAGTGACTCTCTCCACTGTATAAATTGTGGGTGCAGACTGACTCTCTCCACTGTTTAAATTGTGGGTTCGGACTGAATTTCTCCGCTGTTTAATTTGTGGGTTCGGACTGACACTCTCCACTGTTTAAATTGTGGGTTCGGACTGACTCTCCCCACTGTTTCAATTGTGGGTTCGGACTGAATCTCTCCAAAGTTTAAATTGTGGGTTCGGACTGACTCTCTCCACTGTTTAAATTGTGGGTTCGGACTGACTCTCTACACTGATTAAATTGTGGGTTCGGACTGACTCTCTCCACTGATTAAATTGTGGGTTCGGACTGACTCTCTCCACTGTTTAAATTGTGGGTTCGGACTGACTCTCTCCACTGTTTACATTGTGGGTTCGGACTGACTCTCCACTGTTTAAATTGTGGGTTCGGACTGACTCTCTCCACTGTTTAAATTGTGGGTTCGGACTGACTCTCCCCACTCTTTAAATTGTGGGTTCGGACTGACTCTCTCCACTGTTTAAATTGTGGGTTCGGACTGACTGCCTCCACTGTTTAAATTGTGGGTTCGGACTGACTCTCCACTGTTTAAATTGTGGGTTCGGACTGACTCTCTCCACTGTTTAAATTGTGGGTTCGGACTGACTCTCCTCACTGTTTAAATTGTGGTTCCGGACTGACTCTCTCCACTGTTTAAATTGTGGGTTCGGACTGACTCTCCACTGTTTAAATTGTGGGTTCGGACTGACTCTCTCCACTGTTTAAATTGTGGGTTCGGACTGACTCTCCACTGTTTAAATTGTGGGTTCGGACTGACTCTCCAGTGTTTAAATTGTGGGTTCGGACTGACTCTCTCCACTGTTTCAATTGTGGGTTCGAACTGACTCTCCACTGTTTAAATTGTGGGTTCGGACTGACTCTCTCCACTGTTTAAATTGTGGGTTCGGACTGACTCTCCACTGTTTAAATTGTGGGTTCGGACTGACTCTCTCCACTGTTCAAATTGTGGGTTCGGAGTGACTCTCTCCACTGTTTAAATTGTGGGTTCAGACTGACTCTCTCCACTGTTCAAATTGTGGGTTCGGACTGACTCTCCCCACTGTTTAAATTGTGGGTTCGGACTGACTCCACTGTTTAAATTGTGGGTTCGGACTGACTCTCCAGTGTTTAAATTGTGGGTTCGGACTGACTCTCCCCACTGTTTAAATTGTGGGTTCGGACTGACTCTCTCCACTGTTTAAATTGTGGGTTCGGACTGACTCTCTCCACTGTTTAAATTGTGGGTTCGGACTGACTCTCTCCACTGTTTAAATTGTGGGTTCGGACTGACTCTCTCCACTGTTTAAATTGTGGGTTCGGACTGACTCTCCACTGTTTAAATTGTGGGTTCGGACTGACTCTCCCCACTGTTTAAATTGTGGGTTCGGACTGACTCTCTCCACTGTTTAAATTGTGGGTTCGGACTGACTCTCTCCACTGTTTAAATTGTGGGTTCGGACTGACTCTCTCCACTGTTTAAATTGTGGGTTTGGACTGACTCTCTCCACTGTTTAAATTGTGGGTTCGGACTGACTCTCTGCGCTGTTTAAATTGTGGGTTCGGACTGACTCTCTCCACTGTTTAAATTGTGGGTTCGGACTGACTCTCTGCGCTGTTTAAATTGTGGGTTCGGACTGACTCTCTCCACTGTTTAAATTGTGGGTTTGGACTGACTCTCTGCACTGTTTAAATTGTGGGTTCGGACTGACTCTCCAGTGTTTAAATTGTGGGTTCGGACTGACTCTCTCCACTGTTTAAATTGTGGGTTCGGACTGACTCCCTCCACTGTTTAAATTGTGGGTTCGGACTGACTCTCTCCACTGTTTAAATTGTGGGTTCGGACTGACTCTCTGCACTGTTTAAATTGGGGGTTCGGGCTGACTCTCTCCCCTGTTTAAATTGTGGGTTCGGACTGACTCTCTCCACTGTTTAAATTGTGGATTCGGACTGACTCTCCACTGTTTAAATTGTGGGTTCGGACTGACTCTCCACTGTTTAAATAGTGGGTTCAGACTGACTCTCCCCACTGTTTAAATTGTGGGTTCAGACTGACTCTCCCCACTGTTTGAATTGTGGGTTCGGGCTGACTCTCCCCACTGTTTAAATTGTGGGTTCGGGCTGACTCTCTCCACTGTTTAAATTGTGGGTTCAGACTGACTCTCTCCACTGTTTAAATTGTGGGTTCGGACTGACACTCTCCACTGTTCAAATTGTGGGTTCGGAATGACTCTCCCCACTGTTTAAATTGTGGGTTCGGACTGACTCTCTCCACTGTTTAAATTGTGGGTTCGGACTGACTCTCCCCACTGTTTAAATTGTGGGTTCGGACTGACTCCCTCCACTGTTTAAATTGTGGGTTCGGACTGACTCTCCACTGTTTAAATTGTGGGTTCGGGCTGACTCTCTCCACTGTTTAAATTGTGGGTTCGGAGTGACTCTCCCCACTGTTTAAATTGTGGGTTCAGACTGACTCTCTCCACTGTTTAAATTGTGGGTTCAGGCTGACTCTCCCCACTGTTTAAATTGTGGGTTCGGACTGACTCTCTCCACTGTTTAAATTCTGGGTTCGGACTGACTCTCTCCACTGTTTAAATTGTGGGTTCGGACTGACTCTCCAGTGTTTAAATTGTGGGTTCGGACTGACTCTCTCCACTGTTTCAATTGTGGGTTCGAACTGACTCTCTGCACTGTTTAAATTGTGGGTTCGGACTGACTCTCTCCACTGTTTAAATTGTGGGTTTGGACTGACTCTCTCCACTGTTTAAATTGTGGGTTCGGACTGACTCCACTGTTTAAATTGTGGGTTCAGACTGACTCTCTCCACTGTTTAAATTGTGGGTTCGGGCTGACTCTCTCCACTGTTCAAATTGTGGGTTCGGACTGACTGTCCCTACTGTTTAAATTGTGGGTTCGGACTGACTCTCTCCACTGTTTAAATTGTGGGTTCGGACTGACTCTCCCCACTGTTTAAATTGTGGGTTCGGACTGACTGTCCCTACTGTTTAAATTGTGGGTTCGGACTGACTCTCCCCACTGTTTAAATTGTGGGTTCGGACTGACACTATCCGATGTTTAAATTGTGGGTTCGGACTGACTCTCTGCACTGTTTAAATTGTGGGTTCGGACTGAGTCTCTCCACTGTTTAAATTGTGGGTTCGGACTGACTCTCCCCACTGTTTAAATTGTGGGTTCGGACTGACTCTCTCCACTGTTTAAATTGTGGGTTCGGACTGACTCCCTCCACTGTTTAAATTGTGGGTTCGGACTGACTCTCCACTGTTTAAATTGTGGGTTCGGACTGACTCTCTCCACTGTTTAAATTGTGGGTTCGGACTGACTCTCCTCACTGTTTAAATTGTGGTTCCGGACTGACTCTCTCCACTGTTTAAATTGTGGGTTCGGACTGACTCTCCACTGTTTAAATTGTGGGTTCGGACTGACTCTCTCCACTGTTTAAATTGTGGGTTCGGACTGACTCTCCACTGTTTAAATTGTGGGTTCGGACTGACTCTCTCCACTGTTCAAATTGTGGGTTCGGAGTGACTCTCTCCACTGTTTAAATTGTGGGTTCGGGCTGACTCTCCCCACTGTTTAAATTGTGGGTTCGGACTGACTCCACTGTTTAAATTGTGGGTTCGGACTGACTCTCTCCACTGTTTAAATTGTGGGTTCGGACTGACTCTCCAGTGTTTAAATTGTGGGTTCGGACTGACTCTCTCCACTGTTTCAATTGTGGGTTCGAACTGACTCTCTCCACTGTTTAAATTGTGGGTTCGGACTGACTCTCCCCACTGTTTAAATTGTGGGTTCGGACTGACTCTCTCCACTGTTTAATTTGTGGGTTCGGACTGACTCTCTCCACTGTTTAAATTGTGGGTTCAGACTGATTCTCTCCACTGTTTAAATTGTGGGTTCAGACTGACTCTCTCCACTGTTTAAATTGTGGGTTTGGACTGACTCTCTCCACTGTTTAAATTGTGGCTTCGGACTGACTCTCTCCACTGTTTAAATTGTGGGTTCGGACTGACTCTCTGCGCTTTTTAAATTGTGGGTTCGGACTGACTCTCTCCACTGTTTAAATTGTGGGTTTGGACTGACTCTCTGCACTGTTTAAATTGTGGGTTCGGACTGACTCTCTCCACTGTTTAAATTGTGGGTTCGGGCTGACTCACCCCACTGTTAAATTGTGGGTTTGGACTGACTCTATCCACTGTTTAAATTGTGGGTTCGGACTGACTCTCTGCACTGTTTAAATTGTGGGTTCGGACTGACTCTCCACTGTTTAAATTGTGGGTTCGGACTGACTCTCCACTGTTTGCATTGTGGGTTCGGACTGACTCTCTCCACTGTTTAAATTGTGAGTTCGGACTGACTCTCTCCACTGTTTAAATTGTGGGTTCGGACTGACTCTCCCCACTGTTTAAATTGTGGGTTCGGACTGACTCTCTCCACTGTTTAAATTGTGGGTTCGGACTGACTCTCCAGTGTTTAAATTGTGGGTTCGGACTGACTCTCTCCACTGTTTAAATTGTGGGTTCGGACTGACTCTCTCCACTGTTTAAATTGTGGGTTCGGACTGACTCTCTGCACTTTTTAAATTGGGGGTTCAGGCTGACTCTCTCCCCTGTTTAAATTGTGGGTTCGGACTGACTCCACTGTTTAAATTGTGGATTCGGACTGACTCTCCACTGTTTAAATTGTGGGTTCGGACTGACTCTCCACTGTTTAAATAGTGGGTTCAGACTGACTCTCCCCACTGTTTAAATTGTGGGTTCAGACTGACTCTCCCCACTGTTTGAATTGTGGGTTCGGGCTGACTCTCCCCACTGTTTAAATTGTGGGTTCGGGCTGACTCTCTCCACTGTTTAAATTGTGGGTTCAGACTGACTCTCTCCACTGTTTAAATTGTGGGTTCGGACTGACTCTCTCCACTGTTTAAATTGTGGGTTCGGACTGACACTCTCCACTGTTCAAATTGTGGGTTCGGACTGACTCTCCCCACTGTTTAAATTGTGGGTTCGGACTGACTCTCCACTGTTTAAATTGTGGGTTCGGACTGACACTCTCCACTGTTCAAATTGTGGGTTAGGACTGACTCTCTCCACTGTTTAAATTGTGGGTTCGGACTGACTCTCTCCACTGTTTAAATTGTGGGTTCGGACTGACTCTCCACTGTTTAAATTGTGGGTTCGGACTGACTCTCCCCACTGTTTAAATTGTGGGTTCGGACTGACTCCCTCCACTGTTTAAATTGTGGGTTCGGACTGACTCTCCACTGTTTAAATTGTGGGTTCGGACTGACTCTCTCCGCTATTTAAATTGTGGGTTCAGACTGACTCTCTCCACTGTTTAAGTTGTGGGTTCGGACTGACTCTCTCCACTGTTTAAATTGTGGGTTCGGACTGACTCTCCCCACTGTTTAAATTGTGGTTCCGGACTGACTCTCTCCACTGTTTAAATTGTGGGTTCGGACTGACTCTCTCCACTGTTTTAATTGTGGGTTCAGACTGACTCTCTCCACTGTTTAAATTGTGGGTTCGGAGTGACACTCTCCACTGTTTAAATTGTGGGTTCGGGCTGACTCTCTCCACTGTTTAAATTGTGGGTTCGGAGTGACTCTCTCCACTGTTTAAATTGTGGGTTCAGGCTGACTCTCCCCACTGTTTAAATTGTGGGTTCGGACTGACTCTCTCCACTGTTTAAATTGTGGGTTCGGACTGACTCTCTCCACTGTTTAAATTGTGGGTTCGGACTGACTCTCCAGTGTTTAAATTGTGGGTTCGGACTGACTCTCTCCACTGTTTCAATTGTGGGTTCGAACTGACTCTCTGCACTGTTTAAATTGTGGGTTCGGACTGACTCTCTCCACTGTTTAAATTGTGGGTTTGGACTGACTCTCTCCACTGTTTAAATTGTGGGTTCGGACTGACTCCACTGTTTAAATTGTGGGTTCAGACTGACTCTCTCCACTGTTTAAATTGTGGGTTCGGACTGACTCTCCCCACTGTTTAAATTGTGGGTTCGGACTGACTGTCCCTACTGTTTAAATTGTGGGTTCGGACTGACTCTCTCCACTGTTTAAATTGTGGGTTCGGACTGACTCTCCCCACTGTTTAAATTGTGGGTTCAGACTGACTGTCCCTACTGTTTAAATTGTGGGTTCGGACTGACTCTCCCCACTGTTTAAATTGTGGGTTCGGACTGACACTATCCGATGTTTAAATTGTGGGTTCGGACTGACTCTCTGCACTGTTTAAATTGTGGGTTCGGACTGAGTCTCTCCACTGTTTAAATTGTGGGTTCGGACTGACTCGCTCCACTGTTTAAATTGTGGGTTCGGACTGACTCTCCCCACTGTTTAAATTGTGGGTTCGGACTGACTCTCCCCACTGTTTAAATTGTGGGTTCGGACTGACTCTCTCCACTGTTTAATTTGTGGGTTCGGCCTGACTCTCTCCACTGTTTAAATTGTGGGTTCAGACTGACTCTCTCCACTGTATAAATTGTGGGTTCTGACTGACTCTCTCCACTGTTTAAATTGTGGGTTCGGACTGACTCTCTCCGCTGTTTAATTTGTGGGTTCGGACTGACACTCTCCACTGTTTAAATTGTGGGTTCGGACTGACTCTCCCCACTGTTTCAATTGTGGGTTCGGACTGACTCTCTCCTCTGTTTAAATTGTGGGTTCGGACTGACTCTCTCCTCTGTTTAAATTGTGGGTTCGGACTGACTCTCGCCACTGTTTAAATTATGGGTTCGGACTGACTCTCCACTGTTTAAATTGTGGGTTCGGACTGACTCTCTCCACTGTTTAAATTGTGGGTTCGGACTGACTCTCCCCACTGTTTAAGTTGTGGGTTCGGACTGACTCTCCCCACTGTTTAAATTGTGGGTTCGGACTGACTCTCCACTGTTTAAATTGTGGGTTCGGACTGACTCTCTCCACTGTTTAAATTGTGGGTTCGGACTGATCCTCTCCACTGTTTAAATTGTGGGTTCGGACTGACTCTCCCCGCTGTTCAAATTGTGGGTTCGGACTGACTCTCCACTGTTTAAATTGTGGGTTCGGACTGACTCTCCACTGCATAAATTGTGGGTTCAGACTGTCTCTCTCCACTGTTTAAATTGTGGGTTCGGACTGACTCTCCACTGTTTAAATTGTGGGTTCGGACTGACTCCCTCCACTGTTTAAATTGTGGGTTCGGTCTGACTCTCTCCACTGTTAAAATTGTGGGTTCGGACTGACTCACTCCACTGTTTAAATTGTGGCTTCGGACTGACTCTCTCCACTGTTTAAATTGTGGGTTCGGACTGACTCTCTCCACTGATTAAATTGTGGGTTCGGACTGACTCTCTCCACTGTTTAAATTGTGGGTTCGGACTGACTCTCTCCACTGTTTAACTTGTGGGTTCAGACTGACTCTCTCCACTGTTTAAATTGTGGGTTCGGACTGACTCTCCCCACTGTTTAAATTGTGGGTTCGGACTGACTGTCCCTACTGTTTAAATTGTGGGTTCGGACTGACTCTCTCCACTGTTTAAATTGTGGGTTCGGACTGACTCTCCCCACTGTTTAAATTGTGGGTTCGGATTGACTGTCCCTACTGTTTAAATTGTGGGTTCGGGCTGACTCTCCCCACTGTTTAAATTGTGGGTTCGGACTGACTCTATCCGCTGTTTAAATTGTGGGTTCGGTCTGATTCTCTGCAGTGTTTAAATTGTGGGTTCGGACTGAGTCTCTCCACTGTTTAAATTGTGGGTTCGGACTGACTCTCTCCACTGTTTAAATCGTGGGTTCGGACTGACTCTCCCCACTGTTTAAATTGTGGGTTCGGACTGACTGTCCCTACTGTTTAAATTGTGGGTTCGGACTGACTCTCTCCACTGTTTAAATTGTGGGTTCGGACTGACTCTCCCCACTGTTTAAATTGTGGGTTCGGACTGACTGTCCCTACTGTTTAAATTGTGGGTTCGGACTGACTCTCTCCACTGTTTAAATTGTGGGTTCGGACTGACTCTCCCCACTGTTTAAATTGTGGGTTCGGACTGACTGTCCCTACTGTTTAAATTGTGGGTTCGGACTGACTCTCTCCACTGTTTAAATTGTGGGTTCGGACTGACTCTCCCCACTGTTTAAATTGTGGGTTCGGATTGACTGTCCCTACTGTTTAAATTGTGGGTTCGGGCTGACTCTCCCCACTGTTTAAATTGTGGGTTCGGACTGACTCTATCCGCTGTTTAAATTGTGGGTTCGGTCTGATTCTCTGCACTGTTTAAATTGTGGGTTCGGACTGAGTCTCTCCATTGTTTAAATTGTGGGTTCGGACTGACTCTCCCCACTGTTTAAATTGTGGGTTCGGACTGACTGTCCCTACTGTTTAAATTGTGGGTTCGGACTGACTCTCCCCACTGTTTAAATTGTGGGTTCGGACTGACTGTCCCTACTGTTTAAATTGTGGGTTCGGACTGACTCTCCCCACTGTTTAAATTGTGGGTTCGGACTGACTCTATCCGCTGTTTAAATTGTGGGTTCGGACTGATTCTCTGCACTGTTTAAATTGTGGGTTCGGACTGAGTCTCTCCACTGTTTAAATTGTGGGTTCGGACTGACTCTCCCCACTGTTTAAATTGTGGGTTCGGACTGACTCTCTCCACTGTTTAATTTGTGGGTTCGGCCTGACTCTCTCCACTGTTTAAATTGTGGGTTCAGAATGACTCTCTCCACTGTATAAATTGTGGGTTCAGACTGACTCTCTCCACTGTTTAAATTGTGGGTTCGGACTGACTCTCTCCGCTGTTTAATTTGTGGGTTCGGACTGACACTCTCCACTGTTTAAATTGTGGGTTCGGACTGACTCTCCCCACTGTTTCAATTGTGGGTTCGGACTGACTTTCCACTGTTTAAATTGTGGGTTCGCACTGACTCTCTCCACTGTTTAAATTGTGGGTTCGGACTGACTCTCTCCTCTGTTTAAATTGTGGGTTCGGACTGACTCTCTCCACTGTTTAAATTGTGGGTTCGGACTGACTCTCCACTGTTTAAATTGTGGGTTCGGACTGACTCTCTCCACTGTTTAAATTGTGGGTTCGGACTGACTCTCCCCACTGTTTAAATTGTGGGTTCGGACTGACTTTCCACTGTTTAAATTGTGGGTTCGGACTGACTCTCTCCACTGTTTAGATTGTGGGTTCGGACTGACTCTCCCCACTGTTCAAATTGTGGGTTCGGACTGACTCTCCACTGTATAAATTGTGGGTTCGGACTGACTCTCTCCACTGTTTAAATTGTGGGTTCGGACTGACTCTCCCCACTGTTTAAATTGTGGGTTCGGACTGACTTTCCACTGTTTAAATTGTGGGTTCGGACTGACTCTCCCCACTGTTTAAATTGTGGGTTCGGACTGACTTTCCACTGTTTAAATTGTGGGTTCGGACTGACTCTCTCCACTGTTTAGATTGTGGGTTCGGACTGACTCTCCCCACTGTTCAAATTGTGGGTTCGGACTGACTCTCCACTGTTTAAATTGTGGGTTCAGACTGTCTCTCTCCACTGTTTAAATTGTGGGTTCGGACTGACTGACACCCTCCACTGTTTAAATTGTGGGTTCGGACTGACTCTCCACTGTTTAAATTGTGGGTTCAGACTGTCTCTCTCCACTGTTTAAATTGTGGGTTCGGACTGACTGACACCCTCCACTGTTTAAATTGTGGGTTCGGACTGACTGACTCCCTCCACTGTTTAAATTGTGGGTTCGGACTGACTCTCTCCTCTGTTTAAATTGTGGGTTCGGACTGACTCTCTCCTCTGTTTAAATTGTGGGTTCGGACTGACTCTCGCCACTGTTTAAATTGTGGGTTCGGACTGACTTTCCACTGTTTAAATTGTGGGTTCGGACTGACTCTCTCCACTGTTTAAATTGTGGGTTCGGACTGACTCTCCCCACTGTTCAAATTGTGGGTTCGGACTGACTCTCCACTGTATAAATTGTGGGTTCGGACTGACTCTCCACTGTATAAATTGTGGGTTCAGACTGTCTCTCTCCACTGTTTAAATTGTGGGTTCGGACTGACTGACACCCTCCACTGTTTAAATTGTGGGTTCGGACTGACTGACTCCCTCCACTGTTAAAATTGTGGGTTCGGACTGACTCACTCCACTGTTTAAATTGTGGGTTCGGACTGACTCTCTCCACTGTTTAAATTGTGGGTTCGGACTGACTCTCTCCACTGATTAAATTGTGGGTTCGGACTGACTCTCCACTGTTTCAATTGTGGGTTCGGGCTGACTCTCTCCACTGTTTAAATTGTGGGTTCGGAGTGACTCTCTCCACTGTTTAAATTGTGGGTTCAGGCTGACTCTCCCCACTGTTTAAATTGTGGGTTCGGACTGACTCTCTCCACTGTTTAAATTGTGGGTTCGGACTGACTCTCTCCACTGTTTAAATTGTGGGTTCGGACTGACTCTCCAGTGTTTAAATTGTGGGTTCGGACTGACTCTCTCCACTGTTTCAATTGTGGGTTCGAACTGACTCTCTGCACTGTTTAAATTGTGGGTTCGGACTGACTCTCTCCACTGTTTAAATTGTGGGTTTGGACTGACTCTCTCCACTGTTTAAATTGTGGGTTCAGACTGACTCTCTCCACTGTTTAAATTGTGGGTTCGAACTGACTCTCTGCACTGTTTAAATTGTGGGTTCGGACTGACTCTCTCCACTGTTTAAATTGTGGGTTTGGACTGACTCTCTCCACTGTTTAAATTGTGGGTTCAGACTGACTCTCTCCACTGTTTAAATTGTGGGTTCGGACTGACTCTCCCCACTGTTTAAATTGTGGGTTCGGACTGACTGTCCCTACTGTTTAAATTGTGGGTTCGGACTGACTCTCTCCACTGTTTAAATTGTGGGTTCGGACTGACTCTCCCCACTGTTTAAATTGTGGGTTCGGACTGACTGTCCCTACTGTTTAAATTGTGGGTTCGGACTGACTCTCCCCACTGTTTAAATTGTGGGTTCGGACTGACTCTCCACTGCATAAATTGTGGGTTCAGACTGTCTCTCTCCACTGTTTAAATTGTGGGTTCGGACTGACTGACTCCCTCCACTGTTTAAATTGTGGGTTCGGTCTGACTCTCTCCACTGTTAAAATTGTGGGTTCGGACTGACTCACTCCACTGTTTAAATTGTGGCTTCGGACTGACTCTCTCCACTGTTTAAATTGTGGGTTCGGACTGACTCTCTCCACTGATTAAATTGTGGGTTCGGACTGACTCTCTCCACTGTTTAAATTGTGGGTTCGGACTGACTCTCTCCACTGTTTAACTTGTGGGTTCAGACTGACTCTCTCCACTGTTTAAATTGTGGGTTCGGACTGACTCTCCCCACTGTTTAAATTGTGGGTTCGGACTGACTGTCCCTACTGTTTAAATTGTGGGTTCGGACTGACTCTCTCCACTGTTTAAATTGTGGGTTCGGACTGACTCTCCCCACTGTTTAAATTGTGGGTTCGGATTGACTGTCCCTACTGTTTAAATTGTGGGTTCGGGCTGACTCTCCCCACTGTTTAAATTGTGGGTTCGGACTGACTCTATCCGCTGTTTAAATTGTGGGTTCGGTCTGATTCTCTGCAGTGTTTAAATTGTGGGTTCGGACTGAGTCTCTCCACTGTTTAAATTGTGGGTTCGGACTGACTCTCTCCACTGTTTAAATTGTGGGTTCGGACTGACTCTCCCCACTGTTTAAATTGTGGGTTCGGACTCACTGTCCCTACTGTTTAAATTGTGGGTTCGGACTGACTCTCTCCACTGTTTAAATTGTGGGTTCGGACTGACTCTCCCCACTGTTTAAATTGTGGGTTCGGACTGACTGTCCCTACTGTTTAAATTGTGGGTTCGGACTGACTCTCTCCACTGTTTAAATTGTGGGTTCGGACTGACTCTCCCCACTGTTTAAATTGTGGGTTCGGATTGACTGTCCCTACTGTTTAAATTGTGGGTTCGGGCTGACTCTCCCCACTGTTTAAATTGTGGGTTCGGACTGACTCTATCCGCTGTTTAAATTGTGGGTTCGGTCTGATTCTCTGCACTGTTTAAATTGTGGGTTCGGACTGAGTCTCTCCACTGTTTAAATTGTGGGTTTGGACTGACTCTCCCCACTGTTTAAATTGTGGGTTCGGACTGACTCTCCACTGTTTAATTTGTGCGTTCGGCCTGACTCTCTCCACTGTTTAAATTGTGGGTTCAGAATGACTCTCTCCACTGTATAAATTGTGGGTTCAGACTGACTCTCTCCACTGTTTAAATTGTGGGTTCGGACTGACTCTCTCCGCTGTTTAATTTGTGGGTTCGGACTGACACTCTCCACTGTTTAAATTGTGGGTTCGGACTGACTCTCCCCACTGTTTCAATTGTGGGTTCGGACTGACTCTCTCCAATGTTTAAATTGTGGGTTCGGACTGACTCTCTCCACTGTTTAAATTGTGGGTTCGGACTGACTCTCTCCTCTGTTTAAATTGTGGGTTCGGACTGACTCTCGCCACTGTTTAAATTATGGGTTCGGACTGACTCTCCACTGTTTAAATTGTGGGTTCGGACTGACTCTCTCCACTGTTTAAATTGTGGGTTCGGACTGACTCTCCCCACTGTTTAAATTGTGGGTTCGGACTGACTTTCCACTGTTTAAATTGTGGGTTCGGACTGACTCTCTCCACTGTTTAGATTGTGGGTTCGGACTGACTCTCCACTGTTTAAATTGTGGGTTCGGACTGACTCTCCCCACTGTTCAAATTGTGGGTTCGGACTGACTCTCCACTGTATAAATTGTGGGTTCGGACTGACTCTCCACTGTTTAAATTGTGGGTTCGGACTGACTGACACCCTCCACTGTTTAAATTGTGGGTTCGGACTGACTGACTCCCTCCACTGTTTAAATTGTGGGTTCGGACTGACTCTCTCCACTGTTTAAATTGTGGGTTCGGACTGACACCCTCCACTGTTTAAATTGTGGGTTCGGACTGACTGACACCCTCCACTGTTTAAATTGTGGGTTCGGACTGACTGACTCCCTCCACTGTTTAAATTGTGGGTTCGGACTGACTCTCCTCTGTTTAAATTGTGGGTTCGGACTGACTCTCGCCACTGTTTAAATTATGGGTTCGGACTGACTCTCTCCACTGTTTAAATTGTGGGTTCGGACTGACTCTCCCCACTGTTCAAATTGTGGGTTCGGACTGACTCTCCACTGTATAAATTGTGGGTTCGGACTGACTCTCCACTGTATAAATTGTGGGTTCAGACTGTCTCTCTCCACTGTTTAAATTGTGGGTTCGGACTGACTGACACCCTCCACTGTTTAAATTGTGGGTTCGGACTGACTGACTCCCTCCACTGTTAAAATTGTGGGTTCGGACTGACTCACTCCACTGTTTAAATTGTGGGTTCGGACTGACTCTCTCCACTGTTTAAATTGTGGGTTCGGACTGACTCTCTCCACTGATTAAATTGTGGGTTCGGACTGACTCTCTCCACTGTTTAAATTGTGGGTTCGGACTGACTCTCTCCACTGATTAAATTGTGGGTTCGGACTGACTGACACCCTCCACTGTTTAAATTGTGGGTTCGGACTGACTCTCTCCACTGTTTAAATTGTGGGTTCGGACTGACTCTCTCCACTGTTTAAATTGTGGGTTCGGACTGACTCTCTCCACTGATTAAATTGTGGGTTCGGACTGACTCTCTCCACTGTTTAAATTGTGGGTTCGGACTGACTCTCTCCACTGTTTAAATTGTGGGTTCGGACTGACTGACACCCTCCACTGTTTAAATTGTGGGTTCGGACTGACTGACTCCCTCCACTGTTTAAATTGTGGGTTCGGACTGACTCTCTCCACTGTTTAAATTGTGGGTTCGGACTGACTCTCTCCTCTGTTTAAATTGTGGGTTCGGACTGACTCTCGCCACTGTTTAAATTGTGGGTTCGGACTGACTCTCTCCACTGTTTAAATTGTGGGTTCGGACTGACTCTCCCCACTGTTCAAATTGTGGGTTCGGACTGACTCTCCACTGTATAAATTGTGGGTTCGGACTGACTCTCCACTGTATAAATTGTGGGTTCAGACTGTCTCTCTCCACTGTTTAAATTGTGGGTTCGGACTGACTGACTCCCTCCACTGTTAAAATTGTGGGTTCGGACTGACTCACTCCACTGTTTAAATTGTGGGTTCGGACTGACTCTCTCCACTGTTTAAATTGTGGGTTCGGACTGACTCTCTCCACTGATTAAATTGTGGGTTCGGACTGACTCTCTCCACTGATTAAATTGTGGGTTCGGACTGACTCTCTCCACTGTTTAAATTGTGGGTTCGGACTGACTCTCTCCACTGTTTAAATTGTGGGTTCGGACTGACTCTCTCCACTGTTTTAATTGTGGGTTCGGACTGACTCTCTGCACTGTTTAAATTGTGGGTTCGGACTGACTCTCCACTGTTTAAATTGTGGGTTCGGACTGACTCTCTGCACTGTTTAATTTGTGGGTTCGGGTTGACTCTCTCCACTTTTTAAATTGTGGTTTCGGACTGACTCCCCACTGTTTAAATTGTGGGTTCAGACTGACTCTCTCCACTGTTTAAATTGTGAGTTCAGACTGACTCCCCACTGTTTAAATTGTGGGTTCGGACTGACTCTCTCCACTGTTTAAATTGTGGGTTCGGACTGACTCTCTCCACTGTTTAAATTGTGGGTTCGGACTGACTCTCTCCACTGTTTAAATTGTGGGTTCGGACTGACTCTCTCCACTGTTTAAATTGTGGGTTCGGACTGACTCTCTCCACTGTTTAAATTGTGGGTTCAGACTGACTCTCTCCACTGATTAAATTGTGGGTTCGGACTGACTCTCCACTGTTTCAATTGTGGGTTCCGGCTGACTCTCTCCACTGATTAAATTGTGGGTTCGGGCTGAGTCTCTCCACTGTTTAAATTGTGGGTTCAGACTGACTCTCTCCACTGTTTAAATTGTGGGTTCAGACTGACTCTCTCCACTGTTTAAATTGTGGGTTCGGACTGACTCTCCCCACTGTTTAAATTGTGGGTTCGGACTGACTGTCCCTACTGTTTAAATTGTGGGTTCGGACTGACTCTCCCCACTGTTTAAATTGTGGGTTCGGACTGACTCTCTCCACTGTTTAAATTGTGGGTTCGGACTGACTCTCTCCACTGTTTAAATTGTGGGTTCGGACTGACTCTCCCCACTGTTTAAATTGTGGGTTCGGACTGACTGTCCCTACTGTTTAAATTGTGGGTTCGGACTGACTCTCCCCACTGTTTAAATTGTGGGTTCGGACTGACTCTATCCGCTGTTTAAATTGTGGGTTCGGACTGATTCTCTGCACTGTTTAAATTGTGGGTTCGGACTGAGTCTCTCCACTGTTTAAATTGTGGGTTCGGACTGACTCTCCCCACTGTTTAAATTGTGGGTTCGGACTGACTCTCTCCACTGTTTAATTTGTGGGTTCGGCCTGACTCTCTCCACTGTTTAAATTGTGGGTTCAGACTGACTCTCTCCACTGTATAAATTGTGGGTTCAGACTGACTCTCTCCACTGTTTAAATTGTGGGTTCGGACTGACTCTCTCCGCTGTTTAATTTGTGGGTTCGGACTGACACTCTCCACTGTTTAAATTGTGGGTTCGGACTGACTCTCCCCACTGTTTCAATTGTGGGTTCGGACTGACTCTCTCCAATGTTTAAATTGTGGGTTCGGACTGACTGACCCCCTCCACTGGTTAAATTGTGGGTTCGGACTGACTCTCTCCACTGTTTAAATTATGGGTTCGGACTGACTCTCCACTGTTTAAATTGTGGGTTCGGACTGACTCTCTCCACTGTTTAAATTGTGGGTTCGGACTGACTCTCTCCACTGTTTAAATTGTGGGTTCGGACTGACTCTCTTCACTGTTTAAATTGTGGGTTCGGACTGACTCTCTCCACTGTTTAAATTGTGGGTTCGGACTGACTGACACCCTCCACTGTTTAAATACTGGGTTCGGACTGACTCCCTCCACTGTTTAAATTGTGTGTTCGGACTGACTCTCTCCACTGTTTAAATTGTTGGTTCGGACTGACTCTCCACTGTATAAATTATGGGTTCAGACTGACTCTCTCCACTGTTTAAATTGTGGGTTCGGACTGACTCTCTCCACTGTTTAAATTGTGGGTTCGGACTGACTGACACCCTCCACTGTTTAAATTGTGGGTTCGGACTGACTCCCTCCACTGTTTAAATTGTGGGTTCGGTCTGACTCTCTCCACTGTTTAAATTGTGGGTTCGGACTGACTCTCTCCACTGTTTAAATTGTGGGTTCGGACTGACTCTCCACTGTTTAATTTGTGGGTTCGGCCAGACTCTCTCCACTGTTTAAATTGTGGGTTCAGACTGACTCTCTCCACTGTTTTAATTGTGGGTTCGGACTGACTCTCTCCACTGTTTAAATTGTGGGTTCGGACTGACTTTCCACTGTTTAAATTGTGGGTTACATAGAAACATAGAAACATAGAGATAGGAACAGGAGTAGGCCATTCGGCCCTTCGAGCCTGCTCCGCCATTCAATGAGATCATGGCTGATCTTCGTCTGAGATCATAGCTGATCTTACCAGTTCAGTACCCCGTACCCGCCTTTTCTCCGTAACCCTTAATCCCCTTAGCCTTCAGAAATATATCCAATTCTCTCTTGAAAATATTTATTGAATTAGCCTTCACAGCCCTCTGTGGCAGGGAATTCCACAGGCTCACCACTCTTTGAGTGAAGAAATTCTTCCTCATCTCTGTTTTAAATGATTTGCCCGCTATTTTTGGACTGTGGCCCCTGGTTCTGTGCTCCCCGGCCATTGGAAACATTCTCTCTGAATTCAGCCTGTCCAGGCCTGCCATAATTTTATATGTTTCGATGAGATCCCCTCTCAATCTTCTAAACTCCAGTGAGTACAAGCCCAAACTATTTAATCTCTCTTCGTAGGTCATTCCCGCCATTCCAGGTATCAGCCTGGTGAATCGCCGTTGCACTCTTTCCATGGCAAGAACATCCTTCCGCAGATGGGGCGACCAAAACTGTACACAATACTCCAGATGCGGTCTCACCAGCACCTTGTACAGCTGTAGTAAGGTATCCCTATTCCTATACTCGAACCCCCTTGATATGAAGGCCAACATACCATTTGCCTTCTTAATCGCCTGTTGCAACTGCATGCTCTCCTTCAGTGACTGGTGCACAAGAACACCCAGGTCCCTCTGCACTTCCCCATCTCCCAATCTATTGCCATTTAGATAATAATCTACCCTCCTGTTTTTACCCCCAAAGTGGATAACCTCGCATTTATCCACATTATAGTGCATCTGCCACGTATCCGCCCATTCCCCCAACCTGTCCAAATCGCACTGTAGCCTCCTGACATCCTCATCAGAGCCCACCCCTCCTCCTAGTTTAGTGTCGTCAGCGAATTTGGAAATATTGCATCCAATTCCCTGATCCAGATCATTTATATATATTGTGAACAGCTGGGGTCCCAGGACAGATCCTTGCGGCACCCCGCTGGTCACTGCCTGCCACTCCGAAAACGAGCCGTTTATTCCAACTCTCTGTTTTCTATCCGCCAGCCAGTTCTCTATCCACGTTAATACTTTGCCCCCAATCCCATGAGCCTTAATTTTGCATGATAATCTTTTGTGTGGAACCTTATCGAAGGCTTTCTGGAAGCCAAGGTACACCACATCCACTGGCTCTCCCCCATCTATTTTACCAGTTACTTCCTCAAAAAATTCCAGCAGATTAGTCAAACACGATTTACCCTTTGTAAATCCATGTTGACTCTGTCCGATCCTTTCCCCATTTGTCAAGTGCTCCGCTATTTTATCCTTAATAATGGACTCTAGCATTTTGCCCACAACCGATGTAAGGCTTACTGGTCTATAATTCCCTGCTTTCTCTCTACCCCCCTTTTTCGGTTCGGACTGACTCTCTCCACTGTTTAAATTGTGGGTTCGGAATGACTCTCTCCGCTGTTTAAATTGTGGGTTCGGACTGACTCTCTCCACTGTTTAAACTGTGGGTTCGGACTGACTCTCTCCACTGTTTAAATTGTGGGTTCGGACTGACTCTCTCCGCTGTTTAAATTGTGGGTTCGGACTGAATCTCTCCACTGTTTAAATTGTGTGTTCAGACTGACTCTCTCCACTGTATAAATTGTGGGTTCAGACTGACTCTCTCCACTGATTAAATTGTGGGTTCGGACTGACTCTCTCCACTGTTTAAATTGTGGGTTCGGACTGACTCTCCCCACTGTTTAAATTGTAGGTTCGGACTGACTCTCCACTGTTTAAATTGTGGGTTCAGACTGACTCTTGTAAGATTCGCAATTTTCAGCAAAAATCACGCAAGAAAACTGGATAAAATAAGACTGTTTATTGACCAAAGTAAGCTTGCACAGAAAAACCTTTGATAAAAAGGGCATACAAAATGGCCGCCAGGCCCCGTGATCAGTTTATGAACCATTTTATTTCTGTTACTGCAAGCCAGACAGGCTTGTGGATTGAAGACAGTGAGCCCACGAAAGCCAGTATCTGGGAACCGAAACTCAGAGCAACAGCATACATATTCAACGGATTATAAGTACAGGATGGGGCCCATCAAGATATGGGCGGACAATGTAAAAACACTTATACCCATTTATCGTACAAAGGAAAAACCGTTTAGCAGCCATCAAGGAAAATGTCCGGACCGATCAATATGCGAACCGAGCCGCGGTGACAATGCAAAAGACATTAACAGACATTGTCGGCCAGGAAGGCCAGTTCAAGTTATCACCGGCTCCGTTACAAGACAAAGCGCCCCTGCAGAGATTTCTGCCCGCCAAAATTAATACAAAGACAGGACTATGATTTGGCGGGAGATAAGACTGTCCCAAAAGAGTATAACTATGGATTGAAAGTCCATCTAAGTTACTACTTCTTCTTCACTGCCACGGCTTCTTGTTGGGCGACTTCAGGCTTCCATTTCTTCAAGAACTTTCTTCTACGAGGAACGAACGAAGGGCGGACGGTGCCCGGATCGGCGCCTCTTCCACTTCGGCAGATCGATGAAAACGTTTTCGTCTTTTTAAAGACGGACGGTTTCGGAAAAAAGGACAACGTGGCCGGTGTTCAGCCAAACAAGGCTCGGCCACGACGAGAAGACGACAAGGGTGGCCCGGGTACTGGGGTCGGGAGATCATCGACGACCCAGGCCGACGGAGAAGAAACCCTCTGGAGAACCGGCGATCGATGCCACAAGATTCTCCCATGTGCATAGCCTGCATCTGGGTCTGCTCTATTAACCCAAATCGACTTAGTGGATCTCAACCTTAACGAGCGCTCATCGAGGCTGTGCCTACCCCACCGCTTCGAGAGAGAGAGAATATCGACTGCGCCAGAAGTTTCCAATCCACGTGACGACGGGAAGCGGTGCCAAAAAGGCTGCGAACCCCCTTTCTCGCGATTTCGAGAGTGGTGAGCATGATCCCAAGTTCCCTAGGTCGAAACTTAGTTTAGGTATAGGGGAGGGAGTTAAGGGAAATCGTAATGTGTTTCCCCTTTTACGATGTGCCGTGTGTTCCCCATTTCCATAGAGTCAAGTTCATAAATTTGTGCATGATTGTAGTAATTTTAATCTGTGCCTATGACATGTATTTTGTAATGCTTCAAACTGATCAAAAATAAAAGCATCCATTTCGTGCTATTCAGCCTGGTCTATTGAGTTCTTTTCTCTGCACTACTGTTCTCTGCATCTAAGTCCAAGGTCTAGAACCGTAGGGGGAGTGGGTCGAACCACTCAAGGGTAATTCTTGCACGAAGCCTGGCAGGAGGCCAGAACGGGCAAGAGAGAGAGGAAAAACCCCCTACAGAAATGGCGACCGCGGCAGGACCTTGGCAGCAGGAAAGTAGTGTGTTAGATCAAGATCTGAATAAACGAAATGTGATGGATGAAAGAATAGCAGATTATGTTTTCGGAAAAGTCAACCTCACAAAACAATGGATATCTGATCTACTAAGGGATAGGCGCCCGCTAGACGCAGCCATCAAGTGGACAGCGGGTAGAGAGCATAAGAAATCTGTAGAAAAGGCGGTCTGGCTGATGTGCTACAAGAAGCAAGTCCAGCTTTTGGACCAGGTAGTTGCAGCACAGACAGTCCAGATCAACGGCTTGCTTAAAGGCGTAGAGGAAAAGGTTGCGGGAGGTCAAAAACTGATTGAATCGCTTGACGCGCTGAACCAGGAACGCCGCTCTGTAATTCGCTGCCACGAAACCCGGGTAGAATATTTAAAATGTCAGGTCATTGAGGCCAAGGCCAGTGAAGGTAGAATGAGAGAGAGGTGTTCCCGTCTAGCCAAACAAGTAGATGCCCAAGAGGAAAAGCTCCTGGGAGCCAGGGCAGCATATAAGATGGCCATGGAGGATAGATCTGAGAACACCGACCACAGCACTTGCCGCCGGGAGCTAGAGGACCTGAGAAAGGCCCTAGCGAAGGCAAACGGGTTGGTGTGTCTCATAAATCCACCAGCGAGTCAGCTGTTGCTAGCCAAGGAATCCAAAAGATCGATTCCACAAGAGGCAGTTGGGGTACCAACCCCCGAACCTTCTGCGCCTCCTGCCTATGAGGAGTCTTGGACTCCGGGACAGGAGACGGAGACCGTAGAGGAAGAGAGCCCTGAGGTAGAGCAACCCCAGACAGGAGAGTCGGGGTCGGCGCCAATGTGTCCAACGAGACACCGGAGGATCGGTCCAAATGAAGAAAATGGCGATGACGGACCCCTTGAGAGTCAGATCATAATGCCTCATAGCGCACGACAGCTAAGAGAGATGATAAGTCACATCCCAAAACTCTCCGAGTCAGGAGATCCCTCCGTGCATTTCAGGGACGTGGAGCAGACCGCAGCAGTCAATGACTGCGACGGGGTTGAACAGTCTAAAATGCTGCTGTTCTCCCTGGACAGTTCGCTCCTCCAGTGTCTCCCTGACGAGAGCAAGAAAGGGCACAGGGACTATGAGTTGCTACGGGATGAGATTCTGGAGATCATGGGAGAGGGGGACGGAACTCCGTTCCTCCATTTAGAAAAGACAGTGCAGCTAGAGGGAGAACCCCCACGGGTTTTCGCCGACAGGTTGTGGCCAGTGTATCGGCGCAGCTGCCCGGGCGGGCCGGCCCGGGCCGGGCTGGATGGCGAACAAAGGGCTCACTGGCTTCGGTGCCTGGTAGCAGGTTGCCTGCCAGTAGTGAAGGAACAGGCCAAAGCATGGTTTGACCCCACTAACGCCCGCTCCACAGAGGAAGTAGTACTAGATCAGCTCACGATCAGTTATAGAAACAACAAGGGCAAGAAAACGCCTGTTGTGAAAGGAAAGGTGCATGAGGTGAGACCCGCAGCCTCTGCTAAAAAGGAATGGCGTCAGGAGGGAAATCGCCATCCCCAAGCAAATAGCAGTTGTTACGGGTGTGGGAAGGAGGGTCATTGGCGCAAGGACTGTAGGAATCCTTGGAAGGATAAGAGGGAGAGAGCGTTCGCCGCAGCCCAAGATCAAGCCCAAGCCCGAGTCGCCAACGGCCCGAGAGTTTACCCAACACCAGCACAACCACAAGTGCAGGCCGCTGCCCCAACACCAGTCCAGAACCCAACCGTAGCCTCTGCCCCGAATAACGGGGGTGGTGCGGTTGTGGACCCCGCTGCGATCGAGTCAGTCTTGGAGACTATGCGGTCTCTGATGACCTGGCAGGGGAAGGTAGCGGTTGCTAACAGCCCTATCGCCCCCGAGACCCCAGCCGAAACACCTAAATGACTGATGCCCGCGCAGCCCATCTACTTGTGTCCGCTCCGCTATGACGCTTGGAGAAGACCTGTGGTGGAGATGGAGGTGGAGAAACAAAGGGGTAGTTACCTGTTGGATACGGGAGCTTCGTGTACCGTGATCCACACGGACAAACCTTTTGCCTCACCTCTGCCCGCCCAGGCTCCATATTTAGTAGCGGGTTTCACAGGTAGAGCACAGGCTGGCGCGCACTCCCTCCCGCTCTCCATTCAGTTGGGAGCGCTCCACACCACATGGACGTGCATCCTATTGAAGTGGAAAGAGGGGAGGGGGAAAGGCATCCTCGGGGCTGATTTCTTGGTGGAACACGGGATCCTCGTGGACCTGAGAAATCACTGTCTCTGGGGAGCCGAGGGCGGTTTAGGTAAGGTAGTCGTAATCCCGGGGAAGGAAGAAAAGGGGGCCCTGTGCACTATGAAGCCATCAGGAGGTTACGATCTCGAGCTCATGATAACAAACGTCCCAACGGACTTGCAGGCGCGTGTGTCAGAAAATCTGACCGCGTTCGCCACCCACAAGCACGACTGCGGGAGAGTCACTGGGTTCGAAGTCAGCGTAGACGGGGACCCCATGATCCGACCCCAAAAGCAGTATAATTTCCCCAAGGAGGCAGAACCCGACATGGAGACAGCAATATCTTCATTGGTACAGCAGGGCGTGTTGAGGACGATAGCCACCCACGTGAACTCCCCATTATGGCCGGTAAAGAAACCGGACAATTCGTGGAGAGCCACGGTGGACTATAGAGTCCTCAATAGTAATATCCCAGCCTGCGCGCCCACGGTAGCAGCAGTTGCAGACTTAATAGGGAGTATTCCAGCATCGGCGACCACATTCACGGTGCTGGACATCTCGAACGGTTTTTGGTCCATTCCGCTGCGGCGGGAGGACCAGTACAAGTTTGCCTTTACTTTCAAAGGGCAACAGTACACTTGGAACTGCTTACCACAGGGTTTTCACAACAGCCCCAGCATTTTCCATCAGTGCATGGCGGGGAGTTTGAAAGAGTTCAGCCAGCCCAACCAGATAGTGCAGTATGTGGACGACTTACTCCTGTTCACAGATACAAGGGAGCAGCACGGCCCACGGTTAGCCGAATTGTTGGAACTGTTAGAAAGGAAGGGTTTCAAAGTAAACCCAAAGAAAGCCCAGATCGGCCAGCAGGAAGTTAAATTCCTGGGTCTGGCCATCCGCGCTGGGGAAAGAGCCATAGATAAGGCCAGACGGGAATCTATACAAGATCTGCTGATTCCCAACACAGTAACGGGTGTAAGGTCCTTTTTGGGATTGACCGGGTACTGCAGAGATTTCATCGAGGACTATGCTGCCACAGCGGCCCCGCTACTTCGACTCTTACACAAGGGAGTCGAGTGGTCTTGGGACGAGGGGTGCCAGGCAGCATTCGAGAAGTTGAAAAGAGATCTGCAGACCGCGCCAGCCCTAGGGGCCATAGATGGGGGAGAGGAGTTCTTTCTGGAGGTAGCCGCGAGTGGGGACAGCCTGAGCGCAGTGCTGCTCCAAGAGCGGCACGGCAAGCTAAGACCAGTAGTTTATTCCTCCAGGGTGCTCACGGATGTGGAGAGGAGTTTCTCCAATTGCGAACGGCATCTCCTGGCCACGCATTGGGCTGTGAACAGATCAGTGATCTTCACAGGGACCTCTCCCATTACGCTCCTCACCCATCACACCCCCACGAAGATGCTTCTGGACGGGAGGATTAAGGATGGGACCGTAAGCAGCGCTCGGATTGCGCGCTGGACCCTCCTCCTTTCCCAGATGGATCTCAAAGTCAAAGGCCTCTGCGCGCCAAGGCTCGCAGCCAATATGGCATATCCCAGGACAGCCCATCAATGTTCCGTAGAAGGGGTATGGGAGGTTAACATAGGTTTACGGGCCGGGATACATCCCACGGGCCGCGAGATCTACGTAGACGGTTCTAGCACTGTAGCTGACGGCAAGCGACTCACAGGGTGTGGAGTTTATGACCCTGCGGCAAACATTGCCCTGGCAATTAAGCTCCCCAGCACTATGAGCGCGCAGCAGGCTGAACTGTCCGCGGTGGCGTACGTGGTTACCCACCCCGAGATTTTCCCAACCCCATACACGATTTGCTCAGACAGCATGTTCACGTGCAATTCGTGTACAGAGTACCTCGCCATCTGGTCCCGACGCGGGTACACCTCCGCGGATGGGCGGCCTTTAACAGTTAAGCCCTTGCTGGAGAAGACCCTAGCAGCTGTGGGGGAGAAAGGAGAGGTGTTCATCCATAAGGTGAAGGCTCACTCCATTACAGAACCCCGCAGTCAGGCAACCAGCAGGCGGATGCGCTAGCCAGGGAGGGTGCCCGCAACGGCATTCTCTGGGACCCATACGAACCCGGACCCGTGGCGGCGATCCAAGGCAGGGAGGGAATTCCCGGGAACACAGGGGTGACACCGCCCCCAGACCTAAAGACCGTCCAAACCCTGGATCCCGCCCTAAAAGCAGTCCTAAAAGCCATCACAGAGGGCAAACAGGTAGAAGGTCCGTACAGTACGGCAGCCCTCACAGTCAAAGAAGGTATGCTGTTCCGAGAGGAGCAGTGGGTTGTGCCGCAGCAGCACCGAAGGGAATTCCTGCAATTGGCCCACGAGGGTCCAGGAGCGGGACACCCCGGACCTGAGGTCACCTGGCAACGGGTGGAGCAGGCGGGATGGTGGCCGGGACTTCGGGACGATGTCCGCGAGTTCTGCGCAAGCTGTCTTGTGTGTGCTGCTAACAACCCAGACCCCCACAAAAGGAAGGTGCCCATGGGGCACATCAGGAGGGTAGAGGGACCATGGCAGTCGATTCAGGTCGACTACATAGGGCCCCTGCCCGCCGCCCAGGGAGGCTATAAGTACTGCCTTGTCCTGGTAGATGTGTTCACCAAATGGGTAGAAGCCTTCCCGTGCAGAACAGCTACGGCACTGGGTACTGCTAAGATCTTGATTCGGGAAGTGTTCTCACGGTGGGGACTCCCCCGTTTTGTAGAGTCCGACCAAGGGAGTCAGTTCACCGGTCAAGTAATGCAGAACGCCCTCAGGCTCTTGGGCATTGAGGGAAAGTGGCATGTAGCATACAATCCCCAGTCATCCGGGATTGTTGAGCGTATGAATCGGACCCTCAAGGAAAAGCTGAGGAAAGAGACAATGGGCTCGCCCCAGAAATGGGCGGAGGTCCTGCCTTTAGTCCTCATGGGGATCCGAGCCAGCCAGTCCAAAAGCACGGGGTATTCCCCGCACGAGTTAATGACTGGAAGGACCATGCGAACACCCACCCATGTGCTAGCCCCGGTGCTCACTGAGGGCCAGCTCCGAGAGGTGAAACGGGACAAATTCGCCCAAACCCTCTTGGAGCGCCTGAGACAGATTTATGGGCAGGCGGCTGGGAACATGGGAAGACAGCACCAGGGAAATAAACTGTTGTTGGAACCTCGGAAACAACAAGAGTGGGTAGTCGGGGACCAGGTCATGGTCCGAAACTACGCCAGGGTAGGGAGTTTTGAACCACTGTACATGGGGCCATACAGCATTGTAGACAAAGCCAGCCCCATGGTTTATGCAGTGAAGACGCCCCGACGTGCCAAATGGTTTCACATCAACCAGTGTAAACTGTTTAAACCGGGTACACAAGGGCCACCAAAGGGGACCAGGTCTGAGAACAAAGATCCTCAGCCTGTAACAGAGTCACAGACCACACAGGCTGGAGCAGTAGCCTGCGTGAAGGGAGAGGCCATCCCATTGGAGTGGGAGGTCTCATCTTTTGAATGGGATTTAGGCAGGGGAGAGCCCGAACAGCTCAACCTCGCTTTAGACCCAATCACGGAGGAGGAAGAGTCAGAGGACGGCAGTCCCGCCCTCGACTCAAGCTTGGGGGAGGTAGGGAGTGGGGGTGGAGACTCGTTACCTGTAGGGACAGGTGAGGTGGAGTCGGAAGCCACAGATCCCGACCCCGGGGGGGCGGAGCCTGAGGGAGGGGAGCTGGAGCCGGCAGCTGTGGAGGAACCACAGGCTGTAACGGTAACAGTCACGACCCCAGGTCCATCGGCCCCGGGAGCCCAACCCAAAGCAGCCCCTCGTAGGTCGGCTCGAGCGCCCCAGCCCAGAAAATTTTGGCCAGATTCTCCCCAACCTCCCCAACCACGGTTTAAAGCAGCCCCAGGAAGACATGATCCCCGTTCAGCAGCGACAGGCTGCGGGGGATCAAGGCCAAAGATCAATGCAGCCCCACCGCAGGGTGTGGCACACGACAGACCTCACAGGGATTCGGAAAGCCGCCCCACGGAGGGCGGCGCTGTACATAAGTTAAGATAGGTAATTATGGTCATAGTTTAAGGAATGTAAAGTATATGGTGTTAAGAGTACAATTTTGAAGTCTGCCCGGTATGTGTGTTTGTTAGGGAGCGGGGTCCAAGAACCCGCGCGTCCAATTAATTTAGGCCAGCACCTATCGGGAGCCCGGCTACATCATTTTGTTGGTTACAGAAACCTGGGATACGATGGAAAGGATTGTCGTCGCGTTCATGGCGATCGGGTGCGGGTGGGCCTACCGAGGCCGCACCAAGGACGTCATCATTTTCGGGTGCTCCGGGGACACGGCCCCCATCGCAACGGATGGGACGGGGGAGCGAGAGGTAGAGGAAACCGCCACCTACTTCCACCAAGGGAGATGGCCAGGTTGGCTGGGAACGAATTCTACGGAATATTCCAGCAATTTCGGTTTTGCCTACCAAGAGACTTCATTAACGTGCCCTCGAGTGAGGATCCTAGCGCCCAGAGTCAGCGTCACCGTGGGAAAGAGGATTTGTCTGGTGTGCAATGGGAACGTACCACCAAGGCGATGGTGGTGGCTACGAAAGCTGGGAAAGGACATGAGAAACTCTACGGTCGAATGGGAGCGACTGGGTAATAATACCCATCGGACAATTACGTGTGTGTTGGGACAAATGGTGGGAACTGGATGAGGGAATATATGTCTGTATGTGGGGTTCGAGACACGTCTGCCCCAAGGGCGTGTCCATCTTCTTCCAGAGGCAGTGGCAGGATGAAGGGAAGGGGATGAGATGGGATGTTAGCACTCGAGCGTGCGGAGCCCCATACTCCCCTATTCCGGTGAACGCCACTGAACTCATCACCCGCCCACGCAAGCCCCTGCCCACGCTTCCGGTAGCACTAGCCCAGAAAGGAGGGTGCCCAACCACCACCAAGGGACCCGGGAACGGTTTAGTATTGGTACCCACCGGTCAGGTGCTGTACCAAGGGGTACACTACGCGGTGGCCTCAGTGATTTTAAATCTCACTGAGGTAAGATTGCCGGAGTGGTGTCCCAAAGAAACGGAACAATTATACCAGGTCCTGTTAACCCGTATGTTTAGACAATTTTACGAATTTGACTTTGCCGACATCGACAGAGACAAATTATACACCACACCGCCAGAAGTTTTGGATCGAGTCGGGAGGCAAAGAAGGGGTACTGTAAATGACATATTCACTGCTTTTAATACCGGGACATCTGTTGTCAACGCTCTAGATAACGTGGAGCTGCAGACACAGATCAACGGTTTAAAAGCCCAGTTAAGGAACATATTGACAGACGAAAACAAGGTCGTGGGTTCTGAGTTGCATGAGGACCAGGCCATGACACTACACTTTAAGGACATAATTGCTGAGCTGGAGAAACACGCGAGAACGGTAAATGCACTCATTAAGGAGGATCGGAATGCGTCCGATCAAGCTGCGCAAAACGAGGCCTGTGTGCTGTACGGGGCGTGGTTATTGGGCGAGGGCCGCAGTAATCTTGAGGATTTAAAACAGGGTTTGGTCCCGTCCTGGATCAGCAACAAGCACTTGCAAGCGCTCCACCCTTTTGAGAATGCATTAAGCCCGTGCCAGCTCAGACTAGCCGCAGAAGCATACCCAGTTCCAGTGGACTGCGGACATTCGAATCACACTATTATGGGAATAGTAGTAAGAATGCCGGTGTTGGGTCCCGCAGCAAAGCCCGCCCCGGTATACAGAGTAGAGAACATTGGAGTCATTCAGGGGGGCGCACACATTCGTTACGCAGTGGTCCCGCCTTACGTCATCAGATGGGAGCGTACGATGACAGGCACCGACCTCTCGGGATGTCGGAGCCGGGGAGCACACATCATCCTGTGTCCCCAGCACTTGAATGCCTTTTTGAAACCACAGTGCGGGTTCAGAACCGCTAGCGCGAAGCCGGTGAATTGCACCATGGAGGCAATGGCAGAGGACCATGTGCCCCCACAGGTAGCATATATCGGGGGTGGGACATACTGCGTCACCACTGCAGCGCCTCAGTACCGATATGGACAACACGAGTGGTGTTCGGTCGGTGATAGCAGTTTCTGTTTCAAACCCAGGGCCGAGGTTCAAGTGGCACAACAACGAATTGTCCCCATTCCTGCGCCCTCCACCGTACACATCACTATCAAAGAGAATTTCACAGACTTACAACGATTTGTCGCGCATTTTGGTTATGTCATTCCCCCTCTTCCCGAACACCTCACCAAGATTTTAAAAGCCGTTATAATTTCGCAGAAACATTTCTACACACTGGAGCAGAAGACTTTAGAGATAGGAAAAGACATATTGGACATAACCATCCCACCATGGTGGGACTTGTTCACCAACATAGAGGTCCCCGCCTGGATTAGAATAGCATCCCATATCCTAGTAGTATGTCAGGTTTTGATTGTGATATTTTTGCTCTTCGTGCATTGCAAAAGAGGCAAACGCCTCCAGAGGCACGAGAACACAGGAGAATGGAGAGAACGCTATGTGCGAATGGGGGAAGCAGATACCCCACTCTAAGCTGCTAGTATAAGATTAAGCGTCCCTCCATTCAGAATTTTTTGTTGTTGTTGTTGATTGTTTTGGGTTATAAGGAAATAAGTATTGTTATGTTATTAGTTGTTCTTAAGTTTTTTTGGACTAATAAAAGATGCATGCAGATGGTGCCAGGGGGTATCAACCCCCGCACATCTGACAAGTGAATGTGTTATAGTTTAAAATACGCTGTCTATGATTGTCCAAATGTACAAAAGGTAATTTTCGTTTTCTGCGGAAATGGGAACTGCATGTGTCGTGAGGGTCATAGATAGCTAAGTGCCAGGAATGTTTGGATGTGGGGAATCAGGGAAAATTTGCTCATCAAGGATTATTGATACTTTAAGCAAGCTATCAGTATCACAGGGGGGCCTGTAAGATTCGCAATTTTCAGCAAAAATCACGCAAGAAAACTGGATAAAATAAGACTGTTTATTGACCAAAGTAAGCTTGCACAGAAAAACCTTTGATAAAAGGGCATACAAAATGGCCGCCAGGCCCCGTGATCAGTTTATGAACCATTTTATTTCTGTTACTGCAAGCCAGACAGGCTTGTGGATTGAAGACAGTGAGCCCACGAAAGCCAGTCTCTGGGAACCGAAACTCAGAGCAACAGCATACATATTCAATGGATTATAAGTACAGGATGGGGCCCATCAAGATATGGGCGGACAATGTAAAAACACTTATACCCATTTATCGTACAAAGGAAAAACCGTTTAGCAGCCATCAAGGAAAATGTCCGGACCGATCAATATGCGAACCGAGCCGCGGTGACAATGCAAAGGACATTAAAAGACATTGTCGGCCAGGAAGGCCAGTTTAAGTTATCACCGGCTCCGTTACAAGACAAAGCGCCCCTGCAGAGATTTCTGCCCGCCAAAATTAATACAAAGACAGGACTATGATTTGGCGGGAGATAAGACTGTCCCAAAAGAGTATAACTATGGATTGAAAGTCCATCTAAAAGACTTCGGACTTCGGGTTACTTGAACAACTTCCCTTGACTGGACGGCGGCTGCTTCTTCTTCTTGGATGACTTCAACTTCTTCGGACGGGGCCAGGATCGGCGCCTCTTCCACTTCGGCAGATGCAGAATCGATGAAAACGTTTTCGTCTTTTTAAAGACGGACGGTTTCGGAAAAAAGGACAACGTGGCCGGTGTTCAGCCAAACAAGGCTCGGCCACGACGAGAAGACGACAAGGGTGGCCCGGGTACTGGGGTCGGGAGATCATCGACGACCCAGGCCGACGGAGAAGAAACCCTCTGGAGAACTGGCGATCGATGCCACAAGATTCTCCCATGTGCATAACCTGCATCTAGGTCTGCTCCATGAACAAAAATCCACGATTGTGGATCTCAAACTTAACGAGCGCTCATCGAGGCTGGGTCTACCCCACCGCCTCGAGGGAGGAGAGAATATCGACTGCGCCAGAAGCTTCCAATCCACGTGACGACGGGAAGCGATGTCAAAAGCCTGCGAACCCCTTTTCGCGATTTCGAGAGTGGTGAGCATGATCCCAAGTTCCCCAGGTCGAAACTTAGTTTAGGTATAGGGGAGGGAGTTAAGGGAAATCGTAATGTGTTTCCCCTTTTACGATGTGCCGTGTGTTCCCCATTTCCATAGAGTCAAGTTCATAAATTTGTGCAAGATTGTAGTAACTTTAATCTGTGCCTATGACATGTATTTTGTAATGCTTCAAACTGTTTTAAAATAAAAGCATCCATTTCGTGCTATTCAACCTGGTCTATTGAGTTCTTTCTCTGCACTACTGTTCTCTGCATCTAAGTCCAAGGTCTAGAACCGTAGGGGGAGTGGGTCGAACCACTCAAGGGTAATTCTTGCACGAAGCCTGGCAGGGGGCCAGAACGGGCAAGAGAGCAAGGAAAAAAAAACCCCTACACTGTCCCTACTGTTTAAATTGTGGGTTCGGACTGACTCTCCCCACTGTTTAAATTGTGGGTTCGGACTGACTCTCTCCACTGTTTAAATTGTGGGTTCGGACTGACTCTCTGCACTGTTTAAATTGTGGGTTCGGACAGACTCTCCACTGTTTAAATTGTGGGTTCGGACTGACTCTCCACTGTTTAAATTGTGTGTTCGGACTGACTCGCTCCACTGTTTAAATTGTGGGTTCGGACTGACTCTCCCCACTGTTTAATTTGTGGGTTCGGCCTGATTCTCTCCACTGTATAAATTGTGGGTTCAGACTGACTTTCTACACTGTTTAAATTGTGGGTTCGGACTGACTCTCTCCGCTGTTTAATTTGTGGGTTCGGACTGACACTCTCCACTGTTTAAATTGTGGATTCAGACTGACTCTCCCCACTGTTTCAATTGTGGGTTCGGACTGACTCTCTCCAATGTTTAAATTGTGGGTTCGGACTGACTCTCTCCACTGTTTAAATTGTGGGTTCGGACTGACTCTCTCCTCTGTTTAAATTGTGAGTTCGGACTGACTCTCGCCACTGTTAAAATTATGGGTTCGGACTGACACTCCACTGTTTAAATTGTGGGTTCAGACTGACTCTCTCCACTGTTAAAATTGTGGGTTCGGACTGACTCTCCCAACTGTTTAAATTGTGGGTTCGGACTGACTCTCCACTGTTTAAATTGTGGATTCGGACTGACTCTCTCCACTGTTTAAATTGTGTGTTTGGACTGACTCTCTCCACTGTTTAATTTATGGGTTCGGGTTGATTCTCTCCACTTTATAAATTGTGGGTTCAGACTGACTCCCCACTGTTTAAATTGTTGGTTCAGACTGACTCTCTCCACTGTTTAAATTGTGGGTTCTGACTGACTCTCTCCACTGTTTAAATTGTGAGTTCAGACTGACTCCCCACTGTTTAAATTGTGGGTTCGGACTGACTCTCCACTGTTTAAATTGTGGGTTCGGACTGACTATCTCCACTGTTTAAATTGTGGGTTCGGACTGACTCTCTCCACTGTTTAAATTGTGGGTTCGGACTGACTCTCTCCACTGTTTAAATTGTGGGTTCAGACTGACTCCCCACTGTTTAAATTGTGGGTTCGGACTGACTCTCTCCACTGTTTAAATTGTGGGTTCGGACTGACTCTCCACTGTTTAAATTGTGGGTTCGGACTGCCTCTCTCCACTGTTTAAATTGTGGGTTCGGACTGACTCTCTCCACTGTTTAAATTGTGGGTTCGGACTGACTCTCTCCACTGTTTAAATTGTGGGTTCGGACTGACTCTCTCCACTGTTTAAATTGTGGGTTCGGACTGACTCTCTCCACTGTTTAAATTGCGGGTTCAGACTGACTATCTCCACTGTTTAAATTGCGGGTTCGGACTGACTCTCTCCACTGTTTAAATTGTGGGTTCGGACTGACTCTCTCCACTGTTTAAATTGTGGGTTCGGACTGACTCTCTCCACTGTTTAAATTGTGGGTTCGGACTGACTCTCTCCACTGTTTAAATTGTGGGTTCGGACTGACTCTCCACTGTTTAAATTGTGGGTTCGGACTGAGTCTCTCCACTGTTTATATTGTGGGTTCGGACTGACTCTCTCCACTGTATAAATTGTGGGTTCAGACTGACTCTCTCCACTGTTTAAATTGCGGGTTCGGACTGACTCTCTCCACTGTTTAAATTGTGGGTTCGGACTGACTCTCCACTGTTTAATAAGTGTGTTCGGGCTGACTCTCTCCACTGTTTAAATTGTGGGTTCAGACTGACTCTCTCCACTGTTTAAATTGTGGGTTCGGACTGACTCTCCACTGTTTAATAAGTGGGTTCGGACTGACTCTCTCCACTGTTTAAATTGTGGGTTCGGACTGACTCTCTCCACTGTTTAATAAGTGGGTTCGGGCTGACTCTCTCCACTGTTTAAATTGTGGGTTCAGACTGACTCTCTCCACTGTATAAATTGTGCGTTCAGACTGACACTCTCCACTGATTAAATTGTGGGTTCGGACTGACTCTCTCCACTGTTTAAATTGTGGGTTCGGACTGACTCTCTCCACTGATTAATTTGTGGGTTCGGGCTGACTCACCACTGTTTAAATTGTGGGTTCGGACTGACTCTCCACTGTTTAAATTGTGGGTTCGGACAGATTCTCTGCACTGTTTAAATTGTGGGTTCGGACTGACTGACTCCCTCCACTGTTTAAATTGTGGGTTCGGACTGACTCTCCACTGTTTAATTTGTGGGTTCGGACTGACTCTCTCCACTGTTTAAATTGTGGGTTCGGACTGACTCTCCGCTGTTTAAATTGTGGATTCGGACTGACTCTCTCCACTGTTTAAATTGTGGGTTCGGACTGACTATCTCCACTGTTTAAATTGTGGGTTCGGACTGACTCTCCACTGTTTAAATTGTGGGTTCGGACTGACTCTCTCCACTGTTTAAATTTTGGGTTCGGACTGACCCTCCACTGTTTAAATTGTGGGTTCGGACTGACTCTCTCCACTGTTTAAATTGTGGGTTCGGACTGACTCTCTCCACTGTTTAAATTGTGGGTTCGGACTGACTCTCTCCACTGTTTAAATTGTGGGTTCGGACTGACTATCTCCACTGGTTAAATTGTGGGTTCGGACTGACTCCACTGTTTAAATTGTGGGTTCGGACTGACTCTCCGCTGTTTAAATTGTGTGTTCGGACTGACTCTCTCCACTGTTTAAATTGTGGGTTTGGACTGACTCTCTCCACTGTTTAAATTGTGGGTTCGGACTGACTCTCTCCACTGTTTAAATTGTGGGTTCGGACTGACTCTCTCCACTGTATAAATTGTGGGTTCAGACTGACTCTCTCCACTGTTTAAATTGCGGGTTCGGACTGACTCTCTCCACTGTTTAAATTGTGGGTTCGGACTGACTCTCTCCACTGTTTAAATTGTGGGTTCGGACTGACTCTCTCCACTGTTTAAATTGTGGGTTCGGGCTGACTCTCTCCACTGTTTAAATTGTGGGTTCGGACTGACTCTCTCCACTGTTTAAATTGTGGGTTCGGACTGACTCTCCACTGTTTAAATTGTGGGTTCGGACTGAGTCTCTCCACTGTTTAAATTGTGGGTTCGGACTGACTCTCTCCCCTGTTTAAATTGTGGGTTCGGACTGACTCTCTCCACTGTTTAAATTGTGGGTTCGGACTGACTCTCTCCACTGTTTAAATTGTGGGTTCGGGCTGAATCTCTCCACTGTTTAAATTGTGGGTTCGGGCTGACTCTCTCCACTGTATAAATTGTGGGTTCAGACTGACTCTCTCCACTGTTTAAATTGCGGGTTCGGACTGACTCTCTCCACTGTTTAAATTGTGGGTTCGGACTGACTCTCTCCACTGTTTAATTAGTGGGTTCGGGCTGACTCTCTCCACTGTTTAAATTGTGGGTTCAGACTGACTCTCTCCACTGTATAAATTGTGGGTTCAGACTGACACTCTCCACTGATTAAATTGTGGGTTCGGACTGACTCTCTCCACTGTTTAAATTGTGGGTTCGGACTGACTCTCTCCACTGATTAATTTGTGGGTTCGGGCTGACTCACCACTGTTTAAATTGTGGGTTCGGACTGACTCTCCACTGTTTAAATTGTGGGTTCGGACTGACTCTCTCCACTGTTTAAATTGTGGGTTCGGACTGACTCTCCGCTGTTTAAATTGTGTGTTCGGACTGACTCTCTCCACTGTTTAAATTGTGGGTTCGGACTGACTCTCTCCACTGTTTAAATTGTGGGTTTGGACTGACTCTCTCCACTGTTTAAATTGTGGGTTCGGACTGACTCTCTCCACTGTTTAAATTGTGGGTTCGGACTGACTCTCTCCACTGTATAAATTGTGGGTTCAGACTGACTCTCTCCACTGTTTAAATTGCGGGTTCGGACTGACTCTCTCCACTGTTTAAATTGTGGGTTCGGACTGACTCTCTCCACTGTTTAAATTGTGGGTTCGGACTGACTCTCCCCACTGTTTAAATTGTGGGTTCGGGCTGACTCTCTCCACTGTTTAAATTGTGGGTTCGGACTGAATCTCTCCACTGTTTAAATTGTGGGTTCGGACTGACTCTCTCCACTGTTTAAATTGTGGGTTCGGACTGACTCTCTCCACTGTTTAAATTGTGGGTTCGGACTGACTCTCTCCACTGTATAAATTGTGGGTTCAGACTGACACTCTCCACTGATTAAATTGTGGGTTCGGACTGACTCTCTCCACTGTTTAAATTGTGGGTTCGGACTGACTCCACTGATTAATTTGTGGGTTCGGGCTGACTCACCACTGTTTAAATTGTGGGTTCGGACTGACTCTCCACTGTTTAAATTGTGGGTTCGGACTGACTCTCCGCTGTTTAAATTGTGTGTTCGGACTGACTCTCTCCACTGTTTAAATTGTGGGTTTGGACTGACTCTCTCCACTGTTTAAATTGTGGGTTCGGACTGACTCTCTGCACTGTTTAAATTGTGGGTTCGGGCTGACTCTCCACTGTTTAAATTGTGGGTTCGGACTGACTCTCCCCACTGTTTAAATTGTGGGTTCTGACTGACTCTCCCCACTGTTTAAATTGTGGGTTCGGGCTGACTCTCCACTGTTTAAATTGTGGTATCGGACTGACTCTCTCCACTGTTTAAATTGTGGGTTCTGACTGACTCTCCCCACTGTTTAAATTGTGGGTTCGGGCTGACTCTCCACTGTTTAAATTGTGGTATCGGACTGACTCTCCACTGTTTAAATTGTGGGTTCAGACTGAATCTCTCCACTGCTTAAATTGTGGGTTCTGACTGACTCTCTCCACTGTTTAAATTGTGAGTTCAGACTGACTCCCCACTGTTTAAATTGTGGGTTCGGACTGACTCTCTCCACTGTTTAAATTGTGGGTTCGGACTGACTCTCTCCACTGTTTAAATTGTGAGTTCAGACTGACTCCCCACTGTTTAAATTGTGGGTTCGGACTGACTCTTTCCACTGTTTAAATTGTGGGTTCGGACTGACACTCTCCACTGTTTAAATTGTGGGTGCGGACTGACTCTCTCCACTGTTTAAATTGTGGGTTCGGACTGACTCTCTCCACTGTTTAAATTGTGGGTTCGGACTGACTCTCTCCACTGCTTAAATTGTGAGTTCAGACTGACTCTCCACTGTTTAAATTGTGGGTTCGGACTGACTATCTCCACTGTTTAAATTGTGGATTCGGACTGACTCTCTCCACTGTTTAAATTGTGGGTTCGGACTGACTCTCCACTGTTTAAATTGTGGGTTCGGACTGCCTCTCTCCACTGTTTAAATTGTGGGTTCAGACTGACACCCCACTGTTTAATTGTGGGTTCGGACTGACTCTCTCCACTGTTTAAATTGTGGGTTCGGACTGACTCTCCACTGTTTAAATTGTGGGTTCGGACTGCCTCTCTCCACTGTTTAAATTGTGGGTTCGGACTGACTCTCTCCACTGTTTAAATTGTGGGTTCGGACTGACTCTCTCCACTGTTTAAATTGTGGGTTCGGACTGACTCTCTCCACTGTTTAAATTGTGGGTTCGGACTGACTCTCCACTGTTTAAATTGTGGGTTCGGACTGACTCTCTCCACTGTTTAAATTGTGGGTTCGGACTGACTCTCTCCACTGTTTAAATTGTGGGTTCGGACTGACTCTCTCCACTGTTTAAATTGTGGGTTCGGACTGACTATCTCCACTGTTTAAATTGTGGGTTCGGACTGACTCTCTCCACTGTTTAAATTGTAGGTTCGGACTGACTCTCTCCACTGTTTAAATTGTGGGTTCGGACTGACTCTCTCCACTGTTTAAATTGTGGGTTCGGACTGACTATCTCCACTGGTTAAATTGTGGGTTCGGACTGACTCTCTCCACTGTTTAAATTGTGGGTTCGGACTGACTCTCCGCTGTTTAAATTGTGTGTTCGGACTGACTCTCTCCACTGTTTAAATTGTGGGTTCGGACTGACTCTCTCCACTGTTTAAATTGTGGGTTTGGACTGACTCTCTCCACTGTTTAAATTGTGGGTTCGGACTGACTCTCTCCACTGTTTAAATTGTGGGTTCGGACTGACTCTCTCCACTGTATAAATTGTGGGTTCAGACTGACTCCACTGTTTAAATTGCGGGTTCGGACTGACTCTCTCCACTGTTTAAATTGTGGGTTCAGACTGACTCTCTCCACTGTATAAATTGTGGGTTCAGACTGACACTCTCCACTGATTAAATTGTGGGTTCGGACTGACTCACCACTGTTTAAATTGTGGGTTCGGACTGACTCTCCACTGTTTAAATTGTGGGTTCGGACAGATTCTCTGCACTGTTTAAATTGTGGGTTCGGACTGACTGACTCCCTCCACTGTTTAAATTGTGGGTTCGGACTGACTCTCCACTGTTTAAATTGTGGGTTCGGACTGACTCTCTCCACTGTTTAAATTGTGGGTTCGGACTGACTCTCCGCTGTTTAAATTGTGGGTTCGGACTGACTCTCTCCACTGTTTAAATTGTGGGTTCGGACTGACTATCTCCACTGTTTAAATTGTGGGTTCGGACTGACTCTCTCCACTGTTTAAATTGTGGGTTCGGACTGACTCTCTCCACTGTTTAAGTTGTGGGTTCGGACTGACCCTCCACTGTTTAAATTGTGGGTTCGGACTGACTCTCTCCACTGTTTAAATTGTGGGTTCGGGCTGACTCTCTCCACTGTTTAAATTGTGGGTTCGGACTGACTCTCTCCACTGTTTAAATTGTGGGTTCGGACTGACTCTCTCCACTGTTTAAATTGTGGGTTCGGACTGACTCTCTCCACTGTTTAAATTGTGGGTTCGGACTGACTCTCCGCTGTTTAAATTGTGTGTTCGGACTGACTCTCTCCACTGTTTAAATTGTGGGTTCGGACTGACTCTCTCCACTGTTTAAATTGTGGGTTTGGACTGACTCTCTCCACTATTTAAATTGTGGGTTCGGACTGACTCTCTCCACTGTTTAAGTTGTGGGTTCGGACTGACGCTCCACTGTTTAAATTGTGGGTTCGGACTGACTCTCTCCACTGTTTAAATTGTGGGTTCGGACTGACTCTCCACTGTTTAAATTGTGGGTTCGGACTGAATCTCTCCACTGTTTAAATTGTGGGTTCGGACTGACTCTCTCCACTGTTTAAATTGTGGGTTCGGACTGACTCTCTCCACTGTTTAAATTGTGGGTTCGGACTGACTCTCTGCACTGTTTAAATTGTGGGTTCGGGCTGACTCTCTCCACTGTTTAAATTGTGGGTTCGGGCTGACTCTCTCCACTGTATAAATTGTGGGTTCAGACTGACTCTCTCCACTGTTTAAATTGCGGGTTCGCACTGACTCTCTCCACTGTTTAAATTGTGGGTTCGGACTGACTCTCTCCACTGTTTAATTAGTGGGTTCGGGCTGACTCTCTCCACTGTTTAAATTGTGGGTTCAGACTGACTCTCTCCACTGTATAAATTGTGGGTTCAGACTGACTCCACTGTTTAAATTGTGGGTTCGGACTGACTCCACTGTTTAAATTGTGGGTTCGGACTGACTCCACTGTTTAAATTGTGGGTTCGGACTGACTCCACTGATTAAATTGTGGGTTCGGACTGACTCCACTGTTTAAATTGTGGGTTCGGACTGACTCTCTCCACTGATTAATTTGAGGGTTCGGGCTGACTCACCACTGTTTAAATTGTGGGTTCGGACTGACTCTCCACTGTTTAAATTGTGGGTTCGGACTGACTCTCCGCTGTTTAAATTGTGTGTTCGGACTGACTCTCTCCACTGTTTAAATTGTGGGTTCGGACTGACTCTCTCCACTGTTTAAATTGCGGGTTTGGACTGACTCTCTCCACTGTTTAAATTGTGGGTTCGGACTGACTCTCTCCACTGTTTTAATTGTGGGTTCGGGCTGACTCTCCACTGTTTAAATTGTGGGTTCGGACTGACTCTCCCCACTGTTTAAATTGTGGGTTCTGACTGACTCTCCCCACTGTTTAAATTGTGGGTTCTGACTGACTCTCCCCACTGTTTAAATTGTGGGTTCGGGCTGACTCTCCACTGTTTAAATTGTGGGTTCAGACTGAATCTCTCCACTGCTTAAATTGTGGGTTCTGACTGACTCTCTCCACTGTTTAAATTGTGGGTTCAGACTGAATCTCTCCACTGCTTAAATTGTGGGTTCTGACTGACTCTCTCCACTGTTTAAATTGTGAGTTCAGACTGACTCCCCACTGTTTAAATTGTGGGTTCGGACTGACTCTCTCCACTGTTTAAATTGTAGGTCCGGACTGACTCTCTCCACTGTTTAAATTGTGGGTGCGGACTGACTCTCTCCACTGCTTAAATTGTGAGTTCAGACTGACTCTCCACTGTTTAAATTGTGGGTTCGGACTGACTATCTCCACTGTTTAAATTGTGGGTTCGGACTGACTCTCCACTGTTTAAATTGTGGGTTCGGACTGACTCTCTCCACTGTTTAAATTGTGGGTTCGGACTGACTCTCTCCACTGTTTAATTGTGGGTTCGGACTGACTCTCTCCACTGTTTAAATTGTGGGTTCGGACTGACTCTCCACTGTTTAAATTGTGGGTTCGGACTGCCTCTCTCCACTGTTTAAATTGTGGGTTCGGACTGACTCTCTCCACTGTTTAAATTGTGGGTTTGGACTGACTCTCTCCACTGTTTAAATTGTGGGTTCGGACTGACTCTCCACTGTTTAAGTTGTGGGTTCGGACTGACTCTCTCCACTGTTTAAATTGTGGGTTCAGACTGACTCTCTCCGCTGTTTAAATTGTGGGTTCGGACTGACTCTCTCCGCTGTTTAAATTGTGGGTTCGGACTGACTCTCTCCACTGTTTAAATTGTGGGTTCGGACTGACTCTCCACTGTTTAAATTGTGGGTTCGGACTGACTCTCTCCACTGTTTAAATTGTGGGTTCGGACTGACTCTCTCCACTGTTTAAATTGTGGGTTCGGACTGACTCTCTCCTCTGTTTAAATTGTGGGTTCGGACTGACACTCACCACTGTTTAAATTGTGGGTTCGGACTGACTCTCCACTGTTTAAATTGTGGGTTCGGACTGACTCTCTCCACTGTTTAAATTGTGGGTTCGGACTGACTCTCCCCACTGTTTAAATTGTGGGTTCGGACTGACTCTCTCCACTGTTTAAATTGTGGGTTCGGACTGACTCTCCACTGTTTATATTGTGGGTTCGGACTGAGTCTCTCCACTGTTTAAATTGTGGGTTCGGACTGACTCTCTCCACTGTTTAAATTGTGGGTTCGGACTGTCTCTCTGTAGGGGGTTTTATCCTGCTCTCTTGCCCGTTCTGGCCCCCTGCCAGGCTTCGTGCAAGAATTACCCTTGAGTGGTTCGACCCACTCCCCCTACGGTTCTAGACCTTGGACTTAGATGCAGAGAACAGTAGTGCAGAGAAAGAACTCAATAGACCAGGTTGAATAGCACGAAATGGATGCTTTTATTTTTAAACAGTTTGAAGCATTACAAAATACATGTCATAGGCACAGATTAAAATTACTACAATCATACACAAATTTATGAACTTAACTCTATGGAAATGGGGAACACACGGCACATCGAAAAAGGGGAAACACATTACGATTACCCTTAACTCCCTCCCCTAAACCTAAACTAAGTTTCGACCTGGGGAACTGGGGTTCATGCTCACCATTCTCGAAATCGCGAAAAGGGGTTCGCAGACTTTTTGACACCGCTTCCCGTCGTCACGTGGATTGGAAGCTTCTGGCGCAGTCGATATTCTCTCCTCCCTCGAGGCGGTGGGGTAGACCCAGCCTCGATGAGCGCTCGTTAAGGTTGAGATCCACAATCGTGGGCTTTTGTTCATGGAGCGGACCTAGATGCAGGTTATGCACATGGGAGAATCTTGTGGCATCGATCGCCGGTTCTCCAGAGGGTTTCTTCTCCGTCGGCCTGGGTCGTCGATGATCTCCCGACCCCAGTACCCGGGCCACCCTTGTCGTCTTCTCGTCGTGGCCGAGCCTTGTTTGGCTGAACACCGGCCACGTTGTCCTTTTTCCGAAACCGTCCGTCTTTAAAAAGACGAAAACGTTTTCATCGATCTGCCGAAGTGGAAGAGGCGCCGATCCGGGCACCGTCCGCCCTTCGTTCGTTCCTCGTAGAAGAAAGTTCTTGAAGAAATGGAAGCCTGAAGTCGCCCAACAAGAAGCCGTAGCAGTGAAGATGAAGTAACTTAGATGGACTTTCAATCCATAGTTATACTCTTTTGGGACAGTCTTATCTCCCGCCAAATCATAGTCCTGTCTTTGTATTAATTTTGGCGGGCAGAAATCTCTGCAGGGGCGCTTTGTCTTGTAACGGAGCCGATGATAACTTAAACTGGCCTTCCTGGCCGATAATGTCTGTTAATGTCCTTTGCATTGTCACCGCGGCTCGGTTAGCATATTGATCGGTCCGGACATTTTCCTTGATGGCTGCTAAACGGTTTTTCCTTTGTACGATAAATGGGTACAAGTGTTTTTACATTGTCCGCCCATATCTTGATGGGCCCCATCCTGTACTTATAATCCATTGAATATGTATGCTGTTGCTCTGAGTTTCGGTTCCCAGAGACTGGCTTTCGTGGGCTCACTGTCTTCAATCCACAAGCCTGTCTGGCTTGCAGTAACAGAAATAAAATGGTTCATAAACTGATCACGGGGCCTGGCGGCCATTTTGTATGCCCTTTTATCAAAGGTTTTTCTGTGCAAGCTTACTTTGGTCAATAAACAGTCTTATTTTATCCAGTTTTCTTGCGTGATTTTTGCTGAAAATTGCGAATCTTACAGGCTTCCCTGTGATACTGATAGCTTGCTTAAAGTATCAATAATCCTTGATGAGCAAATTTTCCCTGATTCCCCACATCCAAACATTCCTGGCACTTAGCTATCTATGACCCTCACGACACATGCAGTTCCCATTTCCGCAGAAAACGAAAATTACCTTTTGTACATTTGGACAATCATAGACAGCGTATTTTAAACTATAACACATTCACTTGTCAGATGTGCGGGGGTTGATACCCCCTGGCACCATCTGCATGCATCTTTTATTAGTCCAAAAAAACTTAAGAACAACTAATAACATAACAATACTTATTTCCTTATAACCCAAAACAATCAACAACAAAAAAAAAAAATTCTGAATGGAGGGACGCTTAATCTTATACTAGCAGCTTAGAGTGGGGTATCTGCTTCCCCCATCTGCACATAGCGTTCTCTCCATTCTCCTGTGTTCTCGTGCCTCTGGAGGCGTTTGCCTCTTTTGCAATGCACGAAGAGCAAAAATATCACAATCAAAACCTGACATACTACTAGGATATGGGATGCTATTCTAATCCAGGCGGGGACCTCTATGTTGGTGAACAAGTCCCACCATGGTGGGATGGTTATGTCCAATATGTCTTTTCCTATCTCTAAAGTCTTCTGCTCCAGTGTGTAGAAATGTTTCTGCGAAATTATAACGGCTTTTAAAATCTTGGTGAGGTGTTCGGGAAGAGGGGGAATGACATAACCAAAATGCGCGACAAATCGTTGTAAGTCTGTGAAATTCTCTTTGATAGTGATGTGTACGGTGGAGGGCGCAGGAATGGGGACAATTCGTTGTTGTGCCACTTGAACCTCGGCCCTGGGTTTGAAACAGAAACTGCTATCACCGACCGAACACCACTCGTGTTGTCCATATCGGTACTGAGGCGCTGCAGTGGTGACGCAGTATGTCCCACCCCCGATATATGCTACCTGTGGGGGCACATGGTCCTCTGCCATTGCCTCCATGGTGCAATTCACCGGCTTCGCGCTAGCGGTTCTGAACCCGCACTGTGGTTTCAAAAAGGCATTCAAGTGCTGGGGACACAGGATGATGTGTGCTCCCCGGCTCCGACATCCCGAGAGGTCGGTGCCTGTCATCGTACGCTCCCATCTGATGACGTAAGGCGGGACCACTGCGTAACGAATGTGTGCGCCCCCCTGAATGACTCCAATGTTCTCTACTCTGTATACCGGGGCGGGCTTTGCTGCGGGACCCAACACCGGCATTCTTACTACTATTCCCATAATAGTGTGATTCGAATGTCCGCAGTCCACTGGAACTGGGTATGCTTCTGCGGCTAGTCTGAGCTGGCACGGGCTTAATGCATTCTCAAAAGGGTGGAGCGCTTGCAAGTGCTTGTTGCTGATCCAGGACGGGACCAAACCCTGTTTTAAATCCTCAAGATTACTGCGGCCCTCGCCCAATAACCACGCCCCGTACAGCACACAGGCCTCGTTTTGCGCAGCTTGATCGGACGCATTCCGATCCTCCTTAATGAGTGCATTTACCGTTCTCGCGTGTTTCTCCAGCTCAGCAATTATGTCCTTAAAGTGTAGTGTCATGGCCTGGTCCTCATGCAACTCAGAACCCACGACCTTGTTTTCGTCTGTCAATATGTTCCTTAACTGGGCTTTTAAACCGTTGATCTGTGTCTGCAGCTCCACGTTATCTAGAGCGTTGACAACAGATGTCCCGGTATTAAAAGCAGTGAATATGTCATTTACAGTACCCCTTCTTTGCCTCCCGACTCGATCCAAAACTTCTGGCGGTGTGGTGTATAATTTGTCTCTGTCGATGTCGGCAAAGTCAAATTCGTAAAATTGTCTAAACATACGGGTTAACAGGACCTGGTATAATTGTTCCGTTTCTTTGGGACACCACTCCGGCAATCTTACCTCAGTGAGATTTAAAATCACTGAGGCCACCGCGTAGTGTACCCCTTGGTACAGCACCTGACCGGTGGGTACCAATACTAAACCGTTCCCGGGTCCCTTGGTGGTGGTTGGGCACCCTCCTTTCTGGGCTAGTGCTACCGGAAGCGTGGGCAGGGGCTTGCGTGGGCGGGTGATGAGTTCAGTGGCGTTCACCGGAATAGGGGAGTATGGGGCTCCGCACGCTCGAGTGCTAACATCCCATCTCATCCCCTTCCCTTCATCCTGCCACTGCCTCTGGAAGAAGATGGACACGCCCTTGGGGCAGACGTGTCTCGAACCCCACATACAGACATATATTCCCTCATCCGGTTCCCACCATTTGTCCCAACACACACGTAATTGTCCGATGGGTATTATTACCCAGTCGCTCCCATTCGACCGTAGAGTTTCTCATGTCCTTTCCCAGCTTTCGTAGCCACCACCATCGCCTTGGTGGTACGTTCCCATTGCACACCAGACAAATCCTCTTTCCCACGGTGACGCTGACTCTGGGCGCTAGGATCCTCACTCGAGGGCACGTTAATGAAGTCTCTTGGTAGGCAAAACCGAAATTGCTGGAATATTCCGTAGAATTCGTTCCCAGCCAACCTGGCCATCTCCCTTGGTGGAAGTAGGTGGCGGTTTCCTCTACCTCTCGCTCCCCCGTCCCATCCGTTGCGATGGGGGCCGTGTCCCCGGAGCACCCGAAAATGATGACGTCCTTGGTGCGGCCTCGGTAGGCCCACCCGCACCCGATCGCCATGAACGCGACGACAATCCTTTCCATCGTATCCCAGGTTTCTGTAACCAACAAAATGATGTAGCTGGGCTCCCGATAGGTGCTGGCCTAAATTAATTGGACGCGCGGGTTCCTGGACCCCGCTCCCTAACAAACACACATACCGGGCAGACTTCAAAATTGTACTCTTAACACCATATACTTTACATTCCTTAAACTATGACCATAATTACCTATCTTAACTTATGTACAGCGCCGCCCTCCGTGGGGCGGCTTTCCGAATCCCTGTGAGGTCTGTCGTGTGCCACACCCTGCGGTGGGGCTGCATTGATCTTTGGCCTTGATCCCCCGCAGCCTGTCGCTGCTGAACGGGGATCATGTCTTCCTGGGGCTGCTTTAAACCGTGGTTGGGGAGGTTGGGGAGAATCTGGCCAAAATTTTCTGGGCTGGGGCGCTCGAGCCGACCTACGAGGGGCTGCTTTGGGTTGGGCTCCCGGGGCCGATGGACCTGGGGTCGTGACTGTTACCGTTACAGCCTGTGGTTCCTCCACAGCTGCCGGCTCCAGCTCCCCTCCCTCAGGCTCCGCCCCCCCGGGGTCGGGATCTGTGGCTTCCGACTCCACCTCACCTGTCCCTACAGGTAACGAGTCTCCACCCCCACTCCCTACCTCCCCCAAGCTTGAGTCGAGGGCGGGACTGCCGTCCTCTGACTCTTCCTCCTCCGTGATTGGGTCTAAAGCGAGGTTGAGCTGTTCGGGCTCTCCCCTGCCTAAATCCCATTCAAAAGATGAGACCTCCCACTCCAATGGGATGGCCTCTCCCTTCACGCAGGCTACTGCTCCAGCCTGTGTGGTCTGTGACTCTGTTACAGGCTGAGGATCTTTGTTCTCAGACCTGGTCCCCTTTGGTGGCCCTTGTGTACCCGGTTTAAACAGTTTACACTGGTTGATGTGAAACCATTTGGCACGTCGGGGCGTCTTCACTGCATAAACCATGGGGCTGGCTTTGTCTACAATGCTGTATGGCCCCATGTACAGTGGTTCAAAACTCCCTACCCTGGCGTAGTTTCGGACCATGACCTGGTCCCCGACTACCCACTCTTGTTGTTTCCGAGGTTCCAACAACAGTTTATTTCCCTGGTGCTGTCTTCCCATGTTCCCAGCCGCCTGCCCATAAATCTGTCTCAGGCGCTCCAAGAGGGTTTGGGCGAATTTGTCCCGTTTCACCTCTCGGAGCTGGCCCTCAGTGAGCACCGGGGCTAGCACATGGGTGGGTGTTCGCATGATCCTTCCAGTCATTAACTCGTGCGGGGAATACCCCGTGCTTTTGGACTGGCTGGCTCGGATCCCCATGAGGACTAAAGGCAGGACCTCCGCCCATTTCTGGGGCGAGCCCATTGTCTCTTTCCTCAGCTTTTCCTTGAGGGTCCGATTCATACGCTCAACAATCCCGGATGACTGGGGATTGTATGCTACGTGCCACTTTCCCTCAATGCCCAAGAGCATGAGGGCGTTCTGCATTACTTGACCGGTGAACTGACTCCCTTGGTCGGACTCTACAAAGCGGGGGAGTCCCCACCGTGAGAACACTTCCCGAATCAAGATTTTAGCAGTACCCAGTGCCGTAGCTGTTCTGCACGGGAAGGCTTCTACCCATTTGGTGAACACATCTACCAGGACAAGGCAGTACTTATAGCCTCCCTGGGCGGCGGGCAGGGGCCCTATGTAGTCGACCTGAATCGACTGCCATGGTCCCTCTACCCTCCTGATCTGCCCCATGGGCACCTTCCTTTTGTGGGGGTCTGGGTTGTTAGCAGCACACACAAGACAGTTTGCGCAGAACTCGCGGACATCGTCCCGAAGTCCCGGCCACCATCCCGCCTGCTCCACCCATTGCCAGGTGACCTCAGGTCCGGGGTGTCCCGCTCCTGGACCCTCGTGGGCCAATTGCAGGAATTCCCTTCGGTGCTGCTGCGGCACAACCCACTGCTCCTCTCGGAACAGCATTCCTTCTTTGACTGTGAGGGCTGCCGTACTGTACGGACCTTCTACCTGTTTGCCCTCTGTGATGGCTTTTAGGACTGCTTTTAGGGCGGGATCCAGGGTTTGGACGGCCTTTAGGTCTGGGGGCGGTGTCACCCCTGTGTTCCCGGGAATTCCCTCCCTGCCTTGGATCGCCGCCACGGGTCCGGGTTCGTATGGGTCCCAGAGAATGCCGTTGCGGGCACCCTCCCTGGCTAGCGCATCCGCTTGCTGGTTGCCCTGACTGCGGGGTTCTGTAGTGGAGTGAGCCTTCACCTTATGGATGAACACCTCTCCTTTCTCCCCCACAGCTGCTAGGATCTTCTCCAGCAAGGGCTTAACTGTTAAAGGCCGCCCGTCCGCGGAGGTGTACCCGCGTCGGGACCAGATGGCGAGGTACTCTGTACACGAATTGCACGTGAACATGCTGTATGAGCAAATCGTGTATGGGGTTGGGAAAATCTCGGGGTGGGTAACCACGTACGCCACCGCGGACAGTTCAGCCTGCTGCGCGCTCATAGTGCTGGGGAGCTTAATTGCCAGGGCAATGTTTGCCGCAGGGTCATAAACTCCACACCCTGTGAGTCGCTTGCCGTCAGCTACAGTGCTAGAACCGTCTACGTAGATCTCGCGGCCCGTAGGATGTATCCCGGCCCGTAAACCTATGTTAACCTCCCATACCCCTTCTACGGAACATTGATGGGCTGTCCCGGGATATGCCATATTGGCTGCGAGCCTTGGCGCGCGGAGGCTGATGTAAGAAAAGGAGACTTACCATCAAGTAACTTTAAAGTAAGCTTTAAGTAACTTATAAACACACTATATACAAGAGAGGTCTTTACCATGCCTCTGGTAGAAGCCTCTTACAATACTGAACAGACCAGTATTTATACCAGTCCAACAGGAAGTGACATTTACAGGAAGTGAGGTATGTACACAGTTCATAGTTCATAGTTCATAGTTCCCAGGAAGTGATGACATAACTTCCCGGAAGTTAGCATTTTTATCACATTCTTCCCTCCTGCAGGATTAGGAGGCTGTGGTCTACCTTTTGGTCCGCAGCCGCCGAACAAGGAAGAGTCGTACCCGTTTGGATTCCCGTCGTAGAGGGTCGCTGGTCCGCTTACATGCGGTTGGCCATTGGTCAGAGTCTGTGTGGCCTGGATTGCCCTGTGAAGGGTCGGGGAGATCATGGCTTCGAGTACGAGCCCCAATAGGTTCAAAGTCGGACTGCCTCTGTTCAGAGGGAGGTGCAGAGCTGGTCTGTGGCGGATCAGTACTTTCATGCGCGGTACTGGGAGGGTCGCAACCTTGAGCACGGGGTTCTACCGGCACCAAGCTAGTTGGTGTCCGATCAGGATCCTGGAGAGGGGTACCCGATAGGTCCCAAGAGTTTCCTGGTGAAATGCCATCACCCGATGTCCCACTAGGTCCTGGTGGGCAGGGAGCCAGATCCCGTAATGATACGGTAGATTCTCGGCCGTCGGAATATCGTATGTTTGCATAGGTGGGGTTGGCATCGGTTAGTTCGACCTCGTCTACAAGAGGGTCATTTTTAGACGTCCGAACGTATCTTCGGAGTAATACAGGTCCAGGAGTAGTTAGCCATGACGGGAGTGATGTTCCATGAGATGAGCGACGCTGGAATCCAAAGAACCGCTCATGAGGTGTAGTATTTGTGGCTGTAGAAAGCAGGGACCGTATAGAGTGCAATGCATCCGGAAGCACTGTTTCCCATTGCTGGTCTGGTAGGCCCCGAGATCTTAAAGCGAGACGTACGGAATTCCAGATGATACCGTTATACCTCTCTACCTGCCCATTTCCGATGGGATGGTATGGTGTTGTTTTGCTTGCAGCAATTCCCCATTCTGAGAGGTAGTCCTTGAGTTCCCTTGACATAAAGGATGGACCCCGGTCTGAGTGAATATAAGCCGGCATGCCACAGAGAGAAAATACCTGCTCAAGGCAGCAGATTACTGTGGACGCCAGCATATTGGAGCAGGGGAAGGCAAACGGAAAACGTGAATATTCGTCGATCATGGTGAGCAAATATGTGTTCCGAGTTGAAGAGGGCACTGGGCCCTTAAAATCGATGCTAAGTCGTTGCATCGGTTGGGTTGCATGTATGAGTATACCATCTGAGGGGCGGAAGAACTGAGGTTTTAATTCCGCACAAAGCCAGCATTCTGAGCATATTTTCTTTACATCTCCAGTGGAAAAAGGGAGATTCCGTGATCGTACGAAATGTAGCATGCGCGTAACGCCAGGATGACACAAACCATTGTGGACATCCATGAGAGTGGAGGATGACATAGTGGAGCAGAATGCCCGTGTGAGGGTGTCCGGGGCCACATTCTCCTTGCCAGGCCGATAGAGAATGGTATAACCAAAAGAGGCCAGTTCCATCCTCCAAAGTTGTATTTTATTATTCTTAATTTTGGTTCGTTTTCGATTATCGAGCATGAAGGCGACTGATCGTTGGTCCGTGATCAATGTAAAGTGCTGGCGAGCTAGAAAATGGTTCCACTTCCGTACTGCCTCTATGATGGCTGTGGCTTCTTTCTCAACCGGAGGATAATGTAGCTCGGCACCTTGTAAGGTCCTGGACATAAATGCTACAGGACGACCTTCCTGATTCAGAGTAGCCGAGATCGCCACCTCCGAGGCATCACATTCAACCACGAAAGGGAGATTCTCATCGATGGAGTGAAGAGCCGCTTTCTCCAACTGTTTTTTGAGAAGGTTAAAGGCTGCAACAGCCGCTGTTCCCAGTGGAAATGATCTAGCATGCAGCAAGGGTTGGATTTTGTCCGAAAAATGAGGAATCCATTTAGCGTAGTATGCAAACAGACCGAGAGCCCGACGTAAAGAAGCCGGATTCTTAGGTGACGGGAGCTCTTGGAGCGGGCGAAGTCTTTCTGGGTCTGGCTTAATGATACTATTGCCTACGCAGTAGCCAAGGATGTTGATGGTCGGTTGCGACTCAACAGATTTGGATTCATTCAAGGTCAAATTACGGCGATGGAGGGCATCCCGAAATTTTTGGAGGTTGGAGTCGTGTTCCTGTTGATCGTGACCTGCAATGGTAATGTTATCAAGATAGGGAAAAGTGTCCCTTAGGTTTTCCTGCTTAACCAGGCCATCCATTGCCCGTTGAAAGACAGCCACTCCATTAGTAACCCCGAATGGGAGGCGACGAAATTGGTACAGCCGTCCATTAGCCTCAAAGGCTGTGTACTGCTTATCTGAGACCTTCAAGGGTAACTGATGATAGGCACTTTTTAAATCGTAAGTTGAGAACACTTTGTATTCGGCCAGTTTATTAACCATATCATCAATGCGTGGCAATGGGTAGGCGTCCAAGTCGGTATATTGATTGATGGTTTGCGAATAATCGATGCATAGTCGCTGTTTGTGAGGTTTTAGAAGGTTCTTGACAATGACGACTTGAGCCCGCCAGGGCGACGAACATGGTTCAATGATATCCTCTGCTAGAAGTCGAGAGATTTCAGCCGCAATAAAAGATTGGTCTCCCTGATTAAAGCGCCGCGATTTCGTTATTATCGGTTGGCATTGAGGCGGAATACTGGCAAATAATGAGGGTTCATCAAGTGAAGCTGCTGATAATGCACAAAATGGTAATTTAGATGGTATATTAGAAATAGTAAGTCCGGGTTTGGATCCACCAAACTCAATGGTGAGTTTCTTATGCTGTTTTTGGAAGTCCAGCCCTAAGAGGAGATCACTACATAAGTCTTTGAGCACTGAAAGTCGGGTGGAGGGATACAAACGACCATGAAGTGTCATATCAACAACACAAAAGCCGGAGATTCTGGTATTAAGTGATGACTGGGCCATTGCAATTGCCTGGTCCGATGGGAAGACATGTAGTTTCAATTTCGCAACAATCTGTTCCTTAATGAAACTATCAGTACTTCCTGAGTCAATTAAGGCATCTAAGGTATGCCCTTTAATTGAAATTTTTGTGGCTGCCTGAGACAGGTTCTGTGGGCAAGCAGCTGTAATTGGTGTCGTTGCACAGAGAGTGGCTAAAACTCTCGGTGTGCTTCTTCGGGAGAGAGCTCGAGAGGAAGCTTGATAGGTCCTAGCTGGAGCATCTTGATAGGCCCTAATTGGGGCAGTTCGGTAGGCCTTAGCTGGATTGGCCCTCGTAGAGGCCCTTGATAGGCAAACTTTAGCAAAGTGTCCTTTCTTCCCGCAATAACTGCAGATTGCATTGCGAGCAGGGCAGGTTTTCCTAGGGTGAAAAGCATCTCCACAAAAGAAGCATTCCTTCCTAGATTGCCAAGAGGCTGCTAAAGTGGGGTCGTCCTCCTCTTCTTCATCAGAATTATCAGAATTAGATTCCCCCATGATAGGGTTCACCTGAGACCGCTTGAATTGTCTGGTTGCAGCTACAGCAGCAGATCGAGATCTGGGCAGCTGATAGAGGTCTGCATTTCTCTTTGCCAAATCCAGTGAACAAGCTAGGTCAAAAGCTTTTTGTAGCTCAAGTGTTTTACTTTCTAGTAGACGCTGGCGTATAAATGGAGAGGCAATCCCGCAGATGAAAGCATCACGAATCATTTCTTGGCGGTACAGCTCAGCTGAGGCTGCCTGAAAGTTACAATCTACGCTGAGCCTGCGAAGTTCTTGCAGGAATTCGTCAATTGATTCCCCTGGCCCTTGTCGGGCTGTGGCCAGTAGATGTCTAGCATAGACCTCATTTGGGGTCTTCGCATACAGTTTCTTAAGTGCCTGAATCACCTCTTCGTAATTATCCCAGTCATCAACATATTCGAACACTTTTGGGGTCACATAATTGACAAGTATCTTCAATTTAGCAGGAGCATCCACTTTACATTCATCCAGAAAATTCTCAAAAGTACGATACCAATGCTTCCATACCCTGCCAGCTGCTGGTGTATTCGGGTCCAAGTCCAGACGAATAGGTCTAAGGATTTTATCCATGATGGGTGGTTCCCTGGATCCTTAACTTCCGAGTTTGTCTGAAGGTCTAGTATTTGTCAGTGTAAATACTAAGTTACTTAAATTGATGTAAGAAAAGGAGACTTACCATCAAGTAACTTTAAAGTAAGCTTTAAGTAACTTATAAACACACTATATACAAGAGAGGTCTTTACCATGCCTCTGGTAGAAGCCTCTTACAATACTGAACAGACCAGTATTTATACCAGTCCAACAGGAAGTGACATTTACAGGAAGTGAGGTATGTTCATAGTTCATAGTTCACAGGAAGTGATGACATAACTTCCCGGGAGTTAGCATTTTTATCACAGAGGCCTTTAACTTTGAGATCCATCTGGGAAAGGAGGAGGGTCCAGCGCGCAATCCGAGCACTGCTTACGGTCCCATCCTTAATCCTCCCGTCCAGAAGCATCTTCGTGGGGGTGTGATGGGTGAGGAGCGTAATGGGAGAGGTCCCTGTGAAGATCACTGATCTGTTCACAGCCCAATGCGTGGCCAGGAGTTGCCGTTCGCAATTGGAGAAACTCCTCTCCACATCCGTGAGCACCCTGGAGGAATAAACTACTGGTCTTAGCTTGCCGTGCCGCTCTTGGAGCAGCACTGCGCTCAGGCTGTCCCCACTAGCGGCTACCTCCAGAAAGAACTCCTCTCCCCCATCTATGGCCCCTAGGGCTGGCACGGTCTGCAGATCTCTTTTCAACTTCTCGAATGCTGCCTGGCACCCCTCGTCCCAAGACCACTCGACTCCCTTGTGTAAGAGTCGAAGTAGCGGGGCCGCTGTGGCAGCATAGTCCTCGATGAAATCTCTGCAGTACCCGGTCAATCCCAAAAAGGACCTTACACCCGTTACTGTGTTGGGAATCGGCAGATCTTGTATAGATTCCCGTCTGGCCTTATCTATGGCTCTTTCCCCAGCGCGGATGGCCAGACCCAGGAATTTAACTTCCTGCTGGCCAATCTGGGCTTTCTTTGGGTTTACTTTGAAACCCTTCCTTTCTAACAGTTCCAACAATTCGGCTAACAGTGGGCCGTGCTGCTCCCTTGTATCTGTGAACAGGAGTAAGTCGTCCACATACTGCACTATCTGGTTGGGCTGGCTGAACTCTTTCAAACTCCCCGCCATGCACTGATGGAAAATGCTGGGGCTGTTGTGAAAACCCTGTGGTAAGCAGTTCCAAGTGTACTGTTGCCCTTTGAAAGTAAAGGCAAACTTGTACTGGTCCTCCCGCCGCAGCGGAATGGACCAAAAACCGTTCGAGATGTCCAGCACCGTGAATGTGGTCGCCGATGCTGGAATACTCCCTATTAAGTCTGCAACTGCTGCTACCGTGGGCGCGCAGGCTGGGATATTACTATTGAGGACTCTGTAGTCCACCGTGGCTCTCCACGAATTGTCCGGTTTCTTTACCGGCCATAATGGGGAGTTCACGTGGGTGGCTATCGTCCTCAACACGCCCTGCTGTACCAATGAAGATATTGCTGTCTCCATGTCGGGTTCTGCCTCCTTGGGGAAATTATACTGCTTTTGGGGTCGGATCATGGGGTCCCCGTCTACGCTGACTTCGAACCCAGTGACTCTCCCGCAGTCGTGCTTGTGGGTGGCGAACGCGGTCAGATTTTCTGACACACGCGCCTGCAAGTCCGTTGGGACGTTTGTTATCATGAGCTCGAGATCGTAACCTCCTGACGGCTTCATAGTGCACAGGGCCCCCTTTTCTTCCTTCCCCGGGATTACGACTACCTTACCTAAACCGCCCTCGGCTCCCCAGAGACAGTGATTTCTCAGGTCCACGAGGATCCCGTGTTCCACCAAGAAATCAGCCCCGAGGATGCCTTTCTCCCCCCCTCTTTCCACTTCAATAGGATGCACGTCCATGTGGTGTGGAGCGCTCCCAACTGAATGGAGAGCGGGAGGGAGTGCGCGCCAGCCTGTGCTCTACCTGTGAAACCCGCTACTAAATATGGAGCCTGGGCGGACAGAGGTGAGGCAAAAGGTTTGTCCGTGTGGATCACGGTACACGAAGCTCCCGTATCCAACAGGTAACTACCCCTTTGTTTCTCCACCTCCATCTCCACCACAGGTCTTCTCCAAGCGTCATAGCGGAGCGGACACAAGTAGATGGGCTGCGCGGGCGTCAGTCATTTAGGTGTTTCGGCTGGGGTCTCGGGGGCGATAGGGCTGTTAGCGACCGCTACCTTCCCCTGCCAGGTCATCAGAGACCGCATAGTCTCCAAGACTGACTCGATCGCGGCGGGGTCCACAACCGCACCACCCCCTTTATTCGGGGCAGAGGCTACGGTTGGGTTCTGGACTGGTGTTGGGGCAGCGGCCTGCACTTGTGGTTGTGCTGGTGTTGGGTAAACTCTCGGGCCGTTGGCGACTCGGGCTTGGGCTTGATCTTGGGCTGCGGCGAACGCTCTCTCCCTCTTATCCTTCCAAGGATTCCTACAGTCCTTGCGCCAATGACCCTCCTTCCCACACCCGTAACAACTGCTATTGGCTTGGGGATGGCGATTTCCCTCCTGACGCCATTCCTTTTTAGCAGAGGCTGCGGGTCTCACCTCATGCACCTTTCCTTTCACAACAGGCGTTTTCTTGCCCTTGTTGTTTCTATAACTGATCGTGAGCTGATCTAGTACTACTTCCTCCGTGGAGCGGGCGTTAGTGGGGTCAAACCATGCTTTGGCCTGTTCCTTCACTACTGGCAGGCAACCTGCTACCAGGCACCGAAGCCAGTGAGCCCTTTGTTCGCCATCCAGCCCGGCCCGGGCCGGCCCGCCCGGGCAGCTGCGCCAATACACTGGCCACAACCTGTCGGCGAAAACCCGTGGGGTTCTCCCTCTAGCTGCACTGTCTTTTCTAAACGGAGGAACGGAGTTCCGTCCCCCTCTCCCATGATCTCCAGAATCTCATCCCGTAGCAACTCATAGTCCCTGTGCCCTCTCTTGCTCTCGTCAGGGAGACACTGGAGGAGCGAACTATCCAGGGAGAACAGCAGCATTTTAGACTGTTCAACCCCGTCGCAGTCATTGACTGCTGCGGACTGCTCCACGTCCCTGAAATGCACGGAGGGATCTCCTGACTCGGAGAGTTTTGGGATGTGACTTATCATCTCTCTTAGCTGTCGTGCGCTATGAGGCATTATGATCTGACTCTCAAGGGGTCCGTCATCGCCGTTTTCTTCATTTGGACCGATCCTTCGGTGTCTCGTTGGACACATTGGCGCCGACCCCGACTCTACTGTCTGGGGTTGCTCTACCTCAGGGCTCTCTTCCTCTACCGTCTCCGTCTCCTGTCCCGGAGTCCAAGACTCCTCATAGGCAGGAGGCGCAGAAGGTTCGGGGGTTGGTACCCCAACTGCCTCTTGTGGAATCGGTCTTTTGGATTCCTTGGCTAGCAACAGCTGACTCGCTGGTGGATTTATGAGATACACCAACCCGTTTGCCTTCGCTAGGGCCTTTCTCAGGTCCTCTAGCTCCCGGCGGCAAGTGCTGTGGTCGGTGTTCTCAGATCTATCCTCCATGGCCATCTTATATGCTGCCCTGGCTCCCAGGAGCTTTTCCTCTTGGGCATCTACTTGTTTGGCTAGACGGGAACACCTCTCTCTCATTCTACCTTCACTGGCCTTGGCCTCAACGACCTGACATTTTAAATATTCTACCCGGGTTTCGTGGCAGCGAATTACAGAGCGGCGTTCCTGGTTCAGCGCGTCAAGCGATTCAATCAGTTTTTGACCTCCCGCAACCTTTTCCTCTACGCCTTTAAGCAAGCCGTTGATCTGGACTGTCTGTGCTGCAACTACCTGGTCCAAAAGCTGGACTTGCTTCTTGTAGCACAGCAGCCAGACCGCCTTTTCTACAGATTTCTTATGCTCTCTACCCGCTGTCCACTTGATGGCTGCGTCTAGCGGGCGCCTATCCCTTAGTAGATCAGATATCCATTGTTTTGTGAGGTTGACTTTTCCGAAAACATAATCTGCTATTCTTTCATCCATCACATTTCGTTTATTCAGATCTTGATCTAACACACTACTTTCCTGCTGCCAAGGTCCTGCCGCGGTCGCCATTTCTGTAGGGGGTTTTATCCTGCTCTCTTGCCCGTTCTGGCCCCCTGCCAGGCTTCGTGCAAGAATTACCCTTGAGTGGTTCGACCCACTCCCACTACGGTTCTAGACCTTGGACTTAGATGCAGAGAACAGTAGTGCAGAGAAAGAACTCAATAGACCAGGTTGAATAGCACGAAATGGATGCTTTTATTTTTAAACAGTTTGAAGCATTACAAAATACATGTCATAGGCACAGATTAAAATTACTACAATCATACACAAATTTATGAACTTAACTCTATGGAAATGGGGAACACACGGCACATCGAAAAAGGGGAAACACATTACGATTACCCTTAACTCCCTCCCCTAAACCTAAACTAAGTTTCGACCTGGGGAACTGGGGATCATGCTCACCACTCTCGAAATCGCGAAAAGGGGTTCGCAGACTTTTTGACACCGCTTCCCGTCGTCACGTGGATTGGAAGCTTCTGGCGCAGTCGATATTCTCTCCTCCCTCGAGGCGGTGGGGTAGACCCAGCCTCGATGAGCGCTCGTTAAGGTTGAGATCCACAATCGTGGGCTTTTGTTCATGGAGCGGACCTAGATGCAGGTTATGCACATGGGAGAATCTTGTGGCATCGATCGCCGGTTCTCCAGAGGGTTTCTTCTCCGTCGGCCTGGGTCATCGATGATCTCCCGACCCCAGTACCCGGGCCACCCTTGTCGTCTTCTCGTCGTGGCCGAGCCTTGTTTGGCTGAACACCGGCCACGTTGTCCTTTTTCCGAAACCGTCCGTCTTTAAAAAGACGAAAACGTTTTCATCGATCTGCCGAAGTGGAAGAGGCGCCGATCCGGGCACCGTCCGCCCTTCGTTCGTTCCTCGTAGAAGAAAGTTCTTGAAGAAATGGAAGCCCGAAGTCGCCCAACAAGAAGCCGTAGCAGTGAAGAAGAAGTAACTTAGATGGACTTTCAATCCATAGTTATACTCTTTTGGGACAGTCTTATCTCCCGCCAAATCATAGTCCTGTCTTTGTATTAATTTTGGCGGGCAGAAATCTCTGCAGGGGCGCTTTGTCTTGTAACGGAGCCGATGATAACTTAAACTGGCCTTCCTGGCCGATAATGTCTGTTAATGTCCTTTGCATTGTCACCGCGGCTCGGTTAGCATATTGATCGGTCCGGACATTTTCCTTGATGGCTGCTAAACGGTTTTTCCTTTGTACGATAAATGGGTACAAGTGTTTTTACATTGTCCGCCCATATCTTGATGGGCCCCATCCTGTACTTATAATCCATTGAATATGTATGCTGTTGCTCTGAGTTTCGGTTCCCAGAGACTGGCTTTCGTGGGCTCACTGTCTTCAATCCACAAGCCTGTCTGGCTTGCAGTAACAGAAATAAAATGGTTCATAAACTGATCACGGGGCCTGGCGGCCATTTTGTATGCCCTTTTTATCAAAGGTTTTTCTGTGCAAGCTTACTTTGGTCAATAAACAGTCTTATTTTATCCAGTTTTCTTGCGTGATTTTTGCTGAAAATTGCGAATCTTACACTTTCTCCACTGTTTAAATTGTGGGTTCGGACTGACTCTCTCCACTGTTTAAATTGTGGGTTCGGGCTGACTCTCTCCACTGTTTAAATTGTGGGTTCGGGCTGACTCTCTCCACTGTATAAATTGTGGGTTCAGACTGACTCTCTCCACTGTTTAAATTGCGGGTTCGGACTGACTCTCTCCACTGTTTAAATTGTGGGTTCGTACTGACTCTCTCCACTGTTTAATTAGTGGGTTCGGGCTGACTCTCTCCACTGTTTAAATTGTGGGTTCAGATGACTCTCTCCACTGTATAAATTGTGGGTTCAGACTGACACTCTCCATTGATTAAATTGTGGGTTCGGACTGACTCTCTCCACTGTTTAAATTGTGGGTTCGGACTGACTCTCTCCACTGATTAATTTGTGGGTTCGGGCTGACTCACCACTGTTTAAATTGTGGGTTCGGACTGACTCTCTCCACTGTTTAAATTGTGGGTTCGGACTGACTCTCTCCACTGTTTAAATTGTGGGTTTGGACTGACTCTCTCCACTGTTTAAATTGTGGGTTCGGACTGACTCTCTCCACTGATTAATTTGTGGGTTCGGGCTGACTCACCACTGTTTAAATTGTGGGTTCGGACTGACTCTCTCCACTGTTTCAATTGTGGGTTCGGACTGACTCTCTCCACTGTTTAAATTGTGGGTTTGGACTGACTCTCTCCACTGTTTAAATTGTGGGTTCGGACTGACTCTCTCCACTGTTTAAATTGTGGGTTCGGGCTGACTCTCCACTGTTTAAATTGTGGGTTCGGACTGACTCTCCACTGTTTAAATTGTGGTATCGGACTGACTCTCTCCACTGTTTAAATTGTGTGTTCGGGCTGACTCTCTCCACTGTTTAAATTGTGGGTTCGGACTGACTCTCCACTGTTTAGATTGTGGGTTCGGACTGACTCTCTCCACTGTTTAAATTGCGTGTTCGGGCTGACTCTCTCCACTGTTTAAATTGTGGGTTCGGACTGACTCTCCACTGTTTAGATTGTGGGTTCGGACTGACTCTCTCCACTGTTTAAATTGTGGGTTCAGACTGACTCTCTCCACTATTTAAATTGTGGGTTCGGACTGACTCTCTCCACTGTTTAAATTGTGGGTTCGGACTGACTCTCCACAGTTTAAATTGTGGGTTCGGACTGACTCTCTCCACTATTTAAATTGTGGGTTCGGACTGACTCTCCACAGTTTAAATTGTGGGTTCGGACTGACTCTCTCCGCTGTTTAAATTGTGGGTTCAGACTGACTCTCTCCACTATTTAAATTGTGGGTTCGGACTGACTCTCTCCACTGTTTAAATTGTGGGTTCGGACTGACTCTCCCCACTGTTTAAATTGTGGGTTCGGACTGACTCTCCACTGTTTAGATTGTGGGTTCGGACTGACTCTCTCCACTGTTTAAATTGTGGGTTCGGACTGACTCTCTCCACTGTTTAAATTGTGGGTTCGGACTGACTCTCCCCACTGTTTAAATTGTGGGTTCGGACTGACTCTCCACTGTTTAGATTGTGGGTTCGGACTGACTCTCTCCACTGTTTAAATTGTGGGTTCGGACTGACTCTCTCCACTGTTTAAATTGTGGGTTCGGACTGACTCTCTCCACTGTTTAAATTGTGGGTTCGGACTGACTCTCCACAGTTTAAATTGTGGGTTCGGACTGACTCTCTCCGCTGTTTAAATTGTGGGTTCAGACTGACTCTCTCCACTATTTAAATTGTGGGTTCGGACTGACTCTCTCCACTGTTTAAATTGTGGGTTCGGACTGACTCTCCCCACTGTTTAAATTGTGGGTTCGGACTGACTCTCCCCACTGTTTAAATTGTGGGTTCGGACTGACTCTCCACTGTTTAAATTGTGGGTTCGGACTGAGTCTCTCCACTGTTTAAATTGTGGGTTCGGACTGAATCTCCACTGTTTAAATTGTGGGTTCGGACTGACTCTCTCCACTGTTTAAATTGTGGGTTCGGACTGACTCTCCACTGTTTTAATTGTGGGTTCGGACTGACTCTCTCCACTGTTTAAATTGTGGGTTTGGACTGACTCTCCCCTCTGTTTAAATTGTGGGTTCGGACTGACTCTCCACTGTTTAAATTGTGGGTTCGGACTGACTCTCTCCACTGTTTAAATTGTGTGTTCGGACTGACTCTCTCCACTGTTTAAATTGTGGTTTCGGACTGACTCTCCACTGTTTAAATTGTGGGATCGGACTGATTCTCTGCACTGTTTAAATTGTGTGATCGGGCTGACTCTCTCCACTGTTTAAATTGTGGGTTCCGACTGACTCTCTCCACTGTTTAAATTGTGGGTTCGGACTGACTCTCTCCACTGTTTAAATTGTGGGTTCGGACTGAATCTCCACTGTTTAAATTGTGGGTTCGGACTGACTCTCTCCACTGTTTAAATTGTGGGTTCGGACTGACTCTCCACTGTTTTAATTGTGGGTTCGGACTGACTCTCTCCACTGTTTAAATTGTGGGTTTGGACTGACTCTCCCCTCTGTTTAAATTGTGGGTTCGGACTGACTCTCCACTGTTTAAATTGTGGGTTCGGACTGACTCTCTCCACTGTTTAAATTGTGTGTTCGGACTGACTCTCTCCACTGTTTAAATTGTGGTTTCGGACTGACTCTCTCCACTGTTTAAATTGTGGGTTCGGACTGACTCTCCACTGTTTAAATTGTGGGATCGGACTGATTCTCTGCACTGTTTAAATTGTGTGATCGGGCTGACTCTCTCCACTGTTTAAATTGTGGGTTCGGACTGACTCTCTCCACTGTTTAAATTGTGGGTTCGGACTGACTCTCTCCACTGTTTAAATTGTGGGTTCGGACTGACTCTCCACTGTTTAAATTGTGGGTTCGGACTGACTCTCTCCACTGTTTAAATTGTGGGTTCGGACTGACTCTCTCCGCTGTTTAAATTGTGGGTTCAGACTGACTCTCTCCACTGTTTAAATTGTGGGTTCGGACTGACTCTCTCCACTGTTTAAATTGTGGGTTCGGACTGACTCTCTCCACTGTTTAAATTGTGGGTTCGGACTGACTTTCTCCACTGTTTAAATTGTGGGTTCGGACTGACTCTCTCCACTGTTTAAATTGTGGATTCGGACTGACTCTTCACTGTTTAAATTGTGGGCTCGGACTGACTCTCTCCACTGTTTAAATTGTGGGTTCGGACTGACTCTCTCCACTGTTTAATTTGTGGGTTCGAACTGTCTCTCTCCACTGTTTAAATTGTGGGTTCGGACTGACTCTCTCTACTGTTTAAATTGTGGGTTCGGGCTGACTCTCTACTGTTTAAATTGTGGGTTCGGGCTGACTCTCCCCACTGTTTAAATTGTGGATTCGGACTGACTCTCTCCACTGTTTAAATTGTGGGTTCGGACTGACTCTCTCCATTGTTTAAATTGTGGATTCGGACTGACTCTCTCTACTGTTTAAATTGTGGGTTCGGGCTGACTCTCTACTGTTTAAATTGTGGGTTCGGGCTGACTCTCCCCACTGTTTAAATTGTGGATTCGGACTGACTCTCTCCACTGTTTAAATTGTGGGTTCGGACTGACTCTCTACTGTTTAAATTGTGGGTTCGGGCTGACTCTCCCCACTGTTTAAATTGTGGGTTCGGACTGACTCTCCACTGTTTAAATTGTGGGTTCGGACTGACTCTCTACTGTTTAAATTGTGGGTTCGGGCTGACTCTCCCCACTGTTTAAATTGTGGGTTCGGACTGACTCTGCACTGTTTAAATTGTGGGTTCGGACTGACTCTCTCCACAGTTTAAATTGTGGGTTCGGACTGACTCTCTCCGCTGTTTAAATTGTGGGTTCAGACTGACTCTCTCCACTGTTTAAATTGTGGGTTCGGACTGACTCTCTCCGCTGTTTAAATTGTGGGTTCAGACTGACTCTCTCCACTGTTTAAATTGTGGGTTCGGACTGACTCTCTCCACTGTTTAAATTGTGGGTTCGGACTGACTCTCCACTGTTTAAATTGTGGGTTCGGACTGACTCTCCACTGTTTAAATTGTGGGTTCGGACTGACTCTCTCCACTGTTTAATTTGTGGGTTCGGACTGACTCTCCACTGTTTAAATTGTGGGTTCGGACTGACTCTCTCCACTGTTTAAATTGTGGGTTCGGACTGACTCTCCACTGTTTAAATTGTGGGTTCGGACTGACTCTCTCCACTGTTTAATTTGTGGGTTCGGACTGACTCTCCACTGTTTAAATTGTGGGTTCGGACTGACTCTCTCCACTGTTTAAATTGTGGGTTCGGACTGACTCTCTCCACTGTTTAAATTGTGGGTTCGGACTGACTCTCCACTGTTTAAATTGTGGGTTCGGACTGACTCTCTCCACTGTTTAAATTGTGGGTTCGGACTGACTCTCCACTGTTTAAATTGTGGGTTCGGACTGACTCTCCCCACTGTTTAAATTGTGGGTTCGGACTGACTCTCCCCACTGTTTAAATTGTGGGTTCGGACTGACTCTCTCCACTGTTTAATTTGTGGGTTCGGACTGACTCTCTCCACTGTTTAAATTGTGGGTTCGGACTGACTCTCCACTGTTTAAATTGTGGGTTCGGACTGACTCTCCCCACTGTTTAAATTGTGGGTTCGGACTGACTCTCCCCACTGTTTAAATTGTGGGTTCGGACTGACTCTCCCCACTGTTTAAATTGTGGGTTCGGACTGACTCTCCCCACTGTTTAAATTGTGGGTTCGGACTGACTCTCTCCACTGTTTAATTTGTGGGTTCGGACTGACTCTCTCCACTGTTTAAATTGTGGGTTCGGACTGACTCTCCCCACTGTTTAAATTGTGGGTTCGGACTGACTCTCTCCACTGTTTAAATTGTGGGTTCGGACTGACTCTCTCCACTGTTTAAATTGTGGGTTCGGACTGACTCTCTCCACTGTTTAATTTGTGGGTTCGGACTGTCTCTCTCCACTGTTTAAATTGTGGGTTCGGACTGACTCTCTCCACTGTTTAAATTGTGGGTTCGGACTGACTCTCCCCACTGTTTAAATTGTGGGTTCGGACTGACTCTCCCCACTGTTTAAATTGTGGGTTTGGACTGACTCTCTCCACTGTTTAAATTGTGGGTTCGGACTGACTCTCCCCACTGTTTAAATTGTGGGTTTGGACTGACTCTCTCCACTGTTTAAATTGTGGGTTCGGACTGACTCTCCCCACTGTTTAAATTGTGGGTTCGGACTGACTCTCTCCACTGTTTAAATTGTGGGTTCGGACTGACTCTCCCCACTGTTTAAATTGTGGGTTTGGACTGACTCTCTCCACTGTTTAAATTGTGGGTTCGGACTGACTCTCCCCACTGTTTAAATTGTGGGTTCGGACTGACTCTCCACTGTTTACATTGTGGGTTCGGGCTGACTCTCCACTGTTTAAATTGTGGGTTCGGACTGACTCTCCACTGTTTAAATTGTGGGTTCGGACTGACTCTCTCCACTGTTTAAATTGTGGGTTCGGACTGACTCTCTCCACTGTTTAAATTGTGGGTTCGGACTGACTCTCCCCACTGTTTAAATTGTGGGTTCGGACTGACTCTCCACTGTTTAAATTGCGGTTTCGGACTGACTCTCTCCACTGTTTAAATTGTGGATTCGGACTGACTCTCTCCACTGTTTAAATTGTGGGTTCGGACTGACTCTCTCCACTGTTTAAATTGTGGGTTCGGACTGACTCTCCCCACTGTTTAAATTGTGGGTTCGGACTGACTCTCCACTGTTTAAATTGTGGGTTCGGACTGACTCTCTACTGTTTAAATTGTGGGTTCGGGCTGACTCTCCCCACTGTTTAAATTGTGGGTTCGGACTGACTCTGCACTGTTTAAATTGTGGGTTCGGACTGACTCTCTCCGCTGTTTAAATTGTGGGTTCAGACTGACTCTCTCCACTGTTTAAATTGTGGGTTCGGACTGACTCTCTCCGCTGTTTAAATTGTGGGTTCAGACTGACTCTCTCCACTGTTTAAATTGTGGGTTCGGACTGACTCTCTCCACTGTTTAAATTGTGGGTTCGGACTGACTCTCTCCACTGTTTAAATTGTGGGTTCGGACTGACTCTCTCCGCTGTTTAAATTGTGGGTTCAGACTGACTCTCTCCACTGTTTAAATTGTGGGTTCGGACTGACTCTCTCCGCTGTTTAAATTGTGGGTTCAGACTGACTCTCTCCACTGTTTAAATTGTGGGTTCGGACTGACTCTCTCCACTGTTTAAATTGTGGGTTCGGACTGACTCTCTCCACTGTTTAATTTGTGGGTTCGGACTGACTCTCTCCACTGTTTAAATTGTGGGTTCGGACTGACTCTCCCCACTGTTTAAATTGTGGGTTCGGACTGACTCTCCACTGTTTAAATTGTGGGTTCGGACTGACTCTCTCCACGGTTTAAATTGTGGGTTCGGACTGACTCTCTGCACTGTTTAAATTGTGGATTCGGACTGACTCTCTCCACTGTTTAAATTGTGGGTTCGGACTGACTCTCTCCACTGTTTAAATTGTGGATTCGGACTGACTCTCTCCACTGTTTAAATTGTGGGTTCAGACTGACTCTCTCCACTGTTTAAATTGTGGGTTCGGACTGACTCTCCCCACTGTTTAAATTGTGGGTTCGGACTGACTCTCCACTGTTTAAATTGTGGGTTCGGACTGACTCTCTCCACGGTTTAAATTGTGGGTTCGGACTGACTCTCTCCACTGTTTAAATTGTGGGTTCGGACTGACTCTCTCCATTGTTTAAATTGTGGGTTCAGACTGACTCTCTGCACTGTTTAAATTGTGGGTTCGGACTGACTCTCTCTACTGTTTAAATTGTGGGTTCGGGCTGACTCTCCCCACTGTTTAAATTGTGGGTTCGGACTGACTCTCTCCACTGTTTAAATTGTGGGTTCGGACTGACTCTCTCCGCTGTTTAAATTGTGGGTTCAGACTGACTCTCTGCACTGTTTAAATTGTGGGTTCGGACTGACTCTCCACTGTTTAAATTGTGGGTTCGGACTGACTCTCCACTGTTTAAATTGTGGGTTCGGACTGACTCTCCCCACTGTTTAAATTGTGGGTTCGGACTGACTCTCCACTGTTTAGATTGTGGGTTCGGACTGACTCTCTCCACTGTTTAAATTGTGGGTTCGGACTGACTCTCTCCGCTGTTTAAATTGTGGGTTCAGACTGACTCTCTGCACTGTTTAAATTGTGGGTTCGGACTGACTCTCCACTGTTTAAATTGTGGGTTCGGACTGACTCTCCACTGTTTAAATTGTGGGTTCGGACTGACTCTCCCCACTGTTTAAATTGTGGGTTCGGACTGACTCTCCACTGTTTAGATTGTGGGTTCGGACTGACTCTCTCCACTGTTTAAATTGTGGGTTCGGACTGACTCTCCACTGTTTAAATTGTGGGTTCGGACTGACTCTCTCCACTGTTTAAATTGTGGGTTCGGACTGACTCTCCCCACTGTTTAAATTGTGGGTTCGGACTGACTCTCCACTGTTTAGATTGTGGGTTCGGACTGACTCTCTCCACTGTTTAAATTGTGGGTTCGGACTGACTCTCTCCACTGTTTAAATTGTGGGTTCGGACTGACTCTCCACAGTTTAAATTGTGGGTTCGGACTGACTCTCTCCGCTGTTTAAATTGTGGGTTCAGACTGACTCTCTCCACTATTTAAATTGTGGGTTCGGACTGACTCTCTCCACTGTTTAAATTGTGGGTTCGGACTGACTCTCCCCACTGTTTAAATTGTGGGTTCGGACTGACTCTCCCCACTGTTTAAATTGTGTGTTCGGGCTGAGTCTCTCCACTGTTTAAATTGTGGGTTCGGACTGAATCTCCACTGTTTAAATTGTGGGTTCGGACTGACTCTCTCCACTGTTTAAATTGTGGGTTCGGACTGACTCTCCACTGTTTTAATTGTGGGTTCGGACTGACTCTCTCCACTGTTTAAATTGTGGGTTCGGACTGACTCTCCCCTCTGTTTAAATTGTGGGTTCGGACTGACTCTCCCCACTGTTTAAATTGTGGGTTCGGACTGACTCTCCACTGTTTAAATTGTGGGTTCGGACTGACTCTCTCCACTGTTTAAATTGTGTGTTCGGACTGACTCTCTCCACTGTTTAAATTGTGGTTTCGGACTGACTCTCCCCACTGTTTAAATTGTGGGATCGGACTGATTCTCTGCACTGTTTAAATTGTGTGATCGGGCTGACTCTCTCCACTGTTTAAATTGTGGGTTCCGACTGACTCTCTCCACTCTTTAAATTGTGGGTTCGAACTGACTCTCTCCACTGTTTAAATTGTGGGTTCGGACTGACTCTCTCCACTGTTTAAATTGTGGGTTCGGACTGACTCTCCACTGTTTAAATTGTGGGTTCGGACTGACTCTCTCCACTGTTTAAATTGTGGGTTCGGACTGACTCTCTCCACTGTTTAAATTGTGGGTTCGGACTGACTCTCTCCACTGTTTAAATTGTGGGTTCGGACTGACTCTCTCCACTGTTTAAATTGTGGGTTCAGACTGACTCTCTCCAGTGTTTAAATTGTGGGTTCGGACTGACTCTCTCCACTGTTTAAATTGTGGGTTCGGACTGACTCTCTCCACTGTTTAAATTGTGGGTTCGGACTGACTCTCTCCAGTGTTTAAATTGTGGGTTCAGACTGACTCTCTCCAGTGTTTAAATTGTGGGTTCGGACTGACTCTCTCCACTGTTTAAATTGTGGGTTCGGACTGACTCTCTCCACTGTTTAAATTGTGGGTTCAGACTGACTCTCTCCACTGTTTAAATTGTGGGTTCGGACTGACTCTCTCCACTGTTTAAATTGTGGGTTCGGACTGACTCTCTCCACTGTTTAAATTGTGGGTTCGGACTGACTCTCTCCACTGTTTAAATTGTGGGTTCAGACTGACTCTCTCCAGTGTTTAAATTGTGGGTTCGGACTGACTCTCTCCAGTGTTTAAATTGTGGGTTCGGACTGACTCTCTCCACTGTTTAAATTGTGGGTTCGGACTGACTCTCTCCAGTGTTTAAATTGTGGGTTCAGACTGACTCTCTCCAGTGTTTAAATTGTGGGTTCGGACTGACTCTCTCCACTGTTTAAATTGTGGGTTCGGACTGACACTCCACTGTTTAAATTGTGGGTTCGGACTGACTCTCCACTGTTTAAATTGTGGGTTCGGACTGACTCTCCACTGTTTAAATTGTGGGTTCGGACTGACTCTCTCCACTGTTTAAATTGTGGGTTCGGACTGACTCTCTCCACTGTTTAAATTGTGGGTTCGGACTGACTCTCTCCAGTGTTTAAATTGTGGGTTCGGACTGACTCTCTCCACTGTTCAAATTGTGGGTTCGGACTGACTCTCTGCACTGTTTAAATTGTGGATTCGGACTGACTCTCTGCACTGTTTAAATTGTGGGTTCGGACTGACTCTCTCCACTGTTCAAATTGTGGGTTCGGACTGACTCTCTCCACTGTTTAAATTGTGGGTTCGGACTGACTCTCTCCACTGTTTAAATTGTGGGTTCGGACTGACTCTCTCCACTGTTCAAATTGTGGGTTCGGACTGACTCTCTCCACTGTTTAAATTGTGGGTTCGGACTGACTCTCTCCACTGTTTAAATTGTGGGTTCGGACTGACTCTCTGCACTGTTTAAATTGTGGATTCGGACTGACTCTCTGCACTGTTTAAATTGTGGGTTCGGACTGACTCTCTCCACTGTTCAAATTGTGGGTTCGGACTGACTCTCTCCACTGTTTAAATTGTGGGTTCGGACTGACTCTCTCCACTGTTTAAATTGTGGGTTCGGACTGACTCTCTCCACTGTTTAAATTGTGGGTTCGGACTGTCTCTCTCCGCTGTTTAAATTGTGGGTTCGGACTGACTCTCCACTGTTTAAATTGTGGGTTCGGTCTGACTCTCTCTACTGTTTAAATTGTGGGTTCGGGCTGACTCTCCCCACTGTTTAAATTGTGGGTTCGGACTGACTCTCCACTGTTTAAATTGTGGGTTCGGACTGACTCTCTCCACTGTTTAAATTGTGGGTTCGGACTGACTCTCCCCACTGTTTAAATTGTGGGTTCGGACTGACTCTCTCCACTGTTTAAATTGAGGGTTCGGACTGACTCTCTGCACTGTTTAAATTGTGGGTTCGGACTGACTCTCTCCACTGTTTAAATTGTGGGTTCGGACTGACTCTCTCCACTGTTTAAATTGAGGGTTCGGACTGACTCTCTGCACTGTTTAAATTGTGGGTTCGGACTGACTCTCTCCACTGTTTAAATTGTGGGTTCGGACTGACTCTCCCCACTGTTTAAATTGTGGGTTCGGACTGACTCTCCACTGTTTAAATTGTGGGTTCGGACTGACTCTCCCCACTGTTTAAATTGTGGGATCGGACTGACTCTCTCCACTGTTTAAATTGTGGGTTCGGGCTGACTCTCTACACTGTTTAAATTGTGGGTTCGGGCTGACTCTCCACTGTTTAAATTGTGGGTTCGGGCTGACTCCCTCCACTGTTTTAATTGTGGGTTCGGACTGACTCTCCACTGTTTAAATTGTGTGTTCGGACTGACTCTCCACTGTTTAAATTGTGGGTTCGGACTGACTCTCTCCACTGTTTAAATTGTGGGTTCGGGCTGACTCTCCCCACTGTTTAAATTGTGGGTTCGGACTGACTCTCTCCACTGTTTAAATTGTGGGTTCAGACTGACTCTCTCCACTGTTTAAATTGTGGGTTCGGACTGACTCTCTCCACTGTTTCAATTGTGGGTTCGGACTGACTCTCTCAACTGTTTAAATTGTGGGTTCGGACTGACTCTCTCCGCTGTTTAAATTGTGGGTTCGGACTGACTCTCTCCACTGTTTAAATTGTGGGTTCGGACTGACTCTCTGCACTGTTTAAATTGTGGGTTCGGACTGACTCTCTCTACTGTTTAAATTGTGGGTTCGGGCTGACTCTCCCCACTGTTTAAATTGTGGGTTCGGACGGACTCTCTCCACTGTTTAAATTGTGGGTTCGGACTGACTCTCCCCACTGTTTAAATTGTGGGTTCAGGCTGACTCTCTCCACTGTTTAAATTGTGGGTTCGGACTGTAGGGGTTTTTTTCCTGCTCTCTTGCCCGTTCTGGCCCCCTGCCAGGCTGTAAGATTCGCAATTTTCAGCAAAAATCACGCGAGAAAACTGGATAAAATAAGACTGTTTATTGACCAAAGTAAGCTTGCACAGAAAAACCTTTGATAAAAAGGGCATACAAAATGGCCGCCAGGCCCCGTGATCAGTTTATGAACCATTTTATTTCTGTTACTGCAAGCCAGACAGGCTTGTGGATTGAAGACAGTGAGCCCACGAAAGCCAGTATCTGGGAACCGAAACTCAGAGCAACAGCATACATATTCAATGGATTATAAGTACCGGATGGGGCCCATCAAGATATGGGCGGACAATGTAAAAACACTTATCCCCATTTATCGTACAAAGGAAAAACCGTTTAGCAGCCATCAAGGAAAATGTCCGGACCGATCAATATGCGAACCGCGCCACGGTGACAATGCAAAAGACATTAACAGACATTATCGGCCAGGAAGGCCAGTTTAAGTTATCACCGGCTCCGTTACAAGACAAAGCGCCCCTGCAGAGATTTCTGCCCGCCAAAATTAATACAAAGACAGGACTATGATTTGGCGGGAGATAAGACTGTCCCAAAAGAGTATAACTATGGATTGAAAGTCCATCTAAGTTACTTCGGACTTCGGGTTACTTGAACAACTTCTTCTTCACTGCCACGGCTTCTTGTTGGGCGACTTCAGGCTTCCATTTCTTCAAGAACTTTCTTCCAGGAGGAACGAACGAAGGGCGGACGGTGCCCGGATCGGCGCCTCTTCCACTTTGGCAGATCGATGAAAACGTTTTCGTCTTTTTAAAGACGGACGGTTTCGGAAAGAGGACAACGTGGTCGGTGTTCAGCCAAACAAGGCTCGGCCACGACGAGAAGACGACAAGGGTGGCCCGGGTACTGGGGTCGGGAGATTATCGACGACCCAGGCCGACGGAGAAGAAACCCTCTGGAGAACCGGCGATCGATGCCACAAGATTCTCCCATGTGCATAGCCTGCATCTGGGTCTGCTCCATGAACCCAAATCGACTTAGTGGATCTCAACCTTAACGAGCGCTCATCGAGGCTGGGTCTACCCCACCGCCTCGAGGGAGGAGAGAATATCGACTGCGCCAGAAGCTTCCAATCCACGTGACGACGGGAAGCGGTGTCAAAAGGTCTGCGAACCCCTTTTCGCGATTTCGAGAGTGGTGAGCATGATCCCAAGTTCCCCAGGTCGAAACTTAGTTTAGGTATAGGGGAGGGAGTTAAGGGAAATCGTAATGTGTTTCCCCTTTTACGATGTGCCGTGTGTTCCCCATTTCCATAGAGTCAAGTTCATAAATTTGTGCATGATTGTAGTTACTTTAATCTGTGCCTATGACATGTATTTTGTAATGCTTCAAACTGTTTTAAAATAAAAGCATCCATTTCGTGCTATTCAGCCTGGTCTATTGAGTCCTCTTCTCTGCACTACTGTTCTCTGCATCTAAGTCCAAGGTCTAGAACCGTAGGGGGGGTTGGGTCGAACCACTCAAGGGTAATTCTTGCACGAAGCCTGGCAGGGGGCCAGAACGGGCAAGAGAGCAGGAAAAACCCCCTACAAGGCTTCGTGCAAGAATTACCCTTGAGTGGTTCGACCCACCCCCCCTTCGGTTCTAGACCTTGGACTTAGATGCAGAGAACAGTAGTGCAGAGAAGAGGACTCAATAGACCAGGCTGAATAGCACGAAATGGATGCTTTTATTTTTGAACAGTTTGAAGCATTACAAAATACATGTCATAGGCACAGATTAAAGTAACTACAATCATGCACCAATTTATGAACTTGACTCTATGGAAATGGGGAACACACGGCACATCGTAAAAAGGGGAAACACATTACGATTTCCCTTAACTCCCTCCTGTTAAGTCTGTGAATTATTTAGTTAATTAAAACAGACTAATGAGTAACAATAAAAACAGGTCTTTACTGGTTGGAGGTAGGGACTATACTGAATACAAGATTACTGCACAGTGCTTATATACCGGTGTGTTCACCCCCGGTATTACGTCTACAGCAGCCTGAGAAAGTAGTACATCTCTTAAGGTGGAACAGGCTTAAGCTCTCTTAAGGTGGAACAGGTTACATACACAACACTCCTCCCTTCTTAGCTTTATAGTCATCCCCCCCATTTAACATAACGTAATAACATATATACATATATAACTTCATGTTTAACGTAACATATCACAGATTCAGTCTCTGCGGAAAACAGTTCACAGATTCAATCTCTGTGGTGTAGTCGGCTCACGTTACTCATTCAATAGTCCTTTCATGGATTTAACAGCTTGAACTTCCGAACTGATTTGGCTCCGTTCGGAGGGACCACGTGTGTGATCTGGTAGAGGTGATAATGGTTCAGATGGGTCATCTTCTGTTTTTACTTTTCCTTTTCTGCTTCTTGGAGACTCTCTGGGCTCCATTGTCAGCTGCCACAGCTGCCAGCTGCATGCGCAGTTCCTCCTTCTCTTCCTCCTGTTTCCGTCGTAGAGCCAGCTTCTCCCGATGTTCCGTAGACTTTTGGTGCTCCTCCATGATTTCTGCACTTTGGGAGTCGAAGTTACAAGCTGGGCAGGACAGGACATCGTAATATTCGGTGTCGTCCACCAGGTCATGGTAATATTCGGTGTCGTCCTGAGCTAGACCAGTGAGAGGGTCGTCTATTTCCTCCATACCCAGCTGGACGTTAGCTAGCTCTTGTTCCAAATCCAGACATCTTTCCTGAAGAGACTTCTTCATGTGTACCTCTGCATCCAGCTTTTTCTGGGCTTTCAGCAAGTCGTTTACTAGTGACCTCATTTGTGATTTTAATACTTCAACTTCCTTTGGAGATTGATTGATCGGACTATGCAATCCCTCTACCGGAGCAGCTGTTTCAGCGGTCTGTTGTTCTACATTGACGTGAGTCAGCGTACTTTTGGCATCCAATGGCTGCTCTGTTGCAGTCGTTTCAGTCTGTGTCGTCACATCAGCCATCTCAATGACTTTTGAGAGCTCCGAACCCTTTTCCTTTGAAGATCGCAGCTCGTGTTCAAGTTTTTCCCATTTCAGAGTCTTGTCCCTCAGCATATGAAGGAGTTGGCTGACCGTTAACTCTTCTGACACCAGATTATGGCACGCACCTTCAGAACCTGAATCAGCTTTGATTCGTTCGGCCTCCTCGCGCAGATGGTTGGTGTGCTCCTGCTCCATTTTCTCCATCAGTTGCTTCTGTTGCCTTTCCAGATTCTCCCACTCTGTAACAAAGAACTTTTTTATTTCATTCATCTCTTGCTCAAAACGGCGAATCATTTGTTCTAATTGCTGTTGTAGTTTGAAATGGAGTTGAGTTCGAGCCCAGTGTCCCTCAAAAATGTGCATATCAGTAGACTTGACAGACTCAGAATTCTCTGTTAAACTATGTTGTTGTTGCTCAGTGGAATTCTGTGCTGAAACTTTGTCTTTTGCACATGGGTTGGTCTTACCATCATCAGTTCTAGAGTCTGGGCTGATTATCTGCACCGAGTTCTCACTCTTTATGGCTTTTAGCGAATGCCAGTCCATATTTATGTTTCTAAACCACTCCCGGCCTAGTAGTGGTGGACCTCCCTCCGGTAGCACATATAAGTCCATTATTTGACTTCCTTCGCCCTTGTTGGCCACTGCAACCTTTATTGTCCCGATGGGGTACACTCTCTGCCCCATGTAGGTTGTCATAATAATCTCCGTATCCTGTAGGGGAATATGTTGGAATAACCTTCTGTAATCTTTCTTATTCATGACCGACAATGCCGATCCAGTGTCCAATTCCATTTTTACTTGGACTCCTTCTATCTGAAGAGTAACCCAAATTGTCTGGAGGTCTGCACCCTTACCAACGTTGAGTACCCTTAAGCTAGCCAGTTCAATACTGCTTGCGTCTGAATCGGACTCCTGTTCGGCCACCTTGTGTACCTTTGCGTATTTCCCTTGCGGTGACTTCTTGTTGCTGGTCTTCTTCGCTGACCTGCATACTCTAGCTATATGTCCAAGCCTACCACAAGTTCTACATTCTTGGTTTGTAAACCAACACTGGTTCTGATCATGCGTTGTCTTTCCACAATGATAACATTTGCCAGAACTCACACCCAATTTGTGTGCACTGAGCTCCGGTGACCGTAGCTGCATTACTGCCGTGCCTCTCGCTGCGGCTTCGTGTGCTGCTGCCATAGTGACTGCCTTCTCAAGCGTCAGCTCATTCTCCTCGAGCAGTCGCTTTTGTGTATCCTGTTTAAATAAACCACACACAAATTTGTCTCGAAGTGCCTCTGTCAGTCCCGTTCCAAACTGGCAATATTTCACTAATTTACGCAATTCCAGCAAATATTCAGCATTGCTTTCATGCTGTAGCTGCCTTCTGTTGTAAAATTTAAATCGTTCCGCTAGCATCAGCGGCGTGGGGTTTAGATGATCTTTCAGGACAGTAACAATCTCATCGAACGTCTTATCCGCCGGTTCATCTGGTGATAACAGGTGTTTCAATTGCCCGTATGTCTTCGCACCCATTAAATTTAATAATGTTAGAGCTTTATCTTGGTCACGAATTTTATTGGCCTTACAATAATTTTTTACTCTTTCAACATATATGGCCCAATCTTCGAGGTCACTATCAAAGGTGCTAATATTCCCGTGTTTAGGCATTGTAGATTTGCAATTTCTCAGATTTTATTTTCTTTACTTGTTATCAAAGATGGTGGCTTCCCGCTCTTGCCGTCGTCCTCCGCCCACAAAATGGCGGTTTTCCCACGCTTGGCGGTCTTCACCCGTCCCCCGACGCCGTCTCCCTTCAGCCCCCGAGTGCGGCCCTTATCAGCGGATGCGATCGATGGCCCGGCTGCGCCTCGCACTTGAAAGCGGCCCGGCCCTTATCTGCCGATCGCTATCGCCCTATACCTCTCTCTTCCCCAGTCCTGTCTTCTACTCCGGTTCACAAGCTGATGGAGGCTTCAGGGTCCTAATGCCTGTCACTTCCAGTAGGGTGGTGAGTGGTGAGGTTTGAAACCTCTCTTCAACCGCCGTGGAATAACTGCCGCAGGGTAAGAACCTGACTCGTCGCCAGTGTTAAGTCTGTGAATTATTTAGTTAATTAAAACAGACTAATGAGTAACAATAAAAACAGGTCTTTACTGGTTGGAGGTAGGGACTATACTGAATACAAGATTACTGCACAGTGCTTATATACCGGTGTGTTCACCCCCGGTATTACGTCTACAGCAGCCTGAGAAAGTAGTACATCTCTTAAGGTGGAACAGGCTTAAGCTCTCTTAAGGTGGAACAGGTTACATACAAAACACCTCCCCTATACCTAAACTAAGTTTCGACCTGGGGAACTTGGGATCATGCTCACCACTCTCGAAATTGCGAAAAGGGGTTCGCAGCCTTTTTGGCACCGCTTCCCGTCGTCACGTGGATTGGAAGCTTCTGGCGCAGTCGATATTCTCTCCTCCCTCGAGGCGGTGGGGTAGACCCAGCCTCGATGAGCGCTCGTCAAGGTTGAGATCCACTAGGCCTGTCGTGGATTTTTGTTCGTGGAGTAGACCTAGATGCAGGTTATGCACATGGGAGAATCTTGTGGCATCGATCGCCGGTTCTCCAGAGGGTTTCTTCTCTGTCGGCCTGGGTCGTCGATGATCTCCCGACCCCAGTACCCGGGCCACCCTTGTCGTCTTCTCGTCGTGGCCGAGCCATGTTTGGCTGAACACCGGCCACGTTGTCCCTTTTCCGAAACCGTCCGTCTTTAAAAAGACGAAAACGTTTTCATCGATCTGCCGAAGTGGAAGAGGCACCGATCCGGGCACCGTCCGCCCTTCGTTCGTTCCTCGTAGAAGAAAGTTCTTGAAGAAATGGAAGCCTGAAGTCGCCCAACAAGAAGCCGTAGCAGTGAAGAAGTAACTTAGATGGACTTTCAATCCATAGTTATACTCTTTTGGGACAGTCTTATCTCCCGCCAAATCATAGTCCTGTCTTTGTATTAATTTTGGCGGGCAGAGATCTCTGCAGGGGCGCTTTGTCTTGTAACGGAGCCGGTGATAACTTGAACTGGCCTTCCTGGCCGATAATGTCTGTTAATGTCCTTTGCATTGTCACCGCGGCTCGGTTCGCATATTGATCGGTCCGGACATTTTCCTTGATGGCTGCTAAACGGTTTTTCCTTTGTACAATAAATGGGTATAAGTGTTTTTACATTGTCCGCCCATATCTTGATGGGCCCCATCCTGTACTTATAATCCATTGAATATGTATGCTGTTGCTCTGAGTTTCGGTTCCCAGATACTGGCTTTCGCGGGTTTACTGTCTTCAATCCACAAGCCTGTCTAGCTTGCAGTAACAGAAATAAACTGGTTCAGAAACTGATCATGGGGCCTGGCGGCCATTTTGTATGCCCCTTTTATCAAAGGTTTTTCTGTGCAAGCTTACTTTGGTCAATAAACAGTCTTATTTTATTCAGTTTTCTTGCGTGATTTTTGCTGAAAATTTTCGAATCTTACAGGCCCCCCTGTGATACTGATAGCTTGCTTAAAGTATCAATCCTTGATGAGCAAATTTTCCCTGATTCCCCACATCCAAACATTCCTGGCACTTAACTATCTATGCCCCTCACGACACATGCAGTTCCCATTTCCGGAGAAAATGAAAATTACCTCATGCACATTTGGAATCATAGACAGCAAATCTTAAACTATAACACCTTCACCTGTCAGATGGGCAGGGGTTGATACCCTTTTGCGCCATCTGCATACACCTTTTATTAATCAAAACTTAATAACGACTAATAACATAACAATACTTAATTCCTTATAACCCAAACCAAACGCAAAAGAAAACACGGATGTTCAAAAGAGAAACAAAAACCAAAAAAAAAATCTTAAAATGGATGGACTGTTAATCTTCTACTAGCAGCTTAGAGTGGGGTATCTGCTTCCCCCATTCGCACATAGCGTTCTTTCCATTCGCCCGCGTTCTCGTGCCTCTGGAGGCGTTTCCCTCTCTTACAATGCACGAAGAGCAGAAATATCACAATTAAAACCTGACATCCTACTAGGATATGGGATGCTATTCTAATCCAGGCTGGGATTTCTATGTTGGTGAACAAGTCCCACCATGGTGGGATGGTTATGTCCAATATGTCTTTTCCTATCTCTAAAGTCTTCTGCTCCAGTGTGTAGAAATGTTTCTGCGAAATTATAACGGCTTTTAAAATCTTGGTGAGGTGTTCGGGAAGAGGGGGAATGACATAACCAAAATGCGCGACAAATCGTTGCAAGTCTGTGAAATTCTCTTTGATAGTGATGTGTACGGTGGAGGGCGCAGGAATGGGAACAATTCGTTGTTGTGCCACTTGAACCTCGGCCCTGGGTTTGAAACAGAAACTGCTATCACCGACCGAACACCACTCGTGTTGTCCATATCGGTACTGAGGCGCTGCAGTGGTGACACAGTATGTCCCACCCCCGATATATGCTACCTGTGGGGGCACATGGTCCTCTGCCATTGCCTCCATGGTGCAATTCACCGGCTTCGCGCTAGCGGTTCTGAACCCGCACTGTGGTTTCAAAAAGGTATTCAAGTGCTGGGGACACAGGATGATGTGTGCTCCCCGGCTCCGACATCCCGAGAGGTCGGTGCCTGTCATCGTACGCTCCCATCTGATGACGTAAGGCGGGACCACTGCGTAACGAATGTGTGCGCCCCCCTGAATGACTCCAATGTTCTCTACTCTGTATACCGGGGCGGGCTTTGCTGCGGGACCCAACACCGGCATTCTTACTACTATTCCCATAATAGTGTGATTCGAATGTCCGCAGTCCACTGGAACTGGGTATGCTTCTGCGGCTAGCCTGAGCTGGCACGGGCTTAATGCATTCTCAAAAGGGTGGAGCGCTTGCAAGTGCTTGTTGCTGATCCAGGACGGGACCAAACCCTGTTTTAAATCCTCAAGATTACTGCGGCCCTCGCCCAATAACCACGCCCCGTACAGCACACAGGCCTCGTTTTGCGCAGCTTGATCGGACGCATTCCGATCCTCCTTAATGAGTGCATTTACCGTTCTCGCGTGTTTCTCCAGCTCAGCAATTATGTCCTTAAAGTGTAGTGTCATGGCCTGGTCCTCATGCAACTCAGAACCCACTACCTTGTTTTCGTCTGTCAATATGTTCCTTAACTGGGCTTTTAAACCGTTGATCTGTGTCTGCAGCTCCACGTTATCTAGAGCGTTGACAACAGATGTCCCGGTATTAAAAGCAGTGAATATGTCATTTACAGTACCCCTTCTTTGCCTCCCGACTCGATCCAAAACTTCTGGCGGTGTGGTGTATAATTTGTCTCTGTCGATGTCGGCAAAGTCAAATTCGTACAATTGTCTAAACATACGGGTTAACAGGACCTGGTATAATTGTTCCGTTTCTTTGGGACACCACTCCGGCAATCTTACCTCAGTGAGATTTTAAATCACTGAGGCCACCGCGTAGTGTACCCCTTGGTACAGCACCTGACCGGTGGGTACCAATACTAAACCGTTCCCGGGTCCCTTGGTGGTGGTTGGGCACCCTCCTTTCTGGGCTAGTGCTACCGGAAGCGTGGGCAGGGGCTTGCGTGGGCGGGTGATGAGTTCAGTGGCGTTCACCGGAATAGGGGAGTATGGGGCTCCGCACGCTCGAGTGCTAACATCCCATCTCATCCCCTTCCCTTCATCCTGCCACTGCCTCTGGAAGAAGATGGACACGCCCTTGGAGCAGACGTGCCTCGAACCCCACATACAGACATATATTCCCTCATCTGGTTCCCACCATTTGTCCCAACACACACGTAATTGTCCGTGAGTTCCCGTAATAGTCCGATGGGTATTATTACCCAGTCGCTCCCACTCGACCGTAGAGTTTCTCATGTCCTTTCCCAGCTTTCGTAGCCACCACCATCGCCTTGGTGGTACGTTCCCATTGCACACCAGACAAATCCTCTTTCCCACGGTAACGCTGACTCTGGGCGCTAGGATCCTCACTCGAGGGCACGTTAATGAAGTCTCTTGGTAGGCAAAACCGAAATTGCTGGAATATTCCGTAGAATTCGTTCCCAGCCAACCTGGCCATCTCCCTTGGTGGAAGTAGGTGGCGGTTTCCTCTACCTCTCGCTCCCCCGTCCCATCCGTTGCGATGGGGGCCGTGTCCCCGGAGCACCCGAAAATGATGACGTCCTTGGTGCGGCCTCGGTAGGCCCACCCGCACCCGATCGCCATGAACGCGACGACAATCCTTTCCATCGTATCCCAGGTTTCTGTAACCAACAAAATGATGTAGCCGGGCTCCCGATAGGTGCTGGCCTAAATTAATTGGACGCGCGGGTTCCTGGACCCCGCTCCCTAACAAACACACATACCGGGCAGACCTCAAAATTGTACTCTTAACACCATATACTTTACATTCCTTAAACTATGACCATAATTACCTAACTTAACTTATGTACAGCGCCGCCCTCCGTGGGGCGGCTTTCCGAATCCCTGTGAGGTCTGTCGTGTGCCACACGCTGCGGTGGGGCTGCATTGATCTTTGGCTTTGATCCCCCGCAGCCTGTCGCTGCTGAACGGGGATCATGTCTTCCTGGGGCTGCTTTAAACCGTGGTTGGGAAGGATGGGGAGAATCTGGCCAAAATTTTCTGGGCTGGGGCGCTCGAGCCGACCTACGAGGGGCTGCTTTGGGTTGGGCTCCCGGGGCCGATGGACTGGGGGTTGTGACTGTTACCGTTACAGCCTGTGGTTCCTCCACAGCTGCCGGCTCCAGCTCCCCTCCCTCAGGCTCCACCCCCCCGGGGTCGGGATCTGTGGCTTCCGACTCCACCTCACCTGTCCCTACAGGTAACGAGTCTCCACCCCCACTCCCTACCTCCCCCAAGCTTGAGTCGAGGGCGGAACTGCCGTCCTCTGACTCTTCCTCCTCCGTGATTGGGTCTAAAGCGAGGTTGAGCTGTTCGGGCACTCCCCTGCCTAAATCCCATTCAAAAGATGAGACCTCCCACTCCAGTGGGATGGCCTCTCCCTTCACGCAGGCTACTGCTCCAGCCTGTGTGGTCTGTGACTCTGTTACAGGCTGAGGATCTTTGTTCTCAGACCTGGTCCCCTTTGGTGGCCCTTGTGTACCCGGTGTAAACAGTTTACACTGGTTGATGTGAAACCACTTGGTACGTCGGGGCGTCTTCACTGCATAAACCATGGGGCTGGCCTTGTCTACAATGCTGTATGGCCCCATGTACAGTGGTTCAAAACTCCCTATCCTGGCGTAGTTTCGGACCATGACCTGGTCTCTGACTACCCACTCTTGTTGTTTCCGAGGTTCCAACAACAGTTTATTTCCCTGGTGCTGTCTTCCCATGTTCCCAGCCGCCTGTCCATAAATCTGTCTCAGGCGCTCCAAGAGGGTTTGGGCGAATTTGTCCCGTTTCACCTCTCGGAGCTGGCCCTCAGTGAGCACCGGGGCTAGCACATGGGTGGGTGTTCGCATGATCCTTCCAGTCATTAACTCGTGCGGGGAATACCCCGTGCTTTTGGACTGGCTGGCTCGGATCCCCATGAGGACTAAAGGCAGGACCTCCGCCCATTTCTGGGGCGAGCCCATTGTCTCTTTCCTCAGCTTTTCCTTGAGGGTCCGATTCATACGCTCAACAATCCCGGATGACTGGGGATTGTATGCTACGTGCCACTTTCCCTCAATGCCCAAGAGCATGAGGGCGTTCTGCATTACTTGACCGGTGAACTGACTCCCTTGGTCGGACTCTACAAAACGGGGGAGTCCCCACCGTGAGAACACTTCCCGAATCAAGATCTTAGCAGTACCCAGTGCCGTAGCTGTTCTGCACGGGAAGGCTTCTACCCATTTGGTGAACACATCTACCAGGACAAGGCAGTACTTATAGCCTCCCTGGGCGGCGGGCAGGGGCCCTATGTAGTCGACCTGAATCGACTGCCATGGTCCCTCTACCCTCCTGATGTGCCCCATGGGCACCTTCCTTTTGTGGGGGTCTGGGTTGTTAGCAGCACACACAAGACAGCTTGCGCAGAACTCGCGGACATCGTCCCGAAGTCCCGGCCACCATCCCGCCTGCTCCACCCGTTGCCAGGTGACCTCAGGTCCGGGGTGTCCCGCTCCTGGACCCTCGTGGGCCAATTGCAGGAATTCCCTTCGGTGCTGCTGCGGCACAACCCACTGCTCCTCTCGGAACAGCATACCTTCTTTGACTGTGAGGGCTGCCGTACTGTACGGACCTTCTACCTGTTTGCCCTCTGTGATGGCTTTTAGGACTGCTTTTAGGGCGGGATCCAGGGTTTGGACGGTCTTTAGGTCTGGGGGCGGTGTCACCCCTGTGTTCCCGGGAATTCCCTCCCTGCCTTGGATCGCCGCCACGGGTCCGGGTTCGTATGGGTCCCAGAGAGTGCCGTTGCGGGCACCCTCCCTGGCTAGCGCATCCGCCTGCTGTTTGCCCTGACTGCGGGGTTCTGTAGTGGAGTGAGCCTTCACCTTATGGATGAACACCTCTCCTTTCTCCCCCACAGCTGCTAGGATCTTCTCCAGCAAGGGCTTAACTGTTAAAGGCCGCCCGTCCGCGGAGGTGTACCCGCGTCGGGACCAGATGGCGAGGTACTCTGTACACGAATTGCACGTGAACATGCTGTCTGAGCAAATCGTGTATGGGGTTGGGAAAATCTCGGGGTGGGTAACCACGTACGCCACCGCGGACAGTTCAGCCTGCTGCGCGCTCATAGTGCTGGGGAGCTTAATTGCCAGGGCAATGTTTGCCGCAGGGTCATAAACTCCACACCCTGTGAGTCGCTTGCCGTCAGCTACAGTGCTAGAACCGTCTACGTAGATCTCGCGGCCCGTGGGATGTATCCCGGCCCGTAAACCTATGTTAACTTCCCATACCCCTTCTACGGAACATTGATGGGCTGTCCCGGGATATGCCATATTGGCTGCGAGCCTTGGCGCGCAGAGGCCTTTAACCTTGAGATCCATCTGGGAAAGGAGGAGGGTCCAGCGCGCAATCCGAGCGCTGCTTACGGTCCCATCCTTAATCCTCCCGTCCAGAAGCATCTTCGTGGGGGTGTGATGGGTGAGGAGCGTAATGGGAGAGGTCCCTGTGAAGATCACTGATCTGTTCACAGCCGAATGCGTGGCCAGGAGATGCCGTTCGCAATTGGAGAAACTCCTCTCCACATCCGTGAGCACCCTGGAGGAATAAACTACTGGTCTTAGCTTGCCGTGCCGCTCTTGGAGCAGCACTGCGCTCAGGCTGTCCCCACTAGCGGCTACCTCCAGAAAGAACTCCTCTCCCCCATCTATGGCCCCTAGGGCTGGCGCGGTCTGCAGATCTCTTTTCAACTTCTCGAATGCTGCCTGGCACCCCTCGTCCCAAGACCACTCGACTCCCTTGTGTAAGAGTCGAAGTAGCGGGGCCGCTGTGGCAGCATAGTCCTCGATGAAATCTCTGCAGTACCCGGTCAATCCCAAAAAGGACCTTACACCCGTTACTGTGTTGGGAATCGGCAGATCTTGTATAGATTCCCGTCTGGCCTTATCTATGGCTCTTTCCCCAGCGCGGATGGCCAGACCCAGGAATTTAACTTCCTGCTGGCCGATCTGGGCTTTCTTTGGGTTTACTTTGAAACCCTTCCTTTCTAACAGTTCCAACAATTCGGCTAACAGTGGGCCGTGCTGCTCCCTTGTATCTGTGAACAGGAGTAAGTCGTCCACATACTGCACTATCTGGTTGGGCTGGCTGAACTCTTTCAAACTCCCCGCCATGCACTGATGGAAAATGCTGGGGCTGTTGTGAAAACCCTGTGGTAAGCAGTTCCAAGTGTACTGTTGCCCTTTGAAAGTAAAGGCAAACTTGTACTGGTCCTCCCGCCGCAGCGGAATGGACCAAAAACCGTTCGAGATGTCCAGCACCGTGAATGTGGTCGCCGATGCTGGAATACTCCCTATTAAGTCTGCAACTGCTGCTACCGTGGGCGCGCAGGCTGGGATATTACTATTGAGGACTCTGTAGTCCACCGTGGCTCTCCACGAATTGTCCGGTTTCTTTACCGGCCATAATGGGGAGTTCACGTGGGTGGCTATCGTCCTCAACACGCCCTGCTGTACCAATGAAGATATTGCTGTCTCCATGTCGGGTTCTGCCTCCTTGGGGAAATTATACTGCTTTTGGGGTCGGATCATGAGGTCCCCGTCTACGCTGACTTCGAACCCAGTGACTCTCCCGCAGTCGTGCTTGTGGGTGGCGAACGCGGTCAGATTTTCTGACACACGCGCCTGCAAGTCCGTTGGGACGTTTGTTATCATGAGCTCGAGATCGTAACCTCCTGACGGCTTCATAGTGCACAGGGCCCCCTTTTCTTCCTTCCCCGGGATTACGGCTACCTTACCTAAACCGCCCTCGGCTCCCCAGAGACAGTGATTTCTCAGGTCCACGAGGATCCCGTGTTCCACCAAGAAATCAGCCCCGAGGATGCCTTTCCCCCCCCCCTCTTTCCACTTCAATAGGATGCACGTCCATGTGGTGTGGAGCGCTCCCAACTGAATGGAGAGCGGGAGGGAGTGCGCGCCAGCCTGTGCTCTACCTGTGAAACCCGCTACTAAATATGGAGCCTGGGCGGACAGAGGTGAGGCAAAAGGTTTGTCCGTGTGGATCACGGTACACGAAGCTCCCGTATCCAACAGGTAACTACCCCTTTGTTTCTCCACCTCCATCTCCACCACAGGTCTTCTCCAAGCGTCATAGCGGAGCGGACACAAGTAGATGGGCTGCGCGGGCGTCAGTCATTTAGGTGTTTCGGCTGGGGTCTCGGGGGCGATAGGGCTGTTAGCAACCGCTACCTTCCCCTGCCAGGTCATCAGAGACCGCATAGTCTCCAAGACTGACTCGATCGCAGCGGGGTCCACAACCGCACCACCCCCTTTATTCGGGGCAGAGGCTACGGTTGGGTTCTGGACTGGTGTTGGGGCAGCGGCCTGCACTTGTGGTTGTGCTGGTGTTGGGTAAACTCTCGGGCCGTTGGCGACTCGGGCTTGGGCTTGATCTTGGGCTGCGGCGAACGCTCTCTCCCTCTTATCCTTCCAAGGATTCCTACAGTCCTTGCGCCAATGACCCTCCTTCCCGCACCCGTAACAACTGCTATTTGCTTGGGGATGGCGATTTCCCTCCTGACGCCATTCCGTTTTAGCAGAGGCTGCGGGTCTCACCTCATGCACCTTTCCTTTCACAACAGGCGTTTTCTTGCCCTTGTTGTTTCTATAACTGATCGTGAGCTGATCTAGTACTACTTCCTCCGTGGAGCGGGCGTTAGTGGGGTCAAACCATGCTTTGGCCTGTTCCTTCACTACTGGCAGGCAACCTGCTACCAGGCACCGAAGCCAGTGAGCCCTTTGTTCGCCATCCAGCCCGGCCCGGGCCGGCCCGCCCGGGCAGCTGCGCCGATACACTGGCCACAACCTGTCGGCGAAAACCCGTGGGGGTTCTCCCTCTAGCTGCACTGTCTTTTCTAAACGGAGGAACGGAGTTCCGTCCCCCTCTCCCATGATCTCCAGAATCTCATCCCGTAGCAACTCATAGTCCCTGTGCCCTCTCTTGCTCTTGTCAGGGAGACACTGGAGGAGCGAACTGTCCAGGGAGAACAGCAGCATTTTAGACTGTTCGACCCCGTCGCAGTCATTGACTGCTGCGGTCTGCTCCACGTCCCTGAAATGCACGGAGGGATCTCCTGACTCGGAGAGTTTTGGGATGTGACTTATCATCTCTCTTAGCTGTCGTGCGCTATGAGGCATTATGATCTGACTCTCAAGGGGTCCGTCATCGCCGTTTTCTTCATTTGGACCGATCCTCCGGTGTCTCGTTGGACACATTGGCGCCGACCCCGACTCTACTGTCTGGGGTTGCTCTACCTCAGGTCTCTCTTCCTCTACCGTCTCCGTCTCCTGTCCCGGAGTCCAAGACTCCTCATAGGCAGGAGGCGCAGAAGGTTCGGGGGTTGGTGCCCCAACTGCCTCTTGTGGAATCGGTCTTTTGGATTCCTTGGCTAGCAACAGCTGACTCGCTGGTGGATTTATGAGACACACCAATCCGTTTGCCTTCGCTAGGGCCTTTCTCAGGTCCTCTAGCTCCCGGCGGCAAGTGCTGTGGTCGGTGTTCTCAGATCTATCCTCCATGGCCATCTTATATGCTGCCCTGGCTCCCAGGAGCTTTTCCTCTTGGGCATCTACTTGTTTGGCTAGACGGGAACACCTCTCTCTCATTCTACCTTCACTGGCCTTGGCCTCAACGACCTGACATTTTAAATATTCTACCCGGGTTTCGTGGCAGCGAATTCCTGGTTCAGCGCGTCAAGCGATTCAATCAGTTTTTGACCTCCCGCAACCTTTTCCTCTACGCCTTTAAGCAAGCCGTTGATCTGGACTGTCTGTGCTGCAACTACCTGGTCCAAAAGCTGGACTTGCTTCTTGTAGCACATCAGCCAGACCGCCTTTTCTACAGATTTCTTATGCTCTCTACCCGCTGTCCACTTGATGGCTGCGTCTAGCGGGCGCCTATCCCTTAGTAGATCAGATATCCATTGTTTTGTGAGGTTGACTTTTCCGAAAACATAATCTGCTATTCTTTCATCCATCACATTTCGTTTATTCAGATCTTGATCTAACACACTACTTTCCTGCTGCCAAGGTCCTGCCGCGGTCGCCATTTCTGTAGGGGGTTTTATCCTGCTCTCTTGCCCGTTCTGGCCCCCTGCCAGGCTTCGTGCAAGAATTACCCTTGAGTGGTTCGACCCACTCCCCCTACGGTTCTAGACCTTGGACTTAGATGCAGAGAACAGTAGTGCAGAGAAAGAACTCAATAGACCAGGTTGAATAGCACGAAATGGATGCTTTTATTTTTAAACAGTTTGAAGCATTACAAAATACATGTCATAGGCACAGATTAAAGTTACTACAATCTTGCACAAATTTATAAACTTGACTCGATGGAAATGGGGAACACACGGCACATCGTAAAAGGGGAAACACATTACGATTTCCCTTAACTCCCTCCCCTATACCTAAACTAAGTTTCGACCTGGGGAACTTGGGATCATGCTCACCACTCTCGAAATCGCGAAAAGGGGTTCGCAGACTTTTGACACCGCTTCCCGTCGTCACGTGGATTGGAAGCTTCTGGCGCAGTCGATATTCTCTCCTCCCTCGGGGCGGTGGGGTAGACCCAGCCTCGATGAGCGCTCGTTAAGGTTGAGATCCACAATCGTGGATTTTTGTTCATGGAGCAGACCTAGATGCAGGTTATGCACATGGGAGAATCTGGTGGCATCGATCGCCGGTTCTCCAGAGGGTTTCTTCTCCGTCGGCCTGGGTCGTCGATGATCTACCGACCCCAGTACCCGGGCCACCCTTGTCGTCTTCTCGTCGTGGCCGAGCCTTGTTTGGCTGAACACCGGCCACGTTGTCCTTTTTTCCGAAACCGTCCGTCTTTAAAAAGACGAAAACGTTTTCATCGATTCTGCATCTGCCGAAGTGGAAGAGGCGTCGATCCTGGCCCCGTCCGAAGAAGTTGAAGTCGTCCAAGAAGATGAACCAGCCGCCGTCCAGTCAAGGGAAGTTGTTCAAGTAACCCGAAGTCCGAAATTTTTCGATGGACTTTCAATCCATATTTATGCTCTTTTGGGACAGCCTTATCTCCCGCCAAATCATAGTCCTGTCTTTGTATTAATTTTGGCGGGCAGAAATCTCTGCAGGGGCGCTTTGTCTTGTAACGGAGCCGGTGATAACTTAAACTGGCCTTCCTGGCCGACAATGTCTTTTAATGTCCTTTGCATTGTCACCGCGGCTCGGTTCGCATATTGATCGGTCCGGACATTTTCCTTGACGGCTGCTAAACGTTTTTTCCTTTGTACGATAAATGGGTATAAGTGTTTTTACATTGTCCGCCCATATCTTGATGGGCCCCATCCTGTACTTATAATCCATTGAATATGTATGCTGTTGCTCTGAGTTTCGGTTCCCAGATACTGACTTTCGTGGGCTCACTGTCTTCAATCCACAAGCCTGTCTGGCTTGCAGTAACAGAAATAAAATGGTTCATAAACTGATCACGGGGCCTGGCGGCCATTTTATATGCCCTTTTTATCAAAGGTTTTTCTGTGCAAGCTTACTTTGGTCAATAAACAGTCTTATTTTATCCAGTTTTCTAGCGTGATTTTTGCTGAAAATTGCGAATCTTACAAGCCCAAACCCACAATTTAAACAGTGGAGAGTGTCAGTCCGAACCCAAAATTTAAACAGTGGAGAGAGTCAGTCCGAACCCACAATTTAAACAGTGGAGTCAGTCCGAACCCACAATTTAAACAGTGGAGAGAGTCAGTCCGAACCCACAATTTAAACAGTGGAGAGTCAGTCCGAACCCACAATTTAAACAGTGGAGAGAGTCAGCCCGAAACTACAATTTAAACAGTGGAGAGAGTCAGTCCGAACCCACAATTTAAACAGTGGAGAGAGTCAGTCCGAACCCACAATTTAAACAGTGGAGAGTCAGTCCGAACCCACAATTTAAACAGTGGGGAGAGTCAATCCGAACCCACAATTTAAACAGTGGGGAGAGTCAGTCCGAACCAACAATTTAAACAGTGGAGAGAGTCAGTCCGAACCCACAATTTAAACAGTGGAGAGAGTCAGCTCGAACCCACAATTTAAACAGTGGAGAGAGTCAGTCCGAACCCACAATTTAAACAGTGGAGAGTCAGTCCGAACCCACAATTTAAGCAGTGGAGAGTCAGTCCGAACCCACAATTTATTCAGTGGAGAGAGTCAGTCCGAACCCACAATATAAACAGTGGAGAGAGTCAGTCCGAACCCACAATTTAAACAGTGGAGAGTCAGTCTGAACCCACAATTTAAACAGTGGAGAGAGTCAGTCCGAACCCACAATTTAAACAGTGGAGAGTCAGCCCGAACCCACAATTTAAACAGTGGAGAGAGTCAGTCCGAACCCACAATTTAAGCAGTGGAGAGTCAGTCCGAACCCACAATTTATTCAGTGGAGAGAGTCAGTCCGAACCCACAATATAAACAGTGGAGAGAGTCAGTCCGAACCCACAATTTAATCAGTGGAGAGAGTCAGTCCGAACCCACAATTTAAACAGTGGAGAGAGTCAGTCCGAACCCACAATTTAAACAGTGGAGAGAGTCAGTCCGAACCCACAATTTAAACAGTGGAGAGAGTCAGTCCGAACTCACAATTTAAACAGTGGAGTGTCAGTCCGAACCCACAATTTAAACAGTGGAGAGAATCAGTCCGAACCCACAATTTAAACAGTGGAGAGAGTCAGTCCGAACCCACAATTTAAACAGTGGAGAGAGTCAGTCCGAACTCACAATTTAAACAGTGGAGTGTCAGTCCGAACCCACAATTTAAACAGTGGAGAGAGTCAGCCCGAACCCACAATTTAAACAGTGGAGAGTCAGTCCGAACCCACAATTTAAACAGTGGAGAGAGTCAGTCCGAACTCACAATTTAAACAGTGGAGATTCAGTCCGAACCCACAATTTAAACAGTGGAGAGTCAGTCCGAACCCACAATTTAAACAGTGGAGAGAGTCAGTCCGAACCCACAATTTAAACAGTGGAGAGAGTCAGTCCGAACCCACAATTTAAACAGTGGAGAGAGTCAGTCCGAACCCACAATTTAAACAGTGGAGAGAGTCAGTCCGAACCCACAATTTAAACAGTGGAGAGAGTCAGTCCGAACCCACAATTTAAACAGTGGAGAGAGTCAGTCCGAACCCACAATTTAAACAGTGGAGAGAGTCAGTCCGAACCCACAATTTAAACAGTGGAGAGAGTCAGTCTGAACCCACAATTTAAACAGTGGAGAGAGTCAGCTCGAACCCACAATTTAAACAGTGGAGAGAGTCAGTCCGAACCCACAATTTAAACAGTGGAGAGAGTCAGTCCGAACCCACAATTTAAACAGTGGAGAGAGTCAGTCTGAACCCACAATTTAAACAGTGGAGAGAGTCAGCTCGAACCCACAATTTAAACAGTGGAGAGAGTCAGTCCGAACCCACAATTTAAACAGTGGAGAGAGTCAGTCTGAACCCACAATTTAAACAGTGGAGAGAGTCAGTCCGAACACACAATTTAAACAGTGGAGAGAGTCAGTCCGAACCCACAATTAAAACAGTGGAGAGAGTCAGTCCGAAACCACAATTTAAACAGTGGAGAGAGTCAGTCCGAACCCACAATTAAAACAGTGGAGAGAGTCAGTCCGAAACCACAATTTAAACAGTGGAGAGAGTCAGTCCGAACCCACAATTTAAACAGTGGAGAGAGTCAGACTGAACCCACAATTTAAACAGTGGAGAGAGTCAGTCCGACCCACAATTTAAACAGTGGTGAGAGTCAGTCCGAACCCACAATTTAAACAGTGGAGAGTCAGTCCGAACCCACAATTTAAACTGTGGGGAGAGTCAGTCCAAACCCACAATTTTAACAGTGGAGAGAGTCAGTCCGAACCCACAATTTAAACAGTGGAGAGAGTCAGTCCGAACCGTACAATTTAAACAGTGGAGAGAGTCAGTCCGAACCCACAATTTCAACACTGGAGAGAGTCAGTCCGAACCCACAATTTAAACAGTGGGGAGAGTCAGTCCGAACCCACAATTTAAACAGTGGAGAGAGTCAGTCCGAACCCACAATTTAAACAGTGGAGAGAGTCAGTCCGAACTCACAATTTAAACAGTGGGGAGTCAGTCCGAACCCACAATTTAAACAGTGGAGAGTCAGTCCGAACCCACAATTTAAACTGTGGGGAGAGTCAGTCCAAACCCACAATTTAAACAGTGGAGAGAGTCAGTCCGAACCCACAATTTAAACAGTGGAGAGAGTCAGTCCGAACCGTACAATTTAAACAGTGGAGAGAGTCAGTCCGAACCCACAATTTCAACACTGGAGAGAGTCAGTCCGATCCCACAATTTAAACAGTGGGGAGAGTCAGTCCGAACCCACAATTTAAACAGTGGAGTCAGTCCGAACCCACAATTTAAACAGTGGAGAGAGTCAGTCCGAACCCACAATTTAAACAGTGGGGAGTCAGTCCGAACACACGATTTAAACAGTGGGGAGTCAGTCCGCACCCACAATTTAAACAGTGGAGAGAGTCAGTCCGAACCCACAATTTAAACAGTGGAGAGTCAGTCCGAACCCACAATTTAATCAGTGGAGAGAGTCAGTCCGAACCCACAATTTAAACAATGGAGAGTCAGCCTGAACCCACAATTTAAACAGTGGGGAGAGTCAGTCCGAACCCACAATTTAAACACTGGGGAGTCAGCTCGTGTAGGGGGTTTTTCCTCTCTCTCGCCCGTTCTGGCCCCCTGCCAGGCTTCGTGCAAGAATTACCCTTGAGTGGTTCGACCCACCCCCCCTACGGTTCTAAACCTTGGACTTAGATGCAGAGAACAGTAGTGCAGAGAAGAGGACTCAATAGACCAGGCTGAATAGCACGAAATGGATGCTTTTATTTTTGAACAGTTTGAAGCATTACAAAATACATGTCATAGGCACAGATTAAAATAACTACAATCATGCACAAATTTATGAACTTGACTCTATGGAAATGGGGAACACACGGCACATCGAAAAAGGGGAAACACATTACGATTTCCCTTAACTCCCTCCCCTATACCTAAACTAAGTTTCGACCTGGGGAACTTGGGATCATGCTCACCACTCTCGAAATCGCGAAAAGGGGTTCGCAGCCTTTTTGACACCGCTTCCCGTCGTCACGTGGATTGGAAGCTTCTGGCGCAGTCGATATTCTCTCCTCCCTCGAGGCGGTGGGGTAGACCCAGCCTCGATGAGCGCTCGTTAAGGTTGAGATCCACAATCGTGGATTTTTGTTCATGGAGCAGACCTAGATGCAGGTTATGCACATGGGAGAATCTTGTGGCATCGATCGCCGGTTCTCCAGAGGGTTTCTTCTCCGTCGGCCTGGGTCGTCGATGATCTCCCGACCCCAGTACCCGGGCCACCCTTGTCGTCTTCTCGTCGTGGCCGAGCCTTGTTTGGCTGAACACCGGCCACGTTGTCCTTTTTCCGAAACCGTCCGTCTTTAAAAAGACGAAAACGTTTTCATCGATCTGCCGAAGTGGAAGAGGCGCCGATCCGGGCACCGTCCGCCCTTCGTTCGTTCCTCGTAGAAGAAAGTTCTTGAAGAAATGGAAGCCTGAAGTCGCCCAACAAGAAGCCGTGGCAGTGAAGAAGAAGTAACTTAGATGGACTTTCAATCCATAGTTATACTCTTTTGGGACAGTCTTATCTCCCGCCAAATCATAGTCCTGTCTTTGTATTAATTTTGGTGGGCAGAAATCTCTGCAGGGGCGCTTTGTCTTGTAACGGAGCCGGTGATAACTTGAACTGGCCTTCCTGGCCGATAATGTCTTTTAATGTCCTTTGCATTGTCACAGCGGCTCGGTTCGCATATTGATCGGTCCGGACATTTTCCTTGATGGCTGCTAAACGGTTTTTCCTTTGTACGATAAATGGGTATAAGTGTTTTTACATTGTCCGCCCATATCTTGATGGGCCCCATCCTGTACTTATAATCCATTGAATATGTATGCTGTTGCTCTGAGTTTCGGTTCCCAGATACTGGCTTTCGTGGGCTCACTGTCTTCAATCCACAAGCCTGTCTGGCTTGCAGTAACAGAAATGAAATGGTTCATAAACTGATCACGGGGCCTGGCGGCCATTTTGTATGCCCTTTTTATCAAAGGTTTTTCTGTGCAAGCTTACTTTGGTCAATAAACAGTCTTATTTTATCCAGTTTTCATGCGTGATTTTTGCTGAAAATTGTGAATCTTACAGGCCCCCCTGTGATACTGATAGCTTGCTTAAAGTATCAATAATCCTTGATGAGCAAATTTTCCCTGATTCCCCACATCCAAACATTCCTGGCACTTAACTATCTATGCCCCTCACGACACATGCAGTTCCCATTTCCGGAGGAAATGAAAATTACCTCATGCACATTTGGAATCATAGACAGCAAATCTTAAACTATAACACCTTCACCTGTCAGATGGGCAGGGGTTGATACCCTTTTGCGCCATCTGCATGCATCTTTTATTAATCCAAAAAAACTTAAGAACAACTAATAACATAACAATACTTATTTCCTTATAACCCAAAACAATCACAAAAAAATTTTAAATGGAGGGACGCTTAATCTTATACTAGCAGCTTAGAGTGGGGTATCTGCTTCCCCCATTCGCACATAGCGTTCTCTCCATTCTCCTGTGTTCTCGTGCCTCTGGAGGCGTTTGCCTCTTTTGCAATGCACGAAGAGCAAAAATATCACAATCAAAACCTGACATACTACTAGGATATGGGATGCTATTCTAATCCAGGCGGGGACCTCTATGTTGGTGAACAAGTCCCACCATGGTGGGATGGTTATGTCCAATATGTCTTTTCCTATCTCTAAAGTCTTCTGCTCCAGTGTGTAGAAATGTTTCTGCGAAATTATAACGGCTTTTAAAATCTTGGTGAGGTGTTCGGGAAGAGGGGGAATGACATAACCAAAATGCGCGACAAATCGTTGTAAGTCTGTGAAATTCTCTTTGAAAGTGATGTGTACGGTGGAGGGCGCAGGAATGGGAATAATTCGTTGTTGTGCCACTTGAACCTCGGCCCTGGGTTTGAAACAGAAACTGCTATCACCAACCGAACACCACTCGTGTTGTCCATATCGGTACTGAGGCGCTGCAGTGGTGACGCAGTATGTCCCACCCCCGATATATGCTACCTGTGGGGGCACATGGTCCTCTGCCATTGCCTCCATGGTGCAATTCACCGGCTTCGCGCTAGCGGTTCTGAACCCGCACTGTGGTTTCAAAAAGGCATTCAAGTGCTGGGGACACAGGATGATGTGTGCTCCCCGGCTCCGACATCCCGAGAGGTCAGTGCCTGTCATCGTACGCTCCCATCTGATGACGTAAGGCGGGACCACTGCGTAACGAATGTGTGCGCCCCCCCGAATGACTCCAATGTTCTCTACTCTGTATACCGGGGCGGGCTTTGCTGCGGGACCCAACACCGGCATTCTTACTACTATTCCCATAATAGTGTGATTCGAATGTCCGCAGTCCACTGGAACTGGGTATGCTTCTGCGGCTAGCCTGAGCTGGCACGGGCTTAATGCATTCTCAAAAGGGTGGAGCGCTTGCAAGTGCTTGTTGCTGATCCAGGACGGGACCAAACCCTGTTTTAAATCCTCAAGATTACTGCGGCCCTCGCCCAATAACCACGCCCCGTACAGCACACAGGCCTCGTTTTGCGCAGCTTGATCGGACGCATTCCGATCCTCCTTAATGAGTGCATTTACCGTTCTCGCGTGTTTCTCCAGCTCAGCAATTATGTCCTTAAAGTGTAGTGTCATGGCCTGGTCCTCATGCAACTCAGAACCCACGACCTTGTTTCCGTCTGTCAATATGTTCCTTAACTGGGCTTTTAAACCGTTGATCTGTGTCTGCAGCTCCACGTTATCTAGAGCGTTGACAACAGATGTCCCGGTATTAAAAGCAGTGAATATGTCATTTACAGTACCCCTTCTTTGCCTCCCGACTCGATCCAAAACTTCTGGCGGTGTGGTGTATAATTTGTCTCTGTCGATGTCGGCAAAGTCAAATTCGTAAAATTGTCTAAACATACGGGTTAACAGGACCTGGTATAATTGTTCCGTTTCTTTGGGACACCACTCCGGCAATCTTACCTCAGTGAGATTTAAAATCACTGAGGCCACCGCGTAGTGTACCCCTTGGTACAGCACCTGACCGGTGGGTACCAATACTAAACCGTTCCCGGGTCCCTTGGTGGTGGTTGGGCACCCTCCTTTCTGGGCTAGTGCTACCGGAAGCGTGGGCAGGGGCTTGCGTGGGCGGGTGATGAGTTCAGTGGCGTTCACCGGAATAGGGGAGTATGGGGCTCCGCACGCTCGAGTGCTAACATCCCATCTCATCCCCTTCCCTTCATCCTGCCACTGCCTCTGGAAGAAGATGGACACGCCCTTGGGGCAGACGTGTCTCGAACCCCACATTCAGACATATATTCCCTCATCCGGTTCCCACCATTTGTCCCAACACACACGTAATTGTCCGTGAGTTCCCGTAATAGTCCGATGGGTATTATTACCCAGTCGCTCCCACTCGACCGTAGAGCTTCTCATGTCCTTTCCCAGCTTTCATAGCCACCACCATCGCCTTGGCGGTACGTTCCCATTGCACACCAGACAAATCCTCTTTCCCACGGTGACGCTGACTCTGGGCGCTAGGATCCTCACTCGAGGGCACGTTAATGAAGTCTCTTGGTAGGCAAAACCGAAATTGCTGGAATATTCCGTAGAATTCGTTCCCAGCCAACCTGGCCATCTCCCTTGGTGGAAGTAGGTGGCGGTTTCCTCTACCTCTCGCTCCCCCGTCCCATCCGTTGCGATGGGGGCCGTGTCCCCGGAGCACCCGAAAATGATGACGTCCTTGGTGCGGCCTCGGTAGGCCCACCCGCACCCGATCGCCATGAACGCGACGACAATCCTTTCCATCACATCCCAGGTTTCTGTAACCAACAAAATGATGTAGCCGGGCTCCCGATAGGTGCTGGCCTAAATTAATTGGACGCGCGGGTTCCTGGACCCCGCTCCCTAACAAACACACATACCGGGCAGACCTCAAAATTGTACTCTTAACACCATATACTTTACATTCCTTAAACTATGACCATAATTACCTATCTTAACTTATGTACAGCGCCGCCCTCCGTGGGGCGGCTTTCCGAATCCCTGTGAGGTCTGTCGTGTGCCACACCCTGCGGTGGGGCTGCATTGATCTTTGGCTTTGATCCCCCGCAGCCTGTCGCTGCTGAACGGGGATCATGTCTTCCTGGGGCTGCTTTAAACCGTGGTTGGGGAGGATGGGGAGAATCTGGCCAAAATTTTCTGGGCTGGGGCGCTCGAGCCGACCTACGAGGGGCTGCTTTGGGTTGGGCTCCCGGGGCCGATGGACCTGGGGTCGTGACTGTTACCGTTACAGCCTGTGGTTCCTCCACAGCTGCCGGCTCCAGCTCCCCTCCCTCAGGCTCCGCCCCCCCGGGGTCGGGATCTGTGGCTTCCGACTCCACCTCACCTGTCCCTACAGGTAACGAGTCTCCACCCCCACTCCCTACCTCCCCCAAGCTTGAGTCGAGGGCGGGACTGCCGTCCTCTGACTCTTCCTCCTCCGTGATTGGGTCTAAAGCGAGGTTGAGCTGTTCGGGCTCTCCCCTGCCTAAATCCCATTCAAAAGATGAGACCTCCCACTCCAATGGGATGGCCTCTCCCTTCACGCAGGCTACTGCTCCAGCCTGTGTGGCCTGTGACTCTGTTACAGGCTGAGGATCTTTGTTCTCAGACCTGGTCCCCTTTGGTGGCCCTTGTGTACCCGGTTTAAACAGTTTACACTGGTTGATGTGAAACCATTTGGTACGTCGGGGCGTCTTCACTGCATAAACCATGGGGCTGGCTTTGTCTACAATGCTGTATGGCCCCATGTACAGTGGTTCAAAACTCCCTACCCTGGCGTAGTTTCGGACCATGACCTGGTCCCCGACTACCCACTCTTGTTGTTTCCGAGGTTCCAACAACAGTTTATTTCCCTGGTGTTGTCTTCCCATGTTCCCAGCCGCCTGCCCATAAATCTGTCTCAGGCGCTCCAAGAGGGTTTGGGCGAATTTGTCCCGTTTCACCTCTCGGAGCTGGCCCTCCGTGAGCACCGGGGCTAGCAAACGGGTGGGTGTTCGCATGATCCTTCCAGTCATTAACTCGTGCGGGGAATACCCCGTGCTTTTGGACTGGCTGGCTCGGATCCCCATGAGGACTAAAGGCAGGACCTCCGCCCATTTCTGGGGCGAGCCCATTGTCTCTTTCCTCAGCTTTTCCTTGAGGGTCCGATTCATACGCTCAACAATCCCGGATGACTGGGGATTGTATGCTACGTGCCACTTTCCCTCAATGCCCAAGAGCATGAGGGCGTTCTGCATTACTTGACCGGTGAACTGACTCCCTTGGTCGGACTCTACAAAACGGGGGAGTCCCCACCGTGAGAACACTTCCCGAATCAAGATCTTAGCAGTACCCAGTGCCGTAGCTGTTCTGCACGGGAAGGCTTCTACCCATTTGGTGAACACATCTACCAGGACAAGGCAGTACTTATAGCCTCCCTGGGCGGCGGGCAGGGGCCCTATGTAGTCGACCTGAATCGACTGCCATGGTCCCTCTACCCTCCTGATGTGCCCCATGGGCACCTTCCTTTTGTGGGGGTCTGGGTTGTTAGCAGCACACACAAGACAGCTTGCGCAGAACTCGCGGACATCGTCCCGAAGTCCCGGCCACCATCCCGCCTGCTCCACCCGTTGCCAGGTGACCTCAGGTCCGGGGTGTCCCGCTCCTGGACCCTCGTGGGCCAATTGCAGGAATTCCCTTCGGTGCTGCTGCGGCACAACCCACTGCTCCTCTCGGAACAGCATACCTTCTTTGACTGTGAGGGCTGCCGTACTGTACGGACCTTCTACCTGTTTGCCCTCTGTGATGGCTTTTAGGACTGCTTTTAGGGCGGGATCCAGGATTTGGACGGTCTTTAGATCTGGGGGCGGTGCCACCCCTGTGTTCCCGGGAATTCCCTCCCTGCCTTGGATCGCCGCCACGGGTCCGGGTTCGTATGGGTCCCAGAGAATGCCGTTGCGGGCACCCTCCCTGGCTAGCGCATCCGCTTGCTGGTTGCCCTGACTGCGGGGTTCTGTAGTGGAGTGAGCCTTCACCTTATGGATGAACACCTCTCCTTTCTCCCCCACAGCTGCTAGGATCTTCTCCAGCAAGGGCTTAACTGTTAAAGGCAGCCCGTCCGCGGAGGTGTACCCGCGTCGGGACCAGATGGCGAGGTACTCCGTACACGAATTGCACGTGAACATGCTGTCTGAGCAAATCGTGTATGGGGTTGGGAAAATCTCGGGGTGGGTAACCACGTACGCCACCGCGGACAGTTCAGCCTGCTGCGCGCTCATAGTGCTGGGGAGCTTAATTGCCAGGGCAATGTTTGCCGCAGGGTCATAAACTCCACACCCTGTGAGTCGCTTGCCGTCAGCTACAGTGCTAGAACCGTCTACGTAGATCTCGCGGCCCGTGGGATGTATCCCGGCCCGTAAACCTATGTTAACTTCCCATACCCCTTCTACGGAACATTGATGGGCTGTCCCGGGATATGCCATATTGGCTGCGAGCCTTGGCGCGCAGAGGCTGATGTAAGAAAAGGAGACTTACCATCAAGTAACTTTAAAGTAAGCTTTAAGTAACTTATAAACACACTATATACAAGAGAGGTCTTTACCATGCCTCTGGTAGAAGCCTCTTACAATACTGAACAGACCAGTATTTATACCAGTCCAACAGGAAGTGACATTTACAGGAAGTGAGTTATGTACACAGTTCATAGTTCATAGTTCCCAGGAAGTGATGACATAACTTCCCGGAAGTTAGCATTTTTATCACATTCTTCCCTCCTGCAGGATTAGGAGGCTGTGGTCTACCTTTTGGTCCGCAGCCGCCGAACAAGGAAGAGTCGTACCCGTTTGGATTCCCGTCGTAGAGGGTCGCTGGTCCGCTTACATGCGGTTGGCCATTGGTCAGAGTCTGTGTGGCCTGGATTGCCCTGTGAAGGGTCGGGGAGATCATGGCTTCGAGTACGAGCCCCAATAGGTTCAAAGTCGGACTGCCTCTGTTCAGAGGGAGGTGCAGAGCTGGTCTGTGGCGGATCAGTACTTTCATGCGCGGTACTGGGAGGGTCGCAACCTTGAGCACGGGGTTCTACCGGCACCAAGCTAGTTGGTGTCCGATCAGGATCCTGGAGAGGGGTACCCGATAGGTCCCAAGAGTTTCCTGGTGAAATGCCATCACCCGATGTCCCACTAGGTCCTGGTGGGCAGGGAGCCAGATCCCGTAATGATACGGTAGATTCTCGGCCGTCGGAATATCGTATGTTTGCATAGGTGGGGTTGGCATCGGTTAGTTCGACCTCGTCTACAAGAGGGTCATTTTTAGACGTCCGAACGTATCTTCGGAGTAATACAGGTCCAGGAGTAGTTAGCCATGACGGGAGTGATGTTCCATGAGATGAGCGACGCTGGAATCCAAAGAACCGCTCATGAGGTGTAGTATTTGTGGCTGTAGAAAGCAGGGACCGTATAGAGTGCAATGCATCCGGAAGCACTGTTTCCCATTGCTGGTCTGGTAGGCCCCGAGATCTTAAAGCGAGACGTACGGAATTCCAGATGATACCGTTATACCTCTCTACCTGCCCATTTCCGATGGGATGGTATGGTGTTGTTTTGCTTGCAGCAATTCCCCATTCTGAGAGGTAGTCCTTGAGTTCCCTTGACATAAAGGATGGACCCCGGTCTGAGTGAATATAAGCCGGCATGCCACAGAGAGAAAATACCTGCTCAAGGCAGCAGATTACTGTGGACGCCAGCATATTGGAGCAGGGGAAGGCAAACGGAAAACGTGAATATTCGTCGATCATGGTGAGCAAATATGTGTTCCGAGTTGAAGAGGGCACTGGGCCCTTAAAATCGATGCTAAGTCGTTGCATCGGTTGGGTTGCATGTATGAGTATACCATCTGAGGGGCGGAAGAACTGAGGTTTTAATTCCGCACAAAGCCAGCATTCTGAGCATATTTTCTTTACATCTCCAGTGGAAAAAGGGAGATTCCGTGATCGTACGAAATGTAGCATGCGCGTAACGCCAGGATGACACAAACCATTGTGGACATCCATGAGAGTGGAGGATGACATAGTGGAGCAGAATGCCCGTGTGAGGGTGTCCGGGGCCACATTCTCCTTGCCAGGCCGATAGAGAATGGTATAACCAAAAGAGGCCAGTTCCATCCTCCAAAGTTGTATTTTATTATTCTTAATTTTGGTTCGTTTTCGATTATCGAGCATGAAGGCGACTGATCGTTGGTCCGTGATCAATGTAAAGTGCTGGCGAGCTAGAAAATGGTTCCACTTCCGTACTGCCTCTATGATGGCTGTGGCTTCTTTCTCAACCGGAGGATAATGTAGCTCGGCACCTTGTAAGGTCCTGGACATAAATGCTACAGGACGACCTTCCTGATTCAGAGTAGCCGAGATCGCCACCTCCGAGGCATCACATTCAACCACGAAAGGGAGATTCTCATCGATGGAGTGAAGAGCCGCTTTCTCCAACTGTTTTTTGAGAAGGTTAAAGGCTGCAACAGCCGCTGTTCCCAGTGGAAATGATCTAGCATGCAGCAAGGGTTGGATTTTGTCCGAAAAATGAGGAATCCATTTAGCGTAGTATGCAAACAGACCGAGAGCCCGACGTAAAGAAGCCGGATTCTTAGGTGACGGGAGCTCTTGGAGCGGGCGAAGTCTTTCTGGGTCTGGCTTAATGATACTATTGCCTACGCAGTAGCCAAGGATGTTGATGGTCGGTTGCGACTCAACAGATTTGGATTCATTCAAGGTCAAATTACGGCGATGGAGGGCATCCCGAAATTTTTGGAGGTTGGAGTCGTGTTCCTGTTGATCGTGACCTGCAATGGTAATGTTATCAAGATAGGGAAAAGTGTCCCTTAGGTTTTCCTGCTTAACCAGGCCATCCATTGCCCGTTGAAAGACAGCCACTCCATTAGTAACCCCGAATGGGAGGCGACGAAATTGGTACAGCCGTCCATTAGCCTCAAAGGCTGTGTACTGCTTATCTGAGACCTTCAAGGGTAACTGATGATAGGCACTTTTTAAATCGTAAGTTGAGAACACTTTGTATTCGGCCAGTTTATTAACCATATCATCAATGCGTGGCAATGGGTAGGCGTCCAAGTCGGTATATTGATTGATGGTTTGCGAATAATCGATGCATAGTCGCTGTTTGTGAGGTTTTAGAGGGTTCTTGACAATGACGACTTGAGCCCGCCAGGGCGACGAACATGGTTCAATGATATCCTCTGCTAGAAGTCGAGAGATTTCAGCCGCAATAAAAGATTGGTCTCCCTGATTAAAGCGCCGCGATTTCGTTATTATCGGTTGGCATTGAGGCGGAATACTGGCAAATAATGAGGGTTCATCAAGTGAAGCTGCTGATAATGCACAAAATGGTAATTTAGATGGTATATTAGAAATAGTAAGTCCGGGTTTGGATCCACCAAACTCAATGGTGAGTTTCTTATGCTGTTTTTGGAAGTCCAGCCCTAAGAGGAGATCACTACATAAGTCTTTGAGCACTGAAAGTCGGGTGGAGGGATACATACGACCATGAAGTGTCATATCAACAACACAAAAGCCGGAGATTCTGGTATTAAGTGATGACTGGGCCATTGCAATTGCCTGGTCCGATGGGAAGACATGTAGTTTCAATTTCGCAACAATCTGTTCCTTAATGAAACTATCAGTACTTCCTGAGTCAATTAAGGCATCTAAGGTATGCCCTTTAATTGAAATTTTTGTGGCTGCCTGAGACAGGTTCTGTGGGCAAGCAGCTGTAATTGGTGTCGTTGCACAGAGAGTGGCTAAAACTCTCGGTGTGCTTCTTCGGGAGAGAGCTCGAGAGGAAGCTTGATAGGTCCTAGCTGGAGCATCTTGATAGGCCCTAATTGGGGCAGTTCGGTAGGCCTTAGCTGGATTGGCCCTCGTAGAGGCCCTTGATAGGCAAACTTTAGCAAAGTGTCCTTTCTTCCCGCAATAACTGCAGATTGCATTGCGAGCAGGGCAGGTTTTCCTAGGGTGAAAAGCATCTCCACAAAAGAAGCATTCCTTCCTAGATTGCCAAGAGGCTGCTAAAGTGGGGTCGTCCTCCTCTTCTTCATCAGAATTATCAGAATTAGATTCCCCCATGATAGGGTTCACCTGAGACCGCTTGAATTGTCTGGTTGCAGCTACAGCAGCAGATCGAGATCTGGGCAGCTGATAGAGGTCTGCATTTCTCTTTGCCAAATCCAGTGAACAAGCTAGGTCAAAAGCTTTTTGTAGCTCAAGTGTTTTACTTTCTAGTAGACGCTGGCGTATAAATGGAGAGGCAATCCCGCAGATGAAAGCATCACGAATCATTTCTTGGCGGTACAGCTCAGCTGAGGCTGCCTGAAAGTTACAATCTACGCTGAGCCTGCGAAGTTCTTGCAGGAATTCGTCAATTGATTCCCCTGGCCCTTGTCGGGCTGTGGCCAGTAGATGTCTAGCATAGACCTCATTTGGGGTCTTCGCATACAGTTTCTTAAGTGCCTGAATCACCTCTTCGTAATTATCCCAGTCATCAACATATTCGAACACTTTTGGGGTCACATAATTGACAAGTATCTTCAATTTAGCAGGAGCATCCACTTTACATTCATCCAGAAAATTCTCAAAAGTACGATACCAATGCTTCCATACCCTGCCAGCTGCTGGTGTATTCGGGTCCAAGTCCAGACGAATAGGTCTAAGGATTTTATCCATGATGGGTGGTTCCCTGGATCCTTAACTTCCGAGTTTGTCTGAAGGTCTAGTATTTGTCAGTGTAAATACTAAGTTACTTAAATTGATGTAAGAAAAGGAGACTTACCATCAAGTAACTTTAAAGTAAGCTTTAAGTAACTTATAAACACACTATATACAAGAGAGGTCTTTACCATGCCTCTGGTAGAAGCCTCTTACAATACTGAACAGACCAGTATTTATACCAGTCCAACAGGAAGTGACATTTACAGGAAGTGAGGTATGTTCATAGTTCATAGTTCACAGGAAGTGATGACATAACTTCCCGGGAGTTAGCATTTTTATCACAGAGGCCTTTAACTTTGAGATCCATCTGGGAAAGGAGGAGGGTCCAGCGCGCAATCCGAGCACTGCTTACGGTCCCATCCTTAATCCTCCCGTCCAGAAGCATCTTCGTGGGGGTGTGATGGGTGAGGAGCGTAATGGGAGAGGTCCCTGTGAAGATCACTGATCTGTTCACAGCCCAATGCGTGGCCAGGAGTTGCCGTTCGCAATTGGAGAAACTCCTCTCCACATCCGTGAGCACCCTGGAGGAATAAACTACTGGTCTTAGCTTGCCGTGCCGCTCTTGGAGCAGCACTGCGCTCAGGCTGTCCCCACTAGCGGCTACCTCCAGAAAGAACTCCTCTCCCCCATCTATGGCCCCTAGGGCTGGCACGGTCTGCAGATCTCTTTTCAACTTCTCGAATGCTGCCTGGCACCCCTCGTCCCAAGACCACTCGACTCCCTTGTGTAAGAGTCGAAGTAGCGGGGCCGCTGTGGCAGCATAGTCCTCGATGAAATCTCTGCAGTACCCGGTCAATCCCAAAAAGGACCTTACACCCGTTACTGTGTTGGGAATCGGCAGATCTTGTATAGATTCCCGTCTGGCCTTATCTATGGCTCTTTCCCCAGCGCGGATGGCCAGACCCAGGAATTTAACTTCCTGCTGGCCAATCTGGGCTTTCTTTGGGTTTACTTTGAAACCCTTCCTTTCTAACAGTTCCAACAATTCGGCTAACAGTGGGCCGTGCTGCTCCCTTGTATCTGTGAACAGGAGTAAGTCGTCCACATACTGCACTATCTGGTTGGGCTGGCTGAACTCTTTCAAACTCCCCGCCATGCACTGATGGAAAATGCTGGGGCTGTTGTGAAAACCCTGTGGTAAGCAGTTCCAAGTGTACTGTTGCCCTTTGAAAGTAAAGGCAAACTTGTACTGGTCCTCCCGCCGCAGCGGAATGGACCAAAAACCGTTCGAGATGTCCAGCACCGTGAATGTGGTCGCCGATGCTGGAATACTCCCTATTAAGTCTGCAACTGCTGCTACCGTGGGCGCGCAGGCTGGGATATTACTATTGAGGACTCTGTAGTCCACCGTGGCTCTCCACGAATTGTCCGGTTTCTTTACCGGCCATAATGGGGAGTTCACGTGGGTGGCTATCGTCCTCAACACGCCCTGCTGTACCAATGAAGATATTGCTGTCTCCATGTCGGGTTCTGCCTCCTTGGGGAAATTATACTGCTTTTGGGGTCGGATCATGGGGTCCCCGTCTACGCTGACTTCGAACCCAGTGACTCTCCCGCAGTCGTGCTTGTGGGTGGCGAACGCGGTCAGATTTTCTGACACACGCGCCTGCAAGTCCGTTGGGACGTTTGTTATCATGAGCTCGAGATCGTAACCTCCTGACGGCTTCATAGTGCACAGGGCCCCCTTTTCTTCCTTCCCCGGGATTACGACTACCTTACCTAAACCGCCCTCGGCTCCCCAGAGACAGTGATTTCTCAGGTCCACGAGGATCCCGTGTTCCACCAAGAAATCAGCCCCGAGGATGCCTTTCTCCCCCCCTCTTTCCACTTCAATAGGATGCACGTCCATGTGGTGTGGAGCGCTCCCAACTGAATGGAGAGCGGGAGGGAGTGCGCGCCAGCCTGTGCTCTACCTGTGAAACCCGCTACTAAATATGGAGCCTGGGCGGACAGAGGTGAGGCAAAAGGTTTGTCCGTGTGGATCACGGTACACGAAGCTCCCGTATCCAACAGGTAACTACCCCTTTGTTTCTCCACCTCCATCTCCACCACAGGTCTTCTCCAAGCGTCATAGCGGAGCGGACACAAGCAGATGGGCTGCGCGGGCGTCAGTCATTTAGGTGTTTCGGCTGGGGTCTCGGGGGCGATAGGGCTGTTAGCAACCGCTACCTTCCCCTGCCAGGTCATCAGAGACCGCATAGTCTCCAAGACTGACTCGATCGCAGCGGGGTCCACAACCGCACCACCCCCTTTATTCGGGGCAGAGGCTACGGTTGGGTTCTGGACTGGTGTTGGGGCAGCGGCCTGCACTTGTGGTTGTGCTGGTGTTGGGTAAACTCTCGGGCCGTTGGCGACTCGGGCTTGGGCTTGATCTTGGGCTGCGGCGAACGCTCTCTCCCTCTTATCCTTCCAAGGATTCCTACAGTCCTTGCGCCAATGACCCTCCTTCCCACACCCGTAACAATTGCTATTTGCTTGGGGATGGCGATTTCCCTCCTGACGCCATTCCGTTTTAGCAGAGGCTGCGGGTCTCACCTCATGCACCTTTCCTTTCACAACAGGCGTTTTCTTGCCCTTGTTGTTTCTATAACTGATCGTGAGCTGATCTAGTACTACTTCCTCCGTGGAGCGGGCGTTAGTGGGGTCAAACCATGCTTTGGCCTGTTCCTTCACTACTGGCAGGCAACCTGCTACCAGGCACCGAAGCCAGTGAGCCCTTTGTTCGCCATCCAGCCCGGCCCGGGCCGGCCCGCCCGGGCAGCTGCGCCGATACACTGGCCACAACCTGTCGGCGAAAACCCGTGGGGGTTCTCCCTCTAGCTGCACTGTCTTTTCTAAACGGAGGAACGGAGTTCCGTCCACCTCTCCCATGATCTCCAGAATCTCATCCCGTAGCAACTCATAGTCCCTGTGCCCTCTCTTGCTCTCGTCAGGGAGACACTGGAGGAGCGAACTGTCCAGGGAGAACAGCAGCATTTTAGACTGTTCGACCCCGTCGCAGTCATTGACTGCTGCGGTCTGCTCCACGTCCCTGAAATGCACGGAGGGATCTCCTGACTCGGAGAGTTTTGGGATGTGACTTATCATCTCTCTTAGCTGTCGTGCGCTATGAGGCATTATGATCTGACTCTCAAGGGGTCCGTCATCGCCATTTTCTTCATTTGGACCGATCCTCCGGTGTCTCGTTGGACACATTGGCGCCGACCCCGACTCTACTGTCTGGGGTTGCTCTACCTCAGGTCTCTCTTCCTCTACCGTCTCCGTCTCCTGTCCCGGAGTCCAAGACTCCTCATAGGCAGGAGGCGCAGAAGGTTCGGGGGTTGGTACCCCAACTGCCTCTTGTGGAATCGGTCTATTGGATTCCTTGGCTAGCAACAGCTGACTCGCTGGTGGATTTATGAGACACACCAACCCGTTTGCCTTCGCTAGGGCCTTTCTCAGGTCCTCTAGCTCCCGGCGGCAAGTGCTGTGGTCGGTGTTCTCAGATCTATCCTCCATGGCCATCTTATATGCTGCCCTGGCTCCCAGGAGCTTTTCCTCTTGGGCATCTACTTGTTTGGCTAGACGGGAACACCTCTCTCTCATTCTACCTTCACTGGCCTTGGCCTCAACGACCTGACATTTTAAATATTCTACCCGGGTTTCGTGGCAGCGAATTACAGAGCGGCGTTCCTGGTTCAGCGCGTCAAGCGATTCAATCAGTTTTTGACCTCCCGCAACCTTTTCCTCTACACCTTTAAGCAAGCCGTTGATCTGGACTGTCTGTGCTGCAACTACCTGGTCCAAAAGCTGGACTTGCTTCTTGTAGCACATCAGCCAGACCGCCTTTTCTACAGATTTCTTATGCTCTCTACCCGCTGTCCACTTGATGGCTGCGTCTAGCGGGCGCCTATCCCTTAGTAGATCAGATATCCATTGTTTTGTGAGGTTGACTTTTCCGAAAACATAATCTGCTATTCTTTCATCCATCACATTTCGTTTATTCAGATCTTGATCTAACACACTACTTTCCTGTTGCCAAGGTCCTGCCGCGGTCGCCATTTCTGTAGGGGGTTTTCCCTGCTCTCTTGCCCGTTCTGGCCCCCTGCCAGGCTTCATGCAAGAATTACCCTTGAGTGGTTCGACCCACTCCCCCTACGGTTCTAGACCTTGGACTTAGATGCAGAGAACAGTAGTGCAGAGAAAAGAACTCAATAGACCAGGTTGAATAGCACGAAATGGATGCTTTTATTTTTAAACAGTTTGAAGCATTAGAAAATACATGTCATAGGCACAGATTAAAATTACTACAATCATACACAAATTTATGAACTTAACTCTATGGAAATGGGGAACACACGGCACATCGAAAAAGGGGAAACACATTACGATTTCCCTTAACTCCCTCCCCTATACCTAAACTAAGTTTCGACCTGGGGAACTTGGGATCATGCTCACCACTCTCGAAATCGCGAAAAGGGGTTCGCAGACTTTTGACACCGCTTCCCGTCGTCACGTGGATTGGAAGCTTCTGGCGCAGTCGATATTCTCTCCTCCCTCGAGGCGGTGGGGTAGACCCAGCCTCGATGAGCGCTCGTTAAGGTTGAGATCCACAATCGTGGATTTTTGTTCATGGAGCAGACCTAGATGCAGGTTATGCACATGGGAGAATCTTGTGGCATCGATCGCCGGTTCTCCAGAGGGTTTCTTCTCCGTCGGCCTGGGTCGTCGATGATCTCCTGACCCGAGTACCCGGGCCACCCTTGTCGTCTTCTCGTCGTGGCCGAGCCTTGTTTGGCTGAACACCGGCCACGTTGTCCTTTTTCCGAAACCGTCTGTCTTTAAAAAGACGAAAACGTTTTCATCGATTCTGCATCTGCCGAAGTGGAAGAGGCGCCGATCCTGGCCCCGTCCGAAGAAGTTGAAGTCGTCCAAGAAGAAGAAGCAGCCGCCGTCCAGTCAAGTGAAGTTGTTCAAGTAACCCGAAGTCCGAAGATTTTTTTTTAGATGGACTTTCAATCCATAGTTATACTCTTTTGGGACAGTCTTATCTCCCGCCAAATCATAGTCCGGTCTTTGTATTAATTTTGGCGGGCAGAAATCTCTGCAGGGGCGCTTTGTCTTGTAACGGAGCCGGTGATAACTTGAACTGGCCTTCCTGGCCGATAATGTCTGTTAATGTCCTTTGCATTGTCACCGCGGCTCGGTTCGCATATTGATCGGTCCGGACATTTTCCTTGATGGCTGCTAAACGGTTTTTCCTTTGTACGATAAATGGGTATAAGTGTTTTTACATTGTCCGCCCATATCTTGATGGGCCCCATCCTGTACTTATAATCCATTGAATATGTATGCTGTTGCTCTGAGTTTCGGTTCCCAGATACTGGCTTTCGTGGGCTCACTGTCTTCAATCCACAAGCCTGTCTGGCTTGCAGTAACAGAAATAAAATGGTTCATAAACTGATCACGGGGCCTGGCGGCCATTTTGTATGCCCTTTTTATCAAAGGTTTTTCTGTGCAAGCTTACTTTGGTCAATAAACAGTCTTATTTTATCCAGTTATCTTGCGTGATTTTTGCTGAAAATTGCGAATCTTACAGAGAGTCAGTCCGAACCCACAATTTAAACAGTGGAGAGAGTCAGTCCGAACCCACAATTTAAACAGTGGAGAGAGTCAGTCCGAACCCACAATTTAAACAGTGGAGAGAGTCAATCCGAACCCACAATTTAAACAGTGGAGAGAGTCAGTCCGAACCCACAATTTAAACAGTGGAGAGAGTCAGTCCAGACCACAATTTAAACAGTGGAGAGAGTCAATACGAACCCACAATTTAAACAGTGGAGAGAGTCAGTCCGAACACACAATTTAAACAGTGGATAGAGTAAGTCCGAACCCACAATTTAAACAGTGGGGAGAGTCAGTCCGAACCCACAATTTAAACAGTGGAGAGAGTCAGTCTGAACCCACAATTTAAACAGTGGAGAGTCAGTCCGAACCCACAATTTAAACAGTGGAGCGTCAGTCCGAACCCACAATTTAAACAGTGGAGAGAGTCAGTCCGAACCCACAATTTATACAGTGGAGAGAGTCAGTCTGAACCCACAATTTAAACAGTGGAGAGAGTCAGTCCGAACCCACAATTTAAACAGTGGAGTGAGTCAGTCCGAACCCACAATTTAAACAGTGGGGAGAGTCAGTCCGAACCCACAATTTAAACAGTGGAGAGAGTCAGTCTGAACCCACAATTTAAACAGTGGAGAGAGTCAGTCCGAACCCACAATTTAAACAGTGGAGAGAGTCAGTCCGAACCCACAATTTAAACAGTGGAGAGAGTCATTCCGAACCCACAATTTAAACAGTGGAGAGTCAGTCCGAACCCACAATTTAAACAGTGGAGAGTCAGTCCGAACCCACAATTTAAACAGTGGAGAGAGTCATTCCGAACCCACAATTTAAACAGTGGAGAGAGTCAGTCCGAACCCACAATTTAAACAGTGGAGAGAGTCATTCCGAACCCACAATTTAAACAGAGGAGAGAGTCAGTCTGAACCCACAATTTAAACAGTGGAGAGAGTCAGTCCAAACCCACAATTTAAACAGTGGAGAGAGTCAGTTGTAAGATTCGCAATTTTCAGCAAAAATCACGCAAGAAAACTGGATAAAATAAGACTGTTTATTGACCAAAGTAAGCTTGCACAGAAAAACCTTTGATAAAAGGGCATACAAAATGGCCGCCAGGCCCCGTGATCAGTTTATGAACCATTTTATTTCTGTTACTGCAAGCCAGACAGGCTTGTGGATTGAAGACAGTGAGCCCACGAAAGCCAGTCTCTGGGAACCGAAACTCAGAGCAACAGCATACATATTCAATGGATTATAAGTGCAGGATGGGGCCCATCAAGATATGGGCGGACAAGGTAAAAACAATTATACCCATTTATCGTACAAAGTAAAAACCGTTTAGCAGCCATCAAGGAAAATGTCCGGATCGATCAATATGCGAACCGAGCCGCGGTGACAATGCAAAGGACATTAAAAGACATTATCGGCCAGGAAGGCCAGTTTTAAGTTATCACCGGCTCCGTTACAAGACAAAGCGCCCCTGCAGAGATTTCTGCCCGCCAAAATTAATACAAAGACAGAACTATGATTTGGCGGGAGATAAGACTGTCCCAAAAGAGTATAACTATGGATTGAAAGTCCATCCAAGGGAGATCTCAAGACTTCGGACTTCGGGTTACTTGAACTGCAAATACTTCTTCTTCACTGCCACGGCTTCTCGTTGGGCGACTTCAGGCTTCCATTTCTTCAAGAACTTTCTTCTACGAGGAACGAACGAAGGGCGGACGGTGCCCGGATCGGCGCCTCTTCCACTTCGGCAGATGCAGAACCGATGAAAACGTTTTCGTCTTTTTAAAGACAGACGGTTTCGGAAAAGGGACAACGTGGCCGGTGTTCAGCCAAACAAGGCTCGGCCACAACGAGAAGACGACAAGGGTGGCCCGGGTACTGGGGTCGGGAGATCATCGACGACCCAGGCCGACGGAGAAGAAACCCTCTGGAGAACCGGCGATCGCCACAGGATTCTCCCATGTGCATAACCTGCATCTAGGTCTGCTCCATGAACCCAAATCGACTTAGTAGATCTCAACCTTAACGAGCGCTCATCGAGGCTGGGTCTACCCCACCGCCTCGAGGGAGGAGAGAATATCGACTGCGCCAGGAGCTTCCAATCCACGTGACGACGGGAAGCGGTGTCAAAAGTCTGCGAACCCCTTTTTGCGATTTCGAGAGTGGTGAGCATGATCCCAAGTTCCTCAGGTCGAAACTTAGTTTAGGTATAGGGGAGGGAGTTAAGGGAAATCGTAATGTGTTTCCCCTTTTACGATGTGCCGTGTGTTCCCCATTTCCATAGAGTCAAGTTCATAAATTTGTGCAAGATTGTAGTAACTTTAATCTGTGCCTATGACATGTATTTTGTAATGCTTCAAAATGTTTAAAAATAAAAGCATCCATTTCGTGCTATTCAACCTGGTCTATTGAGTTCTTTCTCTGCACTACTGTTCTCTGCATCTAAGTCCAAGGTCTAGAACCGTAGGGGGAGTGGGTCGAACCACTCAAGGGTAATTCTTGCACGAAGCCTGGCAGGGGGCCAGAACGGGCAGGAGAGAGGAGAAACCCCCTACAAGTCCGAACCCACAATTTAAACAGTGGGGAGAGTTAGCCCGAACCCACAATTTAAACAGTGGAGAGAGTCAGTCCGAACCCACAATTTAAACAGTGGAGAGAGTCAGCCCGAACCCACAATTTAACCAGTGGAGAGAGTCAGTCCGAACCCACAATTTAAACAGTGGAGAGAGTCAGTCCGATCCCACAATTTAAACAGTGGGGAGAGTCAGCCCGAACCCACAATTTAAACAGTGGAGAGAGACAGTCCGAACCCACAATTTAAACAGTGGAGAGAGTCAGCCCGAACCCACAATTTAAACAGTGGAGAGTCAGTCCGAACCCACAATTTAAACAGTGGAGAGTCAGTCCGAACCCACAATTTAAACAGTGGAGAGTGTCAGTCCGAACCCACAATTTAAACAGTGGAGAGAGTCAGTCCGAACCCACAATTTAAACAGTGGAGAGAGTCAGTCCGAACCCACAATTTAAACAGTGGAGAGAGTCAGTCCGAACCCACAATTTAAACAGTGGAGAGAGTCAGTCCGAACCCACAATTTAAACAGTGGAGAGAGTCAGCCCGAACCCACAATTTAAACAGTGGAGAGTCAGTCCGAACCCACAATGTAAACAGTGTAGAGTCAGTCCGAACCCACAATTTAAACAGTGGAGAGAGTCAGTCCGAACCCACAATTTATACAGTGGAGAGAGTTAGTCCGAACCCACAGTTTAAACAGTGGAGAGAGTCAGTCCGAACCCACAATTTAAACAGTGGAGAGAGTCAGTCCGAACCCACAATTTAAACAGTGGGGAGAGTCAGTCCGAACCCACAATTTAAACAGTGGAGCGAGTCAGTCTGAACCCACAATTTAAACAGTGGAGTGAGTCAGTCCGAACCCACAATTTAAACAGTGGAGAGAGTCAGTCCGAACTCACAATTTAAACAGTGGGGAGTCAGTCAGCCCGAACCCACAATTTAAACAGTGGAGAGAGTCAGCCCGAACCCACAAATTAAACAGTGGAGGGAGTCAGTCCGAACCCACAATTTAAACAGTGGAGAGAGTCAGTCCGAACCCACAATTTAAACAGTGGAGAGAGTCAGTCCGGACCCACAATTTAAACAGTGGAGAGAGTCAGTCCGAACCCACAATTTCAACAGTGGAGAGAGTCAGTCCGAACCCACAATTTCAACAGTGGAGAGTCAGTCCGAACCCACAATTTTAACAGTGGAAAGAGTAAGTCCGAACCCACAATTTAAACAGTGGAGAGTCAGTCCGAACCCACAATTATAACAGTGGAGAGAGTCAGTCCGAGCCCACAATTTAAACAGTGGAGAGAGTCAGTCCGAACCCACAATTTAAACAGTGGAGAGTGTCAGTCCGAGCCCACAATTTAAACAGTGGAGAGAGTCAGTCCGAACCCACAATTTAAACAGTGGAGAGTCAGTCCGAACCCACAATTTAAAAAATGGAGAGAGTCAGTCCGAACCCACAATTTAAACAGTGGAGAGTCAGTCCGAACCCACAATTTAAACAGTGGTGAGTCAGCCCGAACCCACATTTTAAACAGTGGGGAGTCAGTCGGAACCCACAATTTAAACAGTGGAAAGTCAGTCCGAACCCACAATTTAAACAGTGGAGAGTCAGTCCGAAACCACAATTTAAACAGTGGAGAGAGTCAGTCCGAACCCACAATTTAAACAGTGGAGAGAGTCAGTCCAAACCCACAATTTAAACAGTGGAGAGAATCAGTCTGAACCCACAATTTAAACAGTGGAGAGAGTCAGACCGAACCCACAATTTAAACAGTGGAGAAAGTCAGTGCGAACCCACAATTTAAACAGTGGAGACTCTGTCCGAAACCACAATTTAAACAGTGGAGAGAGTCTGTCCGAACCCACAATTTAAACAGTGGAGAGAGTCAGTCCGAACCCACAATTTAAACAGTGGAGAGAGTCAGTCCGAACCCACAATTTAAACAGTGGAGAGAGTCAGTACGATCCCACAATTTAAACAGTGGAGAAAGTCAGTCCGAACCCACAAGTTAAACAGTGGAGAGAGTCAGTCCGAACCCACAATTTAAACAGTGGAGAAAGTCAGTCCGAACCCGCAATTTAAACATTGGAGAGAGTCAGTCCGAACCCACAATTTAAACAGTGGAGAGAGTCAGCCCGAACCCACAATTTAAACAGTGCAGAGAGTCAGTCCGAACCCACAATTTAAACAGTGGAGAGTCAGCCCGAACCCACAATTTAAACAGTGGAGAGAGTCAGTCCGAACCCACAATTTAAACAGTGGAGAGAGTCAGTCCGAACCCACAATTTAAACAGTGGAGAGAGTCAGTCCGAACCCACAATTTAAACAGTGGAGAGAGTCAGTCCGAGCCCACAATTTAAACAGTGGAGAAAGTCAGTCCGAACCCACAATTTAAACAGTGGAGAGAGTCAGTCCGAAACCACAATTTAAACAGTGGAGAAAGTCAGTCCGAACCCACAATTTAAACAGTGGAGAGAGTCAGTCCGAACCCACAATTTAAACAGTGGAGAGTCAGTCCGAACCCACAATTTAAACAGTGGAGAGAGTCAGTCCGAACCCACAATTTAAATAGTGGAGAGAGTCAGTCCGAACCCACAATTTAAACAGTGGAGAGAGTCAGTCCGAACCCACAATTTAAACATTGGAGAGAGTCAGTCCGAACACACATTTTAAACAGTGGAGAGAGTCAGTCCGAACCCACAATTTAAACAGTGGAGAGAGTCAGTCCGAACCCACAATTTAAACAGTGGAGAGAGTCAGTCCGAACCCACAATTTAAACAGTGGAGAGAGTCAGTCCGAACCCACAATTTAATCAGTGGAGAAAGTCAGTCCGAACCCTCAATTTAAACAGTGGAGAGTGTCAGTCCGAACGCACAGTTTAAACAGCGGAGAGAGTCAGTCCGAACCCACAATTTAAACAGTGGAGAGTCAGTCCGAACCCACAATTTAAACAGTAGAGAGAGTCAGCCCGAACCCACAATTTAAACAGTGGAGAGAGTCAGTCCGAACCCACAAGTTAAACAGTGGAGAGAGTCAGTCCGAACCCACAATTTAAACAGTGGAGAGAGTCAGTCCGAACCCAAAATTTAAACAGTGGAGAGAGTCAGTCATAACCCACAATTTAAACAGTGGAGAGAGTCAGTCCGAACCCACAATTTAAACAGCGGAGAGAGTCAGTCCGAACCCACAATTTAAACAGTGGAGAGAGTCAGTCCGAACCCACAATTTAAACAGCGGAGAGAGTCAGTCCGAACCCACAATTTAAACAGTCGAGAGAGTCAGCCCGAACCCACATTTTAAACAGTGGAGAGAGTCAGTCCGAACCCACAATTTAAACAGTGGAGAGAGTCAGCCCGAACCCACATTTTAAACAGTGGAGAGAGTCAGTCCGAACCCACAATTTAAACAGTGGAGAGAGTCAGTCCGAACCCACAATTTAAACAGTGGAGAGAGTCAGTCCGAACCCACAATTTAAACAGTGGAGAGAGTCAGCCCGAACCCACAATTTAAACAGTGGAGAGAGACAGTCCGATCCCACAATTTAAACAGTGGGGAGAGTCAGCCCGAACCCACAATTTAAACAGTGGAGAGAGACAGTCCGAACCCACAATTTAAACAGTGGAGAGAGTCAGCCCGAACCTACAATTTAAACAGTGGAGAGTCAGTCCGAACCCACAATTTAAACAGTGGAGAGTCAGTCCGAACCCACAATTTAAACAGTGGAGAGTGTCAGTCCGAACCCACAATTTAAACAGTGGAGAGTCAGTCCGAACCCACAATTTAAACAGTGGAGAGTCAGTCCGAACCCCCAATTTAAACAGTGGAGAGTCAGTCCGAAACCACAATTTAAACAGTGGAGAGTCAGTCCGAAACCACAATTTAAACAGTGGAGTGAGTCAGTCCGAACCCACAATTTAAACAGTGGAGAGAGTCAGTCCGAACTCACAATTTAAACAGTGGGGAGTCAGTCAGCCCGAGCCCACAATTTAAACAGTGGAGAGAGTCAGCCCGAACCCACAAATTAAACAGTGGAGGGAGTCAGTCCGAACCCACAATTTAAACAGTGGAGAGAGTCAGTCCGAACCCACAATTTAAACAGTGGAGAGTCAGTCCGAAACCACAATTTAAACAGTGGAGTGAGTCAGTCCGAACCCACAATTTAAACAGTGGAGAGAGTCAGTCCGGACCCACAATTTAAACAGTGGAGAGAGTCAGTCCGAACCCACAATTTCAACAGTGGAGAGAGTCAGTCCGAACCCACAATTTCAACAGTGGAGAGTCAGTCCGAACCCACAATTTTAACAGTGGAAAGAGTAAGTCCGAACCCACAATTTAAACAGTGGAGAATCAGTCCGAACCCACAATTATAACAGTGGAGAGAGTCAGTCCGAGCCCACAATTTAAACAGTGGAGAGAGTCAGTCCGAACCCACAATTTAAACAGTGGAGAGTGTCAGTCCGAGCCCACAATTTAAACAGTGGAGAGAGTCAGTCCGAACCCACAATTTAAACAGTGGAGAGTCAGTCCGAACCCACAATTTAAAAAATGGAGAGAGTCAGTCCGAACCCACAATTTAAACAGTGGAGAGAGTCAGTCCGAACCCACAATTTAAACAGTGGAGAGAGTCAGTCGGAACCCACAATTTAAACAGTGGAGAGTCAGTCCGAACCCACAATTTAAACAGTGGTGAGTCAGCCCGAACCCACAATTTAAACAGTGGGGAGTCAGTCGGAACCCACAATTTAAACAGTGGAGAGTCAGTCCGAACCCACAATTTAAACAGTGGAGAGTCAGTCCGAAACCACAATTTAAACAGTGGAGAGAGTCAGTCCGAACCCACAATTTAAACAGTGGAGAGAGTCAGTCCGAACCCACAATTTAAACAGTGGAGAGAGTCAGTCCGAGCCCACAATTTAAACAGTGGAGAAAGTCAGTCCGAACCCACAATTTAAAGAGTGGAGAGAGTCAGTCCGAACCCACAATTTAAACAGTGGAGAAAGTCAGTCCGAACCCACAATTTAAACAGTGGAGAGAGTCAGTCCGAACCCACAATTTAAACAGTGGAGAAAGTCAGTCCGAACCCACAATTTAAACAGTGGAGTGAGTCAGTCCGAACCCACAATTTAAACACTGGAGAAAGTCAGTCCGAACCCACAATTTAAACAGTGGAGAGTCAGTCCGAACCCACAATTTAAACAGTGGAGAGAGTCAGTCCGAACCCACAATTTAAACAGTGGAGAGTCAGTCCAAACCCACAATTTAAACAGTGGAGAGAGTCAGCGCGAACCCACAATTTAAACAGTGGAGAGAGTCAGTCCGAACCCACAATTTAAACAGTGGAGAGTCAGTCCGAACCCACAATTTAAACAGTGGAGAGAGTCAGTCCGAACCCACAATTTAAACAGTGGAGAGTCAGTCCAAACCCACAATTTAAACAGTGGAGAGAGTCAGTCCGAACCCACAATTTAAACAGTGGAGAGAGTCAGTCCGAACCCACAATTTAAACAGTGGAGAGAGTCAGTCCGAACCCACAATTTAAACAGTGGAGAAAGTCAGTCCGAACCCACAAGTTAAACAGTGGAGAGAGTCAGTCCGAACCCACAAATTAAACAGTGGAGAAAGTCAGTCCGAACCCGCAATTTAAACATTGGAGAGAGTCAGCCCGAACCCACAATTTAAACAGTGGAGAGAGTCAATCCGAACCCACAATTTAAACAGTGGAGAGTCAGCCCGAACCCAAAATTTAAACAGTGGAGAGAGTCAGTCCGAACCCACAATTTATAAAGTGGAGAGAGTCAGTCCGAACCCACAATTTAAACAGTGGAGAAAGTCAGTCCGAACCCACAATTTAAACAGTGGAGAGAGTCAGTCCGAACCCACAATTTAAACAGTGGAGAAAGTCAGTCCGAACCCACAATTTAAACAGTGGAGAGAGTCAGTCCGAACCCACAATTTAAACACTGGAGAAAGTCAGTCCGAACCCACAATTTAAACAGTGGAGAGAGTCAGCGCGAACCCACAATTTAAACAGTGGAGAGAGTCAATCCGAAACCACAATTTAAACAGTGGAGAGTCAGTCCGAACCCACAATTTAAACAGTGGGGAGAGTCAGTTCGAACCCACAATTTAAACAGTGGAGAGAGTCAGTCCGAACCCACAATTTAAATAGTGGAGAGAGTCAGTCCGAACCCACAATTTAAACAGTGGAGAGAGTCAGTCCGAACCCACAATTTAAACATTGGAGAGAGTCAGTCCGAATACACAATTTAAACAGTGGAGAGAGTCAGTCCGAACCCACAATTTTAACAGTGGAGAGAGTCAGTCCGAGCCCACAATTTAAACAGTGGAGAGAGTCAGTCCGATCCTACAATTTAAACAGTGGAGAGAGTCAGTCCGAGCCCACAATTTTAACAGTGGAGAGAGTCAGTCTGAACCCACAATTTAAACAGTGGAGAGAGTCAGTCTGAACCCACAATTTAAACAGTGGAGAGAGTCAGTCCGAACCCACAATTTAATCAGTGGAGAGAGTCAGTCCGAACCTACAATTTAAACAGTGGAGAGAGTCAGTCCGAACCCACAATTTAAACAGTGGAGAGAGTCAGTCGGATCATACAATTTAAACAGTGGAGAGTCAGTCCGAACCCACAATTTAAACAGTGGTGAGTCAGCCCGAACCCACAATTTAAACAGTGGAGAGTCAGTCCGAACCCACAATTTAAACAGTGGAGAGTCAGTCCGAAACCACAATTTAAACAGTGGAGAGAGTCAGTCCGAACCCACAATTTAAACAGTGGAGAGAGTCAGTCCGAACCCACAATTTAAACAGTGGAGAGAGTCAGTCCGAACCCACAATTTAAACAGTGGAGAGAGTCAGTCCGAACCCACAATTTAAACAGTGGAGAAATTCAGGCCGAACCCACAAGTTAAACAGTGGAGAGAGTCAGTCCGAACCCACAATTTAAACAGTGAAGAAAGTCAGTCCGAACCCGCAATTTAAACAGTGGAGAGAGTCAGTCCGAACCCACAATTTAAACAGTGGAGAGAGTCAGTCCGAACCCACAATTTAAACAGTGGAGAGAGTCAGCCCGAACCAACAATTTAAACAGTGGAGAGAGTCAGTCCGAACCCACAATTTAAACAGTGGAGAGTCAGCCCGAACCCAAAATTTAAACAGTGGAGAGAGTCAGTCCGAACCCACAATTTAAACAGTGGAGAGAGTCAGTCCGAACCCACAATTTAAACAGTGGAGAGAGTTAGTCCGAACCCACAATTTAAACAGTGGAGAGAGTCAGTCCGAGCCCACAATTTAAACAGTGGAGAAAGTCAGTCCGAACCCACAATTTAAACAGTGGAGAAAGTCAGTCCGAACCCACAATTTAAACAGTGGAGAGAGTCAGTCCGAACCCACAATTTAAACAGTGGAGAAAGTCAGTCCGAACCCACAATTTAAACAGTGGAGAGAGTCAGTCCGAACCCACAATTTAAACAGTGGAGAAAGTCAGTCCGAACCCACAATTTAAACAGTGGAGAGAGTCAGCGTGAACCCACAATTTAAATAGTGGAGAGAGTCAGTCCGAACCCACAATTTAAACAGTGGAGAGTCAGTCCGAACCCACAATTTAAACAGTGGGGAGAGTCAGTTCGAACCCACAATTTAAACAGTGGAGAGAGTCATTCCGAACCCACAATTTAAACATTGGAGAGAGTCAGTCCGAACCCACAATTTAAACAGTGGAGAGAGTCATTCCGAACCCACAATTTAAACAGTGGAGAGAGTCAGTCCGAACCCACAATTTAAACAGTGGAGAGAGTCAGTCCGAACCCACAATTTAAACAGTGGAGAGAGTCATTCCGAACCCACAATTTAAACAGTGGAGAGAGTCATTCCGAACCCACAATTTAAACAGTGGAGAGAGTCAGTCCGAACCCACAATTTAAACAGTGGAGAGAGTCAGTCTGAACCCACAATTTAAACAGTGGAGAGAGTCAGTCCGAACCCACAATTTAAACAGTGGGGAGAGTCAAACCGAACCCACAATGTAAACAGTGTAGAGAGTCAGTCTGAACCCACAATTTAAACAGTGGAGAGAGTCAGTCTGAACCCACAATTTAAACAGTGGAGAGAGTCAGTCCGAACCCACAATGTAAACAGTGTAGAGAGTCAGTCCGAACCCACAATTTAAACAGTGGAGAAAGTCAGTCCGAACCCTCAATTTAAACAGTGGAGAGAGTCAGTCCGAACGCACAGTTTAAACAGTGGAGAGAGTCAGTCCGAACCCACAATATAAACAGTGGAGAGTCAGTCCGAACCCACAATTTAAACAGTGGAGAGAGTCAGTCCGAACCCACAATTTAAACAGTGGAGAGAGTCAGTCCGAACCCACAATTTAAACAGTGGAGAGAGTCAGTCCGAACCCACAATTTAAACAGTGGAGAGAGTCAGTCCGAACCCAAAATTTAAACAGTGGAGAGAGTCAGTCCTAACCCACAATTTAAACAGTGGAGAGAGTCAGTCCGAAACCACAATTTAAACAGCGGAGAGAGTCAGTCCGAACCCACAATTTAAACAGTGGAGAGAGTCAGTCCGAACCCACAATTTAAACAGCGGAGAGAGTCAGTCCGAACCCACAATTTAAACAGTGGAGAGAGTCAGTCCGAACTCACAATTTAAACAGTGGAGAGAGTCAGCCCGAACCCACATTTTAAACAGTGGAGAGAGTCAGTCCAAACCCACAATTTAAACAGTGGAGATAGTCAGTCCGAACCCACAATTTAAACAGTGGGGAGAGTCAGCCCGAACCCACAATTTAAACAGTGGAGAGAGTCAGTCCGAACCCACAATTTAAACAGTGGAGCGAGTCAGTCTGAACCCACAATTTAAACAGTGGAGAGAGTCAGTCCGAACTCACAATTTAAACAGTGGGGAGTCAGTCAGCCCGAACCCACAATTTAAACAGTGGAGAGGGTCAGCCCGAACCCACAAATTAAACAGTGGAGGGAGTCAGATCGAACCCACAATTTAAACAGTGGAGAGAGTCAGTCCGAACCCACAATTTAAACAGTGGAGAGAGTCAGTCCGGACCCACAATTTAAACAGTGGAGAGAGTCAGTCCGAACCCACAATTTCAACAGTGGAGAGAGTCAGTCCGAACCCACAATTTCAACAGTGGAGAGTCAGTCCGAACCCACAATTTTAACAGTGGAGAGAGTCAGTCCGAACCCACAATTTAAACAGTGGAGAGAGTCAGTCGGAACCCACAATTTAATCAGTGGAGAGTCAGTCCGAACCCACAATTTAAACAGTGGAGAGTCAGTCCGAACCCACAATTTAAACAGTGGAGAGTCAGTCCGAACCCACAATTTAAACAGTGGAGAGTCAGTCCGAAACCACAATTTAAACAGTGGAGAGAGTCAGTCCGAACCCACAATTTAAACAGTGGAGAGAGTCAGTCCGAACCCACAATTTAAACAGTGGAGAGAGTCAGTCCGAACCCACAATTTAAACAGTGGAGAATCAGCCCGAACCCACAATTTAAACAGTGGAGAAAGTCAGTCCGAACCCACAATTTAAACAGTGGAGAGAGTCTGGCCGAACCCACAATTTAAACAGTGGAGAAAGTCAGTCCGAACCCACAATTTAAACAGTGGAGAGAGTCAGTCCGAACCCACAATTTAAACAGCGGAGAGAGTCAGTCCGAACCCACAATTTAAACAGTGGAGGTAGTCAGTCCGAACCCACAATTTAAACAGTCGAGAGAGTCAGCCCAAACCCACATTTTAAACAGTGGAGAGAGTCAGTCCGAACCCACAATTTAAACAGTGGAGATAGTCAGTCCGAACCCACAATTTAAACAGTGGGGAGAGTCAGCCCGAACCCACAATTTAAACAGTGGAGAGAGTCAGTCCGAACCCACAATTTAAACAGTGGGGAGAGTCAGTCCGAACCCACAATTTAAACAGTGGAGAGAGTCAGCCCGAATCCACAATTTAAACAGTGGAGAGAGTCAGTCCGAACCCACAATTTAAACAGTGGAGAGAGTCAGTCCAAACCCACAATTTAAACAGTGGAGAGAATCAGTCCGAACCCACAATTTAAACAGTGGAGAGAGTCAGACCGAACCCACAATTTAAACAGTGGAGAAAGTCAGTCCGAACCCACAATTTAAACAGTGGAGACTCTGTCCGAAACCACAATTTAAACAGTGGAGAGAGTCTGTCCGAACCCACAATTTAAACAGTGGAGAGAGTCAGTCCGAACCCACAATTTAAACAGTGGAGAGAGTCAGTCCGAACCCACAATTTAAACAGTGGAGAGAGTCAGTACGATCCCACAATTTAAACAGTGGAGAAAGTCAGTCCGAACCCACAAGTTAAACAGTGGAGAGAGTCAGTCCGAACCCACAATTTAAACAGTGGAGAAAGTCAGTCCGAACCCGCAATTTAAACATTGGAGAGAGTCAGTCCGAACCCACAATTTAAACAGTGGAGAGAGTCAGCCCGAACCCACAATTTAAACAGTGGAGAGAGTCAGTCCGAACCCACAATTTAAACAGTGGAGAGTCAGCCCGAACCCACAATTTAAACAGTGGAGAGAGTCAGTCCGAACCCACAATTTAAACAGTGGAGAGAGTCAGTCCGAACCCACAATTTAAACAGTGGAGAGAGTCAGTCCGAACCCACAATTTAAACAGTGGAGAGAGTCAGTCCGAGCCCACAATTTAAACAGTGGAGAAAGTCAGTCCGAACCCACAATTTAAACAGTGGAGAGAGTCAGTCCGAAACCACAATTTAAACAGTGGAGAAAGTCAGTCCGAACCCACAATTTAAACAGTGGAGAGAGTCAGCGCGAACCCACAATTTAAACAGTGGAGAGGGTCAGTCCGAACCCACAATTTAAACAGTGGAGAGTCAGTCCGATACCAACAATTTAAGCAGTGGGGAGAGTCAGTTCGAACCCACAATTTAAACAGTGGAGAGAGTCAGTCCGAACCCACAATTTAAATAGTGGAGAGAGTCAGTCCGAACCCACAATTTAAACAGTGGAGAGAGTCAGTCTGAACCCACAATTTAAACATTGGAGAGAGTCAGTCCGAACACACATTTTAAACAGTGGAGAGAGTCAGTCCGAACCCACAATTTAAACAGTGGAGAGAGTCAGTCCGAACCCACAATTTAAACAGTGGAGAGAGTCAGTCCGAACCCACAATTTAAACAGTGGAGAGAGTCAGTCCGAACCCACAATTTAATCAGTGGAGAAAGTCAGTCCGAACCCTCAATTTAAACAGTGGAGAGTGTCAGTCCGAACGCACAGTTTAAACAGCGGAGAGAGTCAGTCCGAACCCACAATTTAAACAGTGGAGAGTCAGTCCGAACCCACAATTTAAACAGTAGAGAGAGTCAGCCCGAACCCACAATTTAAACAGTGGAGAGAGTCAGTCCGAACCCACAAGTTAAACAGTGGAGAGAGTCAGTCCGAACCCACAATTTAAACAGTGGAGAGAGTCAGTCCGAACCCACAATTTAAACAGTGGAGAGAGTCAGTCCGAACCCAAAATTTAAACAGTGGAGAGAGTCAGTCATAACCCACAATTTAAACAGTGGAGAGAGTCAGTCCGAACCCACAATTTAAACAGCGGAGAGAGTCAGTCCGAACCCACAATTTAAACAGTGGAGAGAGTCAGTCCGAACCCACAATTTAAACAGCGGAGAGAGTCAGTCCGAACCCACAATTTAAACAGTGGAGAGAGTCAGTCCGAACCCACAATTTAAACAGTCGAGAGAGTCAGCCCGAACCCACATTTTAAACAGTGGAGATAGTCAGTCCGAACCCACAATTTAAACAGTGGGGAGAGTCAGTCCGAACCCACAATTTAAACAGTGGGGAGAGTTAGCCCGAACCCACAATTTAAACAGTGGAGAGAGTAAGTCCGAACCCACAATTTAAACAGTGGAGAGTCAGCCCGAACCCACAATTTAAACAGTGGAGAGAGTCAGTCCGAACCCACAATTTAAACAGTGGGGAGAGTTAGCCCGAACCCACAATTTAAACAGTGGAGAGAGTCAGTCCGAACCCACAATTTAAACAGTGGAGAGAGTCAGCCCGAACCCACAATTTAAACAGTGGAGAGAGTCAGTCCGAACCCACAATTTAAACAGTGGAGAGAGTCAGTCCGAACCCACAATTTAAACAGTGGAGAGAGACAGTCCGATCCCACAATTTAAACAGTGGGGAGAGTCAGCCCGAACCCACAATTTAAACAGTGGAGAGAGACAGTCCGAACCCACAATTTAAACAGTGGAGAGTCAGCCCGAACCCACAATTTAAACAGTGGAGAGAGTCAGTCCGAACCCACAATTTAAACAGTGGAGAGTCAGTCCGAACCCACAATTTAAACAGTGGAGAGTCAGTCCGAACCCACAATTTAAACAGTGGAGAGTGTCAGTCCGAACCCACAATTTAAACAGTGGAGAGTCAGTCCGAACCCACAATTTAAACAGTGGAGAGAGTCAGTCCGAACCCACAATTTAAACAGTGGAGAGAGTCAGTCCGAACCCACAATTTAAACAGTGGAGAGAGTCAGTCCGAACCCACAATTTAAACAGTGGAGAGAGTCAGTCCGAACCCACAATTTAAACAGTGGAGAGAGTCAGCCCGAACCCACAATTTAAACAGTGGAGAGTCAGTCCGAACCCCCAATTTAAACAGTGTAGAGTCAGTCCGAACCCACAATTTAAACAGTGGAGAGAGTCAGTCCGAACCCACAATTTATACAGTGGAGAGAGTCAGTCCGAACCCACAGTTTAAACAGTGGAGAGAGTCAGTCCGAACCCACAATTTAAACAGTGGAGAGAGTCAGTCCGAACCCACAATTTAAACAGTGGGGAGAGTCAGTCCGAACCCACAATTTAAACAGTGGAGCGAGTTAGTCTGAACCCACAATTTAAACAGTGGAGTGAGTCAGTCCGAACCCACAATTTAAACAGTGGAGAGAGTCAGTCCGAACTCACAATTTAAACAGTGGGGAGTCAGTCAGCCCGAGCCCACAATTTAAACAGTGGAGAGAGTCAGCCCGAACCCACAAATTAAACAGTGGAGGGAGTCAGTCCGAACCCACAATTTAAACAGTGGAGAGAGTCAGTCCGAACCCACAATTTAAACAGTGGAGAGAGTCAGTCCGGACCCACAATTTAAACAGTGGAGAGAGTCAGTCCGAACCCACAATTTCAACAGTGGAGAGAGTCAGTCCGAACCCACAATTTCAACAGTGGAGAGTCAGTCCGAACCCACAATTTTAACACTGGAAAGAGTAAGTCCGAACCCACAATTTAAACAGTGGAGAATCAGTCCGAACCCACAATTATAACAGTGGAGAGAGTCAGTCCGAGCCCACAATTTAAACAGTGGAGAGAGTCAGTCCGAACCCACAATTTAAACAGTGGAGAGTGTCAGTCCGAGCCCACAATTTAAACAGTGGAGAGAGTCAGTCCGAACCCACAATTTAAACAGTGGAGAGTCAGTCCGAACCCACAATTTAAAAAATGGAGAGAGTCAGTCCGAACCCACAATTTAAACAGTGGAGAGAGTCAGTCCGAACCCACAATTTAAACAGTGGAGAGAGTCAGTCGGAACCCACAATTTAAACAGTGGAGAGTCAGTCCGAACCCACAATTTAAACAGTGGTGAGTCAGCCCGAACCCACAATTTAAACAGTGGGGAGTCAGTCGGAACCCACAATTTAAACAGTGGAGAGTCAGTCCGAACCCACAATTTAAACAGTGGAGAGTCAGTCCGAAACCACAATTTAAACAGTGGAGAGAGTCAGTCCGAACCCACAATTTAAACAGTGGAGAGAGTCAGTCCGAACCCACAATTTAAACAGTGGAGAGAGTCAGTCCGAACCCACAATTTAAACAGTGGAGAGAGTCAGTCCGAACCCACAATTTAAACAGTGGAGAAAGTCAGTCCGAACCCACAAGTTAAACAGTGGAGAGAGTCAGTCCGAACCCACAAATTAAACAGTGGAGAAAGTCAGTCCGAACCCGCAATTTAAACATTGGAGAGAGTCAGCCCGAACCCACAATTTAAACAGTGGAGAGAGTCAGTCCGAACCCACAATTTAAACAGTGGAGAGTCAGCCCGAACCCAAAATTTAAACAGTGGAGAGAGTCAGTCCGAACCCACAATTTAAAAAGTGGAGAGTGTCAGTCCGAACCCACAATTTAAACAGTGGAGAGAGTCAGTCCGAACCCACAATTTAAACAGTGGAGAGAGTCAGTCCGAGCCCACAATTTAAACAGTGGAGAAAGTCAGTCCGAACCCACAATTTAAAGAGTGGAGAGAGTCAGTCCGAACCCACAATTTAAACAGTGGAGAAAGTCAGTCCGAACCCACAATTTAAACAGTGGAGAGAGTCAGTCCGAACCCACAATTTAAACAGTGGAGAAAGTCAGTCCGAACCCACAATTTAAACACTGGAGAAAGTCAGTCCGAACCCACAATTTAAACAGTGGAGAGAGTCAGCGCGAACCCACAATTTAAACAGTGGAGAGAGTCAGTCCGAACCCACAATTTAAACAGTGGAGAGTCAGTCCGAACCCACAATTTAAACAGTGGAGAGAGTCAGTCCGAACCCACAATTTAAACAGTGGAGAGAGTCAGTCCGAACCCACAATTTAAACAGTGGAGAGAGTCAGTCCGAACCCACAATTTAAACAGTGGAGAAAGTCAGTCCGAACCCACAAGTTAAACAGTGGAGAGAGTCAGTCCGAACCCACAAATTAAACAGTGGAGAAAGTCAGTCCGAACCCGCAATTTAAACATTGGAGAGAGTCAGCCCGAACCCACAATTTAAACAGTGGAGAGAGTCAGTCCGAACCCACAATTTAAACAGTGGAGAGTCAGCCCGAACCCAAAATTTAAACAGTGGAGAGAGTCAGTCCGAACCCACAATTTATAAAGTGGAGAGAGTCAGTCCGAACCCACAATTTAAACAGTGGAGAGAGTCAGTCCGAAACCACAATTTAAACAGTGGAGAGAGTCAGCGCGAACCCACAATTTAAACAGTGGAGAGGGTCAGTCCGAACCCACAATTTAAACAGTGGAGAGTCAGTCCGAACCCACAATTTAAACAGTGGAGAGAGTCAGTCCGATACCAACAATTTAAGCAGTGGGGAGAGTCAGTTCGAACCCACAATTTAAACAGTGGAGAGAGTCAGTCCGAACCCACAATTTAAATAGTGGAGAGAGTCAGTCCGAACCCACAATTTAAACAGTGGAGAGAGTCAGTCCGAACACACATTTTAAACAGTGGAGAGAGTCAGTCCGAACCCACAATTTAAACAGTGGAGAGAGTCAGTCCGAACCCACAATTTAAACAGTGGAGAGAGTCAGTCCGAACCCACAATTTAAACAGTGGAGAGAGTCAGTCCGAACCCACAATTTAATCAGTGGAGAAAGTCAGTCCGAACCCTCAATTTAAACAGTGGAGAGTGTCAGTCCGAACGCACAGTTTAAACAGCGGAGAGAGTCAGTCCGAACCCACAATTTAAACAGTGGAGAGTCAGTCCGAACCCACAATTTAAACAGTAGAGAGAGTCAGCCCGAACCCACAATTTAAACAGTGGAGAGAGTCAGTCCGAACCCACAAGTTAAACAGTGGAGAGAGTCAGTCCGAACCCACAATTTAAACAGTGGAGAGAGTCAGTCCGAACCCACAATTTAAACAGTGGAGAGTCAGTCCGAACCCCCAATTTAAACAGTGGAGAGAGTCAGTCCGAACCCACAATTTAAACAGTGGTGAGAGTCAGTCCGATCCCAAAATTTAAACAGTGGAGAGAGTCAGTCATAACCCACAATTTAAACAGTGGAGAGAGTCAGTCCGAACCCACAATTTAAACAGCGGAGAGAGTCAGTCCGAACCCACAATTTAAACAGTGGAGAGAGTCAGTCCGAACCCACAATTTAAACAGCGGAGAGAGTCAGTCCGAACCCACAATTTAAACAGTGGAGAGAGTCAGTCCGAACCCACAATTTAAACAGTCGAGAGAGTCAGCCCGAACCCACATTTTAAACAGTGGAGATAGTCAGTCCGAACCCACAATTTAAACAGTGGGGAGAGTCAGCCCGAACCCACAATTTAAACAGTGGAGAGAGTCAGTCCGAACCCACAATTTAAACAGTGGGGAGAGTTAGCCCGAACCCACAATTTAAACAGTGGAGAGAGTCAGTCCGAACCCACAATTTAAACAGTGGAGAGAGTCAGTCCGAACCCACAATTTAAACAGTGGAGAGAGTCAGTCCGAACCCACAATTTAAACAGTGGAGAGAGTCAGCCCGAACCCACAATTTAAACAGTGGAGAGAGACAGTCCGATCCCACAATTTAAACAGTGGGGAGAGTCAGCCCGAACCCACAATTTAAACAGTGGAGAGAGACAGTCCGAACCCACAATTTAAACAGTGGAGAGAGTCAGTCCGAACCCACAATTTAAACAGTGGGGAGTCAGTCCGATCCCACAATTTAAACAGTGGAGAGAGACAGTCCGATCCCACAATTTTAACAGTGGAGAGTCAGTCCGAACCCACAATTTGAACAGTGGAGAGAGTCAGTCCGAACCCACAATTTAAACAGTGGAGAGAGTCAGCCCGAACCTACAATTTAAACAGTGGAGAGTCAGTCTGAAACCACAATTTAAACAGTGGAGAGTCAGTCCGAACCCACAATTTAAACAGTGGAGAGAGTCAGCCCGAACCTACAATTTAAACAGTGGAGAGTCAGTCCGAACCCACAATTTAAACAGTGGAGAGTCAGTCCGATCCCACAATTTAAACAGTGGAGAGAGACAGTCCGATCCCACAATTTAAACAGTGGGGAGAGTCAGCCCGAACCCACAATTTGAACAGTGGAGAGAGTCAGTCCGAACCCACAATTTAAACAGTGGAGAGAGTCAGCCCGAACCTACAATTTAAACAGTGGAGAGTCAGTCCGAACCCACAATTTAAACAGTGGAGAGTCAGTCCGAACCCACAATTTAAACAGTGGAGAGTGTCAGTCCGAACCCACAATTTAAACAGTGGAGAGTCAGTCCGAACCCACAATTTAAACAGTGGAGAGAGTCAGTCCGAACCCACAATTTAAACAGTGGAGAGAGTCAGTCCGAACCCACAATTTAAACAGTGGAGAGAGTCAGTCCGAACCCACAATTTAAACAGTGGAGAGAGTCAGTCCGAACCCACAATTTAAACAGTGGAGAGAGTCAGCCCGAACCCACAATTTAAACAGTGGAGAGTCAGTCCGAACCCCCAATGTAAACAGTGTAGAGTCAGTCCGAACCCACAATTTAAACAGTGGAGAGAGTCAGTCCGAACCCACAATTTATACAGTGGAGAGAGTCAGTCCGAACCCACAGTTTAAACAGTGGAGAGAGTCAGTCCGAACCCACAATTTAAACAGTGGAGAGAGTCAGTCCGAACCCACAATTTAAACAGTGGGGAGAGTCAGTCCGAACCCACAATTTAACCAGTGGAGCGAGTTAGTCTGAACCCACAATTTAAACAGTGGAGTGAGTCAGTCCGAACCCACAATTTAAACAGTGGAGAGAGTCAGTCCGAACTCACAATTTAAACAGTGGGGAGTCAGTCAGCCCGAGCCCACAATTTAAACAGTGGAGAGAGTCAGCCCGAACCCACAAATTAAACAGTGGAGGGAGTCAGTCCGAACCCACAATTTAAACAGTGGAGAGAGTCAGTCCGAACCCACAATTTAAACAGTGGAGAGAGTCAGTCCGGACCCACAATTTAAACAGTGGAGAGAGTCAGTCCGAACCCACAATTTCAACAGTGGAGAGAGTCAGTCCGAACCCACAATTTCAACAGTGGAGAGTCAGTCCGAACCCACAATTTTAACAGTGGAAAGAGTAAGTCCGAACCCACAATTTAAACAGTGGAGAATCAGTCCGAACCCACAATTATAACAGTGGAGAGAGTCAGTCCGAGCCCACAATTTAAACAGTGGAGAGAGTCAGTCCGAACCCACAATTTAAACAGTGGAGAGTGTCAGTCCGAGCCCACAATTTAAACAGTGGAGAGAGTCAGTCCGAACCCACAATTTAAACAGTGGAGAGTCAGTCCGAACCCACAATTTAAAAAATGGAGAGAGTCAGTCCGAACCCACAATTTAAACAGTGGAGAGAGTCAGTCCGAACCCACAAGTTAAACAGTGGAGAGAGTCAGTCCGAACCCACAAATTAAACAGTGGAGAAAGTCAGTCCGAACCCGCAATTTAAACATTGGAGAGAGTCAGCCCGAACCCACAATTTAAACAGTGGAGAGAGTCAGTCCGAACCCACAATTTAAACAGTGGAGAGTCAGCCCGAACCCAAAATTTAAACAGTGGAGAGAGTCAGTCCGAACCCACAATTTAAAAAGTGGAGAGAGTCAGTCCGAACACACATTTTAAACAGTGGAGAGAGTCAGTCCGAACCCACAATTTAAACAGTGGAGAGAGTCAGTCCGAACCCACAATTTAAACAGTGGAGAGAGTCAGTCCGAACCCACAATTTAAACAGTGGAGAGAGTCAGTCCGAACCCACAATTTAAACAGTGGAGAGAGTCAGTCCGAACCCACAATTTAATCAGTGGAGAAAGTCAGTCCGAACCCTCAATTTAAACAGTGGAGAGTGTCAGTTCGAACGCACAGTTTAAACAGCGGAGAGAGTCAGTCCGAACCCACAATTTAAACAGTGGAGAGTCAGTCCGAACCCACAATTTAAACAGTAGAGAGAGTCAGCCCGAACCCACAATTTAAACAGTGGAGAGAGTCAGTCCGAACCCACAAGTTAAACAGTGGAGAGAGTCAGTCCGAACCCACAATTTAAACAGTGGTGAGAGTCAGTCCGAACCCAAAATTTAAACAGTGGAGAGAGTCAGTCATAACCCACAATTTAAACAGTGGAGAGAGTCAGTCCGAACCCACAATTTAAACAGCGGAGAGAGTCAGTCCGAACCCACAATTTAAACAGTGGAGAGAGTCAGTCCGAACCCACAATTTAAACAGCGGAGAGAGTCAGTCCGAACCCACAATTTAAACAGTGGAGAGAGTCAGTCCGAACCCACAATTTAAACAGTCGAGAGAGTCAGTCCGAACCCACAATTTAAACAGTGGGGAGAGTCAGCCCGAACCCACATTTTAAACAGTGGAGATAGTCAGTCCGAACCCACAATTTAAACAGTGGGGAGAGTCAGCCCGAACCCACAATTTAAACAGTGGAGAGAGTCAGTCCGAACCCACAATTTAAACAGTGGGGAGAGTTAGCCCGAACCCACAATTTAAACAGTGGAGAGAGTCAGTCCGAACCCACAATTTAAACAGTGGAGAGAGTCAGCCCGAACCCACAATTTAAACAGTGGAGAGAGTCAGTCCGAACCCAGAATTTAAACAGTGGAGAGAGTCAGTCCGAACCCACAATTTAAACAGTGGAGAGAGTCAGTCCGAACCCACAATTTAAACAGTGGAGAGAGACAGTCCGATCCCACAATTTAAACAGTGGGGAGAGTCAGCCCGAACCCACAATTTAAACAGTGGAGAGAGACAGTCCGAACCCACAATTTAAACAGTGGAGAGTCAGCCCGAACCCACAATTTAAACAGTGGAGAGAGTCAGCCCGAACCTACAATTTAAACAGTGGAGAGTCAGTCCGAACCCACAATTTAAACAGTGGAGAGTCAGTCCGAACCCACAATTTAAACAGTGGAGAGTGTCAGTCCGAACCCACAATTTAAACAGTGGAGAGTCAGTCCGAACCCACAATTTAAACAGTGGAGAGAGTCAGTCCGAACCCACAATTTAAACAGTGGAGAGAGTCAGTCCGAACCCACAATTTAAACAGTGGAGAGAGTCAGTCCGAACCCACAATTTAAACAGTGGAGAGAGTCAGTCCGAACCCACAATTTAAACAGTGGAGAGAGTCAGCCCGAACCCACAATTTAAACAGTGGAGAGTCAGTCCGAACCCCCAATGTAAACAGTGTAGAGTCAGTCCGAACCCACAATTTAAACAGTGGAGAGAGTCAGTCCGAACCCACAATTTATACAGTGGAGAGAGTCAGTCTGAACCCACAATTTAAACAGTGGGGAGAGTCAGTCCGAACCCACAGTTTAAACAGTGGAGAGAGTCAGTCCGAACCCACAATTTAAACAGTGGAGAGAGTCAGTCCGAACCCACAATTTAAACAGTGGGGAGAGTCAGTCCGAACCCACAATTTAAACAGTGGAGCGAGTTAGTCTGAACCCACAATTTAAACAGTGGAGTGAGTCAGTCCGAACCCACAATTTAAACAGTGGAGAGAGTCAGTCCGAACTCACAATTTAAACAGTGGGGAGTCAGTCAGCCCGAGCCCACAATTTAAACAGTGGAGAGAGTCAGCCCGAACCCACAATTTAAACAGTGGAGAGAGTCAGTCCGAACCCACAATTTAAACAGTGGAGAGAGTCAGTCCGGACCCACAATTTAAACAGTGGAGAGAGTCAGTCCGAACCCACAATTTCAACAGTGGAGGGAGTCAGTCCGAACCCACAATTTAAACAGTGGAGAGAGTCAGTCCGAACCCACAATTTAAACAGTGGAGAGAGTCAGTCCGAACCCACAATTTAAACAGTGGAGAGAGTCAGTCCGGACCCACAATTTAAACAGTGGAGAGAGTCAGTCCGAACCCACAATTTCAACAGTGGAGAGAGTCAGTCCGAACCCACAATTTCAACAGTGGAGAGTCAGTCCGAACCCACAATTTTAACAGTGGAAAGAGTAAGTCCGAACCCTCAATTTAAACAGTGGAGAATCAGTCCGAACCCACAATTATAACAGTGGAGAGAGTCAGTCCGAGCCCACAATTTAAACAGTGGAGAGAGTCAGTCCGAACCCACAATTTAAACAGTGGAGAGTCAGTCCGAACCCACAATTTAAAAAATGGAGAGAGTCAGTCCGAACCCACAATTTAAACAGTGGAGAGAGTCAGTCCGAACCCACAATTTAAACAGTGGAGAGAGTCAGTCGGAACCCACAATTTAAACAGTGGAGAGTCAGTCCGAACCCACAATTTAAACAGTGGTGAGTCAGCCCGAACCCACAATTTAAACAGTGGGGAGTCAGTCGGAACCCACAATTTAAACAGTGGAGAGTCAGTCCGAACCCACAATTTAAACAGTGGAGAGTCAGTCCGAAACCACAATTTAAACAGTGGAGAGAGTCAGTCCGAACCCACAATTTAAACAGTGGAGAGAGTCAGTCCGAACCCACAATTTAAACAGTGGAGAGAGTCAGTCCGAACCCACAATTTAAACAGTGGAGAGAGTCAGACCGAACCCAAAATTTAAACAGTGGAGAGAGTCAGTCCTAAACCACAATTTTAACAGTGGAGAGAGTCAGTCCGAACCTACAATTTAAACAGTGGAGAGAGTCAGTCCGAACCCACAATTTAAACAGTGGAGAGAGTCAGTCGGATCCCACAATTTAAACAGTGGAGAGTCAGTCCGAACCCACAATTTAAACAGTGGAGAGTCAGCCCGAACCCACAATTTAAACAGTGGGGAGTCAGTCGGAACCCACAATTTAAACAGTGGAGAGTCAGTCCGAACCCACAATTTAAACAGTGGAGAGTCAGTCCGAAACCACAATTTAAACAGTGGAGAGAGTCAGTCCGAACCCACAAGTTAACAGTGGAGAGAGTCAGTCCGAACCCACAATTTAAACAGTGGAGAGAGTCAGTCCGAACCCACAATTTAAACAGTGGAGAGAGTCAGTCCGAACCCACAATTTAAACAGTGGAGACAGTCAGTCCGAACCCACAATTTAAACAGTGGAGAGAGTCAGTCCGAACTCACAATTTAAACAGTGGGGAGTCAGTCAGCCCGAACCCACAATTTAAACAGTGGAGAGAGTCAGCCCGAACCCACAAATTAAACAGTGGAGAGAGTCAGTCCGAACCCACAATTTAAACAGTGGAGAGAGTCAGTCCGAACTCACAATTTAAACAGTGGGGAGTCAGTCAGCCCGAACCCACAATTTAAACAGTGGAGAGAGTCAGCCCGAACCCACAAATTAAACAGTGGAGAGAGTCAGTCCGAACCCACAATTTAAACAGTGGAGAGAGTCAGTCCGAACCCACAATTTAAACAGTGGAGAGTCAGTCCGAACCCACAATTTAAAAAATGGAGAGAGTCAGTCCGAACCCACAATTTAAACAGTGGAGAGAGTCAGTCCGAACCCACAATTTAAACAGTGGAGAGAGTCAGTCGGAACCCACAATTTAAACAGTGGAGAGTCAGTCCGAACCCACAATTTAAACAGTGGTGAGTCAGCCCGAACCCACAATTTAAACAGTGGGGAGTCAGTCGGAACCCACAATTTAAACAGTGGAGAGTCAGTCCGAACCCACAATTTAAACAGTGGAGAGTCAGTCCGAAACCACAATTTAAACAGTGGAGAGAGTCAGTCCGAACCCACAATTTAAACAGTGGAGAGAGTCAGTCCAAACCCACAATTTAAACAGTGGAGAGAGTCAGTCCGAACCCACAATTTAAACAGTGGAGAGAGTCAGACCGAACCCAAAATTTAAACAGTGGAGAGAGTCAGTCCTAAACCACAATTTTAACAGTGGAGAGAGTCAGTCCGAACCTACAATTTAAACAGTGGAGAGAGTCAGTCCGAACCCACAATTTAAACAGTGGAGAGAGTCAGTCGGAACCCACAATTTAAACAGTGGAGAGTCAGTCCGAACCCACAATTTAAACAGTGGTGAGTCAGCCCGAACCCACAATTTAAACAGTGGGGAGTCAGTCGGAACCCACAATTTAAACAGTGGAGAGTCAGTCCGAACCCACAATTTAAACAGTGGAGAGTCAGTCCGAAACCACAATTTAAACAGTGGAGAGAGTCAGTCCGAACCCACAAGTTAACAGTGGAGAGAGTCAGTCCGAACCCACAATTTAAACAGTGGAGAGAGTCAGTCCGAACCCACAATTTAAACAGTGGAGAGAGTCAGTCCGAACCCACAATTTAAACAGTGGAGACAGTCAGTCCGAACCCACAATTTAAACAGTGGAGAGAGTCAGTCCGAACCCACAATTTAAACAGTGGATAAAGTCAGTCCGAACCCGCAATTTAAACATTGGAGAGAGTCAGTCCGAACTCACAATTTAAACAGTGGGGAGTCAGTCAGCCCGAACCCACAATTTAAACAGTGGAGAGAGTCAGCCCGAACCCACAAATTAAACAGTGGAGAGAGTCAGTCCGAACCCACAATTTAAACAGTGGAGAGAGTCAGTCCGAACTCACAATTTAAACAGTGGGGAGTCAGTCAGCCCGAACCCACAATTTAAACAGTGGAGAGAGTCAGCCCGAACCCACAAATTAAACAGTGGAGAGAGTCAGTCCGAACCCACAATTTAAACAGTGGAGAGAGTCAGTCCGAACCCACAATATTAACAGTGGAGAGAGTCAGTCCGAGCCCACAATTTAAACAGTGGAGAGAGTCAGTCTGAACCCACAATTTAAACAGTGGAGAGAGTCAGTCCGATCCTACAATTTAAACAGTGGAGAGAGTCAGTCCGAGCCCACAATTTTAACAGTGGAGAGAGTCAGTCTGAACCCACAATTTAAACAGTGGAGAGTCAGTCCGAACCCACAATTTAATCAGTGGAGAGAGTCTGTCCGAACCTACAATTTAAACAGTGGAGAGAGTCAGTCCGAACCCACAATTTAAACAGTGGAGAAAGTCAGTCGGAACATACAATTTAAACAGTGGAGAGTCAGTCCGAACCCACAATTTAAACAGTGGTGAGTCAGCCCGAACCCACAATTTAAACAGTGGAGAGTCAGTCCGAAACCACAATTTAAACAGTGGAGAGAGTCAGTCCGAACCCACAATTTAAACAGTGGAGAGAGTCAGTCCGAACCCACAATTTAAACAGTGGAGAGAATCAGTCCGAACCCATAATTTAAACAGTGGAGAGAGTCAGTCCGAACCCACAATTTAAACAGTGGAGAAAGTCAGTCCGAACCCACAAGTTAAACAGTGGAGAGAGTCAGTCCGAAACCACAATTTAAACAGTGGAGAAAGTCAGTCCGAACCCGCAATTTAAACATTGGAGAGAGTCAGCCCGAACCCACAATTTAAACAGTGGAGAGAGTCAGTCCGAACCCACAATTTAAACAGCGGAGAGTCAGCCCGAACCCAAAATTTAAACAGTGGAGAGAGTCAGTCCGAACCCACAATTTAAACAGTGGAGAGAGTCAGTCCGAACCCACAATTTAAACAGTGGAGAGAGTTAGTCCGAACCCACAATTTAAACAGTGGAGAGAGTCAGTCCGAACCCACAATTTAAACAGTGGTGAGTCAGCCCGAACCCACAATTTAAACAGTGGGGAGTCAGTCGGAACCCACAATTTAAACAGTGGAGAGTCAGTCCGAACCCACAATTTAAACAGTGGAGAGTCAGTCCGAAACCACAATTTAAACAGTGGAGAGAGTCAGTCCGAACCCACAATTTAACAGTGGAGAGAGTCAGTCCGAACCCACAATTTAAACAGTGGAGAGAGTCAGTCCGAACCCACAATTTAAACAGTGGATAAAGTCAGTCCGAACCCGCAATTTAAACATTGGAGAGAGTCAGCCCGAACCCCCAATTTAAACAGTGGAGAGAGTCAGTCCGAACTCACAATTTAAACAGTGGGGAGTCAGTCAGCCCGAACCCACAATTTAAACAGTGGAGAGAGTCAGCCCGAACCCACAAATTAAACAGTGGAGAGAGTCAGTCCGAACCCACAATTTAAACAGTGGAGAGTCAGTCCGAACCCACAATTTAAACAGTGGAGAGAGTCAGTCCGAACCCACAATTTAAACAGTGGAGAGAGTCAGTCCGAACCCACAATTTAAACAGTGGAGAGAGTCAGTCCGAACCCACAATTTTAACAGTGGAGAGAGTCAGTCCGAGCCCACAATTTAAACAGTGGAGAGAGTCAGTCCGATCCTACAATTTAAACAGTGGAGAGAGTCAGTCCGAGCCCACAATTTTAACAGTGGAGAGAGTCAGTCTGAACCCACAATTTAAACAGTGGAGAGTCAGTCCGAACCCACAATTTAATCAGTGGAGAGAGTCTGTCCGAACCTACAATTTAAACAGTGGAGAGAGTCAGTCCGAACCCACAATTTAAACAGTGGAGAGAGTCAGTCGGAACATACAATTTAAACAGTGGAGAGTCAGTCCGAACCCACAATTTAAACAGTGGTGAGTCAGCCCGAACCCACAATTTAAACAGTGGAGAGTCAGTCCGAACCCACAATTTAAACAGTGGAGAGTCAGTCCGAAACCACAATTTAAACAGTGGAGAGAGTCAGTCCGAACCCACAATTTAAACAGTGGAGAGAGTCAGTCCGAACCCACAATTTAAACAGTGGAGAGAGTCAGTCCGAACCCACAATTTAAACAGTGGAGAGAGTCAGTCCGAACCCACAATTTAAACAGTGGAGAAAGTCAGTCCGAACCCACAAGTTAAACAGTGGAGAGAGTCAGTCCGAAACCACAATTTAAACAGTGGAGAAAGTCAGTCCGAACCCGCAATTTAAACAGTGGAGAAAGTCAGTCCGAACCCACAATTTAAACAGTGGAGAGAGTCAGTCCGAACCCACAATTTAAACAGCGGAGAGTCAGCCCGAACCCAAAATTTAAACAGTGGAGAGAGTCAGTCCGAACCCACAATTTAAACAGTGGAGAGAGTCAGTCCGAACCCACAATTTAAACAGTGGAGAGAGTTAGTCCGAACCCACAATTTAAACAGTGGATAGAGTCAGTCCGAACCCACAATTTAAACAGTGGTGAGTCAGCCCGAACCCACAATTTAAACAGTGGGGAGTCAGTCGGAACCCACAATTTAAACAGTGGAGAGTCAGTCCGAAACCACAATTTAAACAGTGGAGAGAGTCAGTCCGAACCCACAATTTAAACAGTGGAGAGAGTCAGTCCGAACCCACAATTTAAACAGTGGAGACAGTCAGTCCGAACCCACAATTTAAACAGTGGAGAGAGTCAGTCCGAACCCACAATTTAAACAGTGGATAAAGTCAGTCCGAACCCGCAATTTAAACATTGGAGAGAGTCAGTCCGAACTCACAATTTAAACAGTGGGGAGTCAGTCAGCCCGAACCCACAATTTAAACAGTGGAGAGAGTCAGTCCGAACTCACAATTTAAACAGTGGGGAGTCAGTCAGCCCGAACCCACAATTTAAACAGTGGAGAGAGTCAGCCCGAACCCACAAATTAAACAGTGGAGAGAGTCAGTCCGAACCCACAATTTAAACAGTGGAGAGAGTCAGTCCGAACCCACAATTTTAACAGTGGAGAGAGTCAGTCCGAGCCCACAATTTAAACAGTGGAGAGTCAGTCCGATCCTACAATTTAAACAGTGGAGAGAGTCAGTCCGAACCCACAATTTTAACAGTGGAGAGAGTCAGTCTGAACCCACAATTTAAACAGTGGAGAGTCAGTCCGAACCCACAATTTAATCAGTGGAGAGAGTCTGTCCGAACCTACAATTTAAACAGTGGAGAGAGTCAGTCCGAACCCACAATTTAAACAGTGGAGAGAGTCAGTCGGAACATACAATTTAAACAGTGGAGAGTCAGTCCGAACCCACAATTTAAACAGTGGTGAGTCAGCCCGAACCCACAATTTAAACAGTGGAGAGTCAGTCCGAACCCACAATTTAAACAGTGGAGAGTCAGTCCGAAACCACAATTTAAACAGTGGAGAGAGTCAGTCCGAACCCACAATTTAAACAGTGGAGAAAGTCAGTCCGAACCCACAAGTTAAACAGTGGAGAGAGTCAGTCCGAAACCACAATTTAAACAGTGGAGAAAGTCAGTCCGAACCCGCAATTTAAACATTGGAGAGAGTCAGCCCGAACCCACAATTTAAACAGTGGAGAGAGTCAGTCCGAACCCACAATTTAAACAGCGGAGAGTCAGCCCGAACCCAAAATTTAAACAGTGGAGAGAGTCAGTCCGAACCCACAATTTAAACAGTGGAGAGAGTCAGTCCGAACCCACAATTTAAACAGTGGAGAGAGTCAGTCCGAGCCCACAATTTAAACAGTGGAGAAAGTCAGTCCGAACCCACAATTTAAACAGTGGAGAAAGTCAGTCCGAACCCACAATTTAAACAGTGGAGAGAGTCAGTCCGAACCCACAATTTAAACAGTGGAGAAAGTCAGTCCGAACCCACAATTTAAACAGTGGAGAGAATCAGTTCGAACCCACAATTTAAACAGTGGAGAAAGTCAGTCCGAACCCACAATTTAAACAGTGGAGAGAGTCAGTTCGAACCCACAATTTAAACAGTGGAGAGAGTCAGCGTGAACCCACAATTTAAACAGTGGAGAGAGTCAGTCCGAACCCACAATTTAAACAGTGGAGAGTCAGTCCGAACCCACAATTTAAACAGTGGGGAGAGTCAGTCCGGACCCACAATTTAAACAGTGGAGAGAGTCAGTCCGAACCCACAGTTTCAACAGTGGAGAGAGTCAGTCCGAACCCACAATTTTAACAGTGGAGAGAGTCAGTCCGAGCCCACAATTTAAACAGTGGAGAGAGTCAGTCCGAACCCACAATTTAAACAGTGGAGAGAGTCAGTCCGAACACACAATTTCAACAGTGGAGAGTCAGTCCGAACCCACAATTTTAACAGTGGAGAGAGTCAGTCCGAGCCCACAATTTAAACAGTGGAGAGAGTCAGTCCGAACCCACAATTTAAACAGTGGAGAGAGTCAGTCCGAACCCACAATTTAAACAGTGGGGAGAGTCAGCCCGAACCCACAATTTAAACAGTGGAGAGAGTCAGTCCGAATCCACAATTTAAACAGTGGAGAGAGTCGTCCCGAACCCACAACTTAAACAGTGGAGAGTCAGTCCGAACCCGCAATTTAAACAGTGGAGAGTCAGTCCGAACCCACAATTTAAACAGTGGAGAGAGTCAGTCCGAACCCACAATTTAAACAGTGGAGAGTCAGTACGAACCCACAATTTAAACAGTGGAGAGAGACAGTCCGAACCCACAATTTAAACAGTGGAGAGAGTCAGTCCGAACCCACAATTTAAACAGTGGAGAGAGTCAGTCCGAACCCACAATTTAAACAGTGGAGAGAGTCAGTCCGAACCCACAATTTAAACAGTGGAGAGAGTCAGCCCGAACCCACAATTTAAACAGCGGAGAGAGTCAGTCCGAACCCACAATTTAAACAGTGGAGAGAGTCAGCCCGAACCCACAATTTAAACAGTGGAGAGAGTCAGTCTGAACCCACAATTTAAACAGTGGAGATTCAGTCCGAACCCACAATTTAAACAGTGGGGAGTCAGTCCAAACCTACAATATAAACAGTGGAGAGAGTCAGTCCGAACCCACAATTTAAACAGTGGAGAGAGTCAGTCCGAACCCACTATTTAAACAGTGGTGAGAGTCAGACCGAAACCACCATTTAAACAGTGGAGAGAGTCAGCCCGAACCCACAATTGAAACAGTCGAAAGCTTCCCTATTTAAACCACTGATTGGTGTTGTGCAGTCTCCCATTCAGAGTGCAGTTTTGGGACTAAACAAGGGAAGAGGCTGAGAGGGAGAGAGGGAACATCTGAATAATCAGCTACTGAAAGTGTCCACCAGCACTTAGAGCTCAGGGTTAAGACTCAAAGAACAATGGGGGGAAGTTGAAGAAATTCTTCACACAAAGGGTTATTGGAACAAGTGGCTATTGAGGCAGAAACTATCAAATCATTTCAATAGGAATTGGATATTTGAGAAGGAAGAATGTAAAAGGTTTCGGGGAAAGGCAAGGATGAGATGGCATCAGATGAAGAGCTTGCACTGGACACAGGTGGACAGTCCAGATGCTGTCATTGAGCAGCAGTAGATGGGGAATGGGCTGTGTAATGATCAATAACATGTCATTCTATAGTGGACACTAGGTGGAGCTGTAGAGCTGTATATAGCTGTATGTATAAGACTACACTACCCAGCTGTATATATATTAAGACTACATTACCCATGAGGCACTAGGCTACCCACAAGGCAGCAGTCAAGATGGAAGCCTCTACAGATACAGTACCTAATCCACATGTGATCAATAAAGTCACCTAACAAAAGCTAGCTGTGTTCATAATAAGAATGTCTATTTATTAATAAACATAAGATGGTACCAGGATGGTGAAGATCTGCTAAAAATTGTGAAAAGCGACATGGAGATTTTGAAGCCACCAGAGCGTTTGAAACTCACAGGAAATCTCGACTACAATTGGCAGACTCTTAAACAACAATTCGAACTCTACATTGCAGCCATCGGATTTGGTACGAAGCCAGACACAAGGAAGATAGCGTTGCTGCTTACGGTTGCAGGCCCACAGGCGATAGAGGTATTTAATACATTTGTATTTAATCCAGAGGAGAACAGAGAAAAATTAGAAGATGTGCTAAAAAAATGTGATGCACATTGCTCTCCCAAAAAGAATGAGACCTATGAAAGATACACCTTCCGTTCTCAGACACAGCAGCAAAATGAGACTTTTGATAGCTTTATAACTGATCTGAAACTGAAAGCACAGACATGTAATTTCTCTGAGCTCAAAGCATCCATGATTCGTGACCAGATTGTGTTTGGTATTCATGATAAAAAAGTCAGGGAACGTCTGTTGAGAGAAACCGAACTAAATTTGGAAAATGCGGTAAAAATATGCCAAGCCAGCAAGCTAGCTCGAAAGCACGCGAAGACTTTCAGTGAAATCAATAATGATGCGATTGTAATGAGTGATAATGCTGCTGTCGGTGCTGTGTCCTACAAGGGGAAGAAACGTGGGCAGAACAGAAATGAAAAGCAATCGGAGGATGAAATTTTTAATTGTAAACGCTGTGGTTACCAGTTAAGACAATACCCAGCGTTTGGAAAAGTGGAGAGAGTCAGTCCGAACCCACAAGTGTAATGGAAAGAATCACTTTGCCAAACAATGCTTTTCAAAAGTAAAAACTAAGAAAGGGCAACGAGTTAATGTAATTGAGGACACTGATTTAAGTGAGACAATTTTTGTACGAATGGTGTCATGTGACGATATCAAAAAGGATACAGAAAATGTGCAGCCCTCAGAAATGGACAATGCTGAACATAAAGTTAATGCAGTAAAAGTGGACAAATGGATGATCCCACTGCAGGTAAATGGAGCATTAGTTACCTTGAAACTAGACACTGGGGCAAAAGCAAACTTAATCAGTATGAGTGACATCAACAATATGAAAGAAAAGCCCAAAATACAGAAAAAGTCAGTACTACTGAAGGACTATAATGGACAGAAAATAGATAGCTTAGGTGTATGCACACTCAAAGTGACAGTCAAAGACAAAGTGCATCATCTCATGTTTTCTGTTGTAGCTGAAAGACTTGATTCACTACTAGGTGACAAAGCTTGTGAGGAATTAGAACTGGTCAAGAGAGTCTACCGTATAAACTGTGCCAAAAGCAGACCAGATGCCTCGATGGATTCTGTAGTGAATGATTTCCAGGATGTGTTCAAAGGATTTGGAGTTCTACCATTCACTTACAAGATCCAGCTAAAGGAGGATGCTCAGCCAGTGGTACATGCTCCACGAAGAGTTCCAGCACCCCTGCATGACCGGCTCAAGAATGAACTGGACAGAATGACCACACTAGGAGTCATCAGGAAAGTCGAAGAGCCAACAGACTGGGTTAACTCCATGGTATGTGTAAAGAAAAAGAACAATGATCTAAGAATATGCATGGATCCAAAGGACTTAAATGCAAACATAAAACGTGAACACTACCAGATTCCCAAGCGAGAAGAAATCACCAGTGAAATGTCAGGTGCCAGATACTTTACAAAGCTCGATGCCTCACAAAGATTTTGGCAACTAAAACTGGATGAAGAGAGCACCAAATACTGTACCTTCAACACACCATTTGGCAGGTATTGTTTCCTCAGAATGCCTTTCGGGATAATATCTGCATCTGAAATCTTTCATAGAGCGATGGAACACATAATTGAAGGTCTGGAAGGAGTTCGGGTCTATGTTGATGACATCATCATCTGGGGCTCCACACTGAAAGAACACAATGAGAGACTGACTAAAGTGCTACAGAGCATACGCCGGAATGGACTGAAGCTCAACAAAGCCAAGTGTCAGTTTGGTGTCCAGGAAGTCACTTTCTTAGGAGATAATCTATCTGGTAAAGGAATAGAGCCAGATATGGAAAAAGTAAACGCCATACTTAAAATGCCCCGACCCACTAACAAAAAAGGAGTGCTACGCATCATGGGGATGATAAACTTCATTGGAAAGTTCATTCCTAACTTGTCAGCCAAGGCAGCCTGTCTGCGAGACCTGCTACATAAAACAAATGAGTTCGCATGGACAGAAAGACATGAACAAGAGTGGATAAACCTGAAAACAGTGCTGACAACCACACCTGTACTCACCTTCTTTGACCCAACAAAAAGAATCAAAGTGTCAACGGATGCATCAAAAGATGGCCTAGGTGCGGTCTTGCTACAAGCAGAGGGTGAAGATTGGAACCCTGTTGCCTATGCCTCCAGGTGACTGATACTGAGTGTCGATACGCCCAGATTGAAAATGAATGTCTAGGCTTGGTAGTTGGACTAGAAAAGTTTCATGGCTACATATATGGACTTCCCACCTTCACAGTTGAGACAGGCCACAGCCCACTGGTTGCCATTGTGATGAAATATTCCATTCATCACTGCCTGTGACTGTGGTTGGTTTCAGGTTTCTCCTCACCATTGTATTGTATCATCACTGCCTGAGACTGCGGTTGGTTTCAGGTTTCTCCTCACCATTGTATTGTGTATTGGAATGTATGGAATGTGTTGTGTGTAGGGCTCCGCCCATACCTGGCCTCTATGTAAGCCAGCTCAGTCTGGCCTCATAGCCAGTACTGCAGACCTCCAGGGAAGATACCTCTCTCCACTGCGTGTTATCTTCTAAGTTAATAAAAGCCTTGTTTTGTTTCGCTGACATCGAGTCTCGGGTTTATTGAGGCACATCAATTTTATTAGCTTAGTTTTCAACACAATGGATCAACTCCTGAAACCCGAACGTTTGGATTTGGATCAGTATGCTCCGGACGCATCAGCACGCTTCGGACACTGGTTTATGTGTATGGAATTCTTCCTGGACAATTCCGCAGCCGTCAAAGACGCTACGGACGCTGCGAGTATGAAACTCGGAATTCTGCGGAATTGGGTAAGCCACCGGGTTTACCCCCTCATCCAAGACGCCGACACGTACCTGGCCGCCTGCGACATCTTAAAGGCGCATTACCAGCAGCCTACGAATGAGGTGTATGCTAGGCATCTGCTCGCCACTCGCGCACAGCGACCTGGGGAATCGGTGGAGGAGTTCCTAGGCACCCTGAAAATGCTTGGCAAAGACTGCAAGTGCCGACATGTAAAAGCCGCAGTGTACACCGACGAGCTTGTTCGCGATGCCTTTATCACAGGCCTCAGCTCCACTTACATCCGGCAAAGACTGCTGGAAAAAATGGGATTGGACCTGAAACAGGCTGCGGACACCGCGCGATCCCTGGATGTGGCCCAGAGAAACTCGGACGCCTACTCTTCAGCCCGCGCCGTCCACGCCGCCACGTGTGCACCAAGGGCGCCGCCATCTTGGAAGGCATCTTCCCCGCCCGGCAGCCCGACACCGTCGGGGCCCCGCTCTACCCCCAGAAGCCCTACGACAGCCGCGACGCGGCGGGGACCCAACTGCTACTTCTGCGGGCAGCCAAAGCACACCAGAAACCTGTGCCCGGCAAAAGGCACCACCTGCTTTAAGTGCGGTAAGAAGGGGCACTTCGGGAAGGTGTGCAGAGGGAACCCCGCCGGAAAACCAAAACCCGCCACCGCCGCGTGTGCGCCGTGGGAGCGGCCACCTTGGACGCCATCTTGCCCGACCTCGTGGGGTCCGCCATCTTGTGAGCAGACAGCGTGGACGCCATCTTGTCTCGATCAGGGCCCTACAGTGGCATCGGTCACAGTGGACCAGACCAGGCCCCACCCGCTATCCAAATCAATGGTGGACATCGAGGTAAACGGGTGCGGGGTTAAATGTTTAATTGACAGTGGAAGCACGGAGAGTTTTATCCACCCTGAACTGGCACGACAACTCTCCCTAAAGGTGGTCCCTACTCGGGGTGCCATCTCTATGGCTGATAAAACCCAGACATCGACCATTCTGGGTTACTGCACGGTACAATTGTCCGTTAACGGGACTGTATACGATAATTTTCAAGTATTAATCATGAAGAATCTATGCGCGAGCGCGATCTTGGGCCTGGATTTCCAGTGCAACCACCAAAGCATCACGCTCAAGTACGGTGGGTCCCAGCCGCCCCTCACAGTGTGCGGCCTGGCTACCCTGAAGGTAAAGCCGCCTTCGCTATTCGCGAACCTTACCCCTAACTGCCGGCCAATAGCGGCCAAAAGCAGGAGGTACAGCTGGGAGGACAGGCGGTTTATCGCGACCGAGGTAGACAGGCTCCTGAAAGAGCGCATTATTGAATGCAGCAATAGCCCGTGGCGCGCCCAAGTGGTGGTGGTAAGGGGTAGCGAGAAGAAACGGATGGTGATCGACTATAGCCAAACGATCAACAGGTACACCCAACTAGACGCCTACCCGCTACCCCGCATATCAGAAATGGTGAACCAAATCGCCCAATACCGGGTGTTCTCCACCATCGACCTCAAGTCAGCGTACCACCAGCTCCCTATCAGGCCAGAGGACCGCCCGTACACCACCTTCGAGGCGAACGGACGCCTCTACCAATTCCTCAGAGTCCCCTTTGGGGTGACGAATGGGGTCTTGGTCTTCCAGAGGGAGATGGATCGCATGGTCGATGACCACCACTTGCAGGCAACCTTCCCCTACCTCGACAACGTCACCATCTGCGGTCACAACCAGCAGGATCACGACTCGAACCTCGAGAGGTTCCTGAAAACCGCACGTAAGAGCCATAAAAGCTTAAGAAAATACTTTAAAATAGTGGCTAAATGGCATAATACAGTTAATTTACCTGAACGACTTATTGTATTAAGAAACCCCCTATTTTCTTGCTCCAGTAGTATAGTCCGACACCCCCTTCATTCTTGCCACAATGGAACAGTCCCTAAGCCACACATGGGTGCAGCCATCTTACAGTTTTAAACTGCACGTGGTGAAAGAGGCAGAAGCTGTGAGGTTTGGAGCAGTACAGTTTTTGACCGTGTTCGTTTATACGTGTTTGCTTTGTAATTCTGTTTGTTAAGTGTTATAGTAAACCGTTTAAAAGACAAAGCTACGTTTGGGAACGTTTTATTTCGACACGCGTCTACTCGATGTTAAAAGCCCCACAGCCCAGTGGCCTGCCTGTTTGGAAACTAAGAAGCGCAACTACATTAGTCAAAAACTAGCTCCCTAAGAAGGAAGGGACGGAATCGTCGGCGAACGTATACATGAATGGTCACGGAGCCAGACGACAATTTAAGAAAGCGAAGGTACAGTGACTGTTACTTGCTTTGTTCATTCTGTTGAGAAGCTAAATAAGAGCTGCGGGTAAAATGGCCGAGGCCTTACGGAGCCAGGAGCTTCCCCCAGCCAGAAGGATTGCTGGCCAAAAGAGGGAAATAAAGCTCACCCCAAAGGCAAGGGAAGAGAAGTTACATAGAAGCATAGGTGCAAGGAAGGCTAAATTAGTTCAGATAACTGGAAAAATGAAGATAATTGATCGTCTCATGGAAGATAATGCTAATATTAAGAAAGCTGAAGACATGATGTATTACGATTTCTCCAAGCTGCATGAAGAATTTAATATACTCAATGAAGATGTATTAGCACTTCTGTCTGAAGAAGAGGGAACCATTGATCAGCACGACTGGTTTGATCTTAAATCAACCAGCATTAAGGACTATATCAAGGCCACGGAGCAGTGGATGTTAAAAATTCGTCAAGATGCTGATACAGCAGAGAAAGATAAGGTTGACGATGAAGTCGGACCAGACGATAGCATTTCAGAGACTTCTGCCAGACCGAGCAAAAATCGAAAAGAAGGTAGCTCTGTTTCTGGACGCAGGTCAGTCGCTTCTACCACAAGCTCGGCGCGACGCATGAGAGCGGAGGCTGAACGGGCGGCGTTGATGGCGCGCGCAGCATCTTTAGATGAGAAGCAAGCTCTTGAACGGGAAGAGGCCCAACTGCAGGTCCAAGAGGCCCAACTGCAGGCCCAAGAGGCCCAACTGCAGGCCCAACAGGCCCAACTGCAGGCCCAGCGGGCCCAGGTGCAGGCAAAGAAAGAACGGCTGGAGATGAAAACAGCTATCGAGGTCTCAGATGCCAGGTTGAGTGCGTACGAAGATTATGAAGGCTCACGGGACGGCAGGAGCCACTGCCAGTCAACGTTGCCACATAGAGTTGGATCCAGGGCACCTTCAAGAGTTACAACAGAGCCCGAAAGCAATTCCCCGGCATTACAGCGTGGAAGAGTGGCCTCTCCACTAACAGGAGCACGTGATGCTACCCCAGACGTCAGACGGTCTAGACTAGACCCTGCTGATGACCACCAGAGGCCTGAAGACACAGGGAGAAGCCTATACCGAGTGATGCAACGTCAGAACGAAATTACAGAGATGCTTGTAAAACAACAGAATCTGTTTCGACTCCCTCAAAGAGACATACCAGTGTTCCAAGGCGACCCACTCAAGTATAAGCCCTTCATCAGATCCTTTGAACAAGCCATTGACTCCAAGACAGAGAGCAGCAGTGATAAGTTGTACTACCTGGAACAGTACACCAGTGGTAAACCACAAGACCTGGTCAGAAGCTGTGAACACATGAGACCGGACCGGGGATACATAGAAGCCAGGAAGTTGCTGCAGGAGCACTATGGTAACGAGCTGAAGATAGCCACTGCATATATCGAAAAGGCTACCAAGTGGCCACAGATCAGATCGGAAGACGGAGAGGCATTGAACGCATATGTTCTCTTCCTCATAGGATGTCGCAACACCATGGAGGATGTTGAATTCATGGAAGAGATGGACAATCCTACGACTATGAGAATCGTCATCTCTAAGCTTCCTTACAGGATGAGAGCACAATGGAGAAGAACAGCCTTTGAGATAATGGAGAGACGGAAAAGTAGAGCCAGGTTTGCAGACTTAGTGAATTTCATAGACAAACAGGCTAAAATTGCTAGGGACCCATTGTTTGGAAACATCCAGGATGTCAGCCCGACCACCGATGGAAGAGTGAAAGCCAAGCCTGCTGAATCAAGGACTCTCAGGAAAGGTGGTTCCAGGGGAAGCAGCTTTGCAACTATCGTCACTCAGGCCGAGGAAGAAAGGCCCCAGAACTCATCTCCCAAAAAGAGCAGCACAGTGACGCCTGCTAATGCCTTTCAGAAGCCATGCTTATTCTGCCAGAAGAATCATACATTGGATTTCTGCAGCGACATCAAAGCACAGCCACATAAGGACAGAATCGAATTCCTGAAGTACAACGGCCTATGTTTTGGATGTCTCTCTCAGGGGCACCTGAGTAGAAACTGTAAGCAAAGAACAACATGCAGAGAGTGCACTCGGAAACATCCCAGTCTGCTGCATATCCATAAAGAAGAACAAGTCTCTAAGAAGAGTGAAGAAAACAATACCGACGAGAAGGTTGTTTCAAGTGCTCTGGTGTCGCTAGAACCAGAGACTTGTGGACTCACTGGGGCCGGTGACAGTGACTGTATTCTTGCCATCGTACCAGTAAGGATCAAGTCTAAGAGGAGTGAGAAGGTTGTGGAGACTTACGCCTTCATGGATCCAGGTAGTTCAGCAACGTTCTGCACAGAATCACTCATGCGACAGCTGAACGTTAGAGGCAGAAGAACAGAAATCCTATTATGCACCATGGGTCATGAGAAGTCAATGCAAAGTTATATCCTGTCAGACCTAGAAGTGTGTGGACTTGAAGAGAAGGACTTCATAGGCCTGCCTAATGTTTTCACAGAGGGAGATTCCTGTTAGAATAGGGAACCTAGCCCTGCAGAAGGATGTGGATAGATGGCCCTACCTAGAAAAGGTGCGTCTCCCATACATTGAAGCAGAAATTGGCCTATTAATTGGAACCAATGCCTACAAAACTATGGAGCCATGGCAGGTGATAAACAGCAAGGATGACGGACCCTATGCCGTCAGGACAGCCCTTGGACGGGTAATCAATGGACCGGTAAGGAGAGATGATGGCCACAAGTCGAACAAGGAGGAACGACAAAACGTCACAGTTAATCGCATCTCTATCGCAAGCATTGAAGAGCTGTCGATACAGCAGTTCAACGCAGACTTCTCAGAACGCAGCTGTGAGGAAAAGACAGAGATGTCACAAGAAGACCATCAGTTCATGGGTTTGATGACAAGGTCTACACAGTTCATTGATGGCCACTATCACATTGGTTTGCCACTGAGAAGACAGACCGCGAAGATGCCGAACAATCGCTGCATAGCAGAGCAACGCGCCATCAGTCTAAAGAGAAAGCTGAACAAGAACCCCGACTTTCACGAAGACTACAAAGACTTCATGAGAAACATCATAGCGAAAGGCTATGCTGTAAAAGTGCCCGAAGAACAGTTGAACAGAGACGATGGAAGGGTCTGGTACATTCCTCATCACGGGGTGTATTACCCAAAGAAGAAAAAGACCTGTGTAGTGTTTGACTGCGCCGCCTCATTCAGAGGAACTTCATTGAATGACCAGCTGCTTCAAGGTCCTGATCTTACTAATACCCTCATTGGCGTCTTGACTAGGTTTAGACAAGAGCTCGTTGCCATGATGGCAGACATAGAATCAATGTTCTACCAAGTCAGAATCCCTGACGAAGATGCTGATCTTCTGTGTTTCCTTTGGTGGCCAGATGGCGACGTTAGTGAAGCGATGGTGGAATGTAGAATGGCCGTACACCTGTTTGGAGCCACATCATCTCCCAGCTGTGCAAGCTACGCTCTCAGAAAAACTGCAGAAGATGGCAAGGGCAAAGCACCATCCGAGGCTGTGGAGACAATCTTCAGAAACTTTTATGTCGATGACTGTCTGAAGTCCGTGTCAACAGAAGACGATGCCATCGCACTGTCAAGAGACCTTAGAACTCTGTGTTCGAATGGAGGATTCCATCTGACTAAGTGGATAAGCAACAGCAGAGCAGTTCTAGCTTCTATCCCAGAAAAGGAAAGAGCCACTGAAGTCAAAGATCTGGACCTGAGCCACGATGTCCTTCCTATCGAGAGAGCTCTTGGTGTACAATGGTGCATCGAGTCAGACACGTTCAACTTCAGGATAATGGTGAACGAAAGACCATCCACAAGACGAGGGATTCTCTCCGTGGTCAGTTCCATCTACGACCCTCTCGGATTCCTGGCACCACTCATTCTGCCGGTGAAGCTGATGCTACGAGAGCTGTGTAGAGACAAGAGAGGATGGGATGAAGATATCCCAGAAGGTCAAGCTCAGAGATGGCACAGATGGCTGACAGATTTGCAACAACTTTCTAGCTTCAACGTCAGTAGATGCATCAAGCCCGCGAGTTTTGGAGTTACAAAGACGGCTCAACTACATCATTTCTCGGACGCCAGTGAGGACGGCTATGGCACGGCTACCTACCTCTTGCTGACAAATCAACAGGGCCAGAAACATTGTGCCTTCCTCATGGGAAAATCCAGGGTGGCTCCGCTGAAGCAGGTCACCATCCCGAGACTGGAATTGACGGCAGCGGTTGTTGCAGTTAAAGTTGACCAGGTGATGCGTAAAGAGTTACAGCTCCCATTAGAAGAATCTGTCTTCTGGACGGATAGCACGACGGTGCTGAAGTATATAGAGAATGAGAAGATACGCCTCAAGACCTTCGTAGCAAACAGAATCTCATCCATTAGAGAAGCTACACAACCATCTCAATGGAGGTATGTAAACACCTCATTAAACCCAGCAGATCAAGCCTCACGGGGATTGAAGGCTGAAAACTTCATGAGGAGTGAAACTTGGATACAAGGCCCAAGTTATCTGCTGGAAACAGAGAGATCATGGCCAGAAAGACCAGATATGCCAAGTCAGATTACTGAAGACGACGTCGAAGTCAAGAGATCAGTCACAGTAAATTTCATAACTACGAAAGAGAACTTTGACACAGTGAACAAGCTTGTTAACCATTTCTCAGGATGGCACCAGTTGAGGAAAGCAGTTGCATGGTTTCTAAGGTTGAAAGAGTTGCTGCTACACCTGAGCGGTAAGAGAAAAGAGTACCGAGCCACTATCAGTCAGTCTGAAAGTAACCCTGATAAGCAGAGAATGCTTCTACAGCAGTATATGCACCAGCACAAGACCACATTGAGCAAGAATTCATTGACCGTGGAGGATTTGGCCAAGGCTGAGAAGGAGATAGTTTGCTTCAGTCAAAGACAAAGATACCCAGAAGAAACCGAAGCTCTACAGCAAAATACTCCAATCAAGAAAGGTAGTCATATCTACAAGCTGGACCCTACACTGCAAGATGGAGTACTGAGGGTGGGAGGGAGACTAAACAAATCTGCTATGCCAGAGGAGGCCAAGCATCCTGCTATCCTTTCTAAGGACCTCCGGGTTGCTACTCTCATTCTTCAGCATATACACCAGAGTATTGGACACAGTGGGAGGAATCACGTGCTTGCGAAGCTAAGACAAAGATACTGGATTCCAGGAGCTAATTCCGTAATAAGAAAAATACTCTCTGAATGTATTGTTTGCAGACGGTTACACGCTAGAGCTGGGGAGCAGAAAATGGCAGACCTGCCTGAAGACCGTTTGTTACCAGACAAGCCCCCATTTACAAATGTAGGGGTGGACTATTTCGGGCCTTTCGAGGTAAAGCGAGGACGGAGCCTTGTCAAGAGATATGGTGTGCTTTTCACTTGTTTGACCATCAGAGCAGTTCATATTGAGGTGGCACACACGCTTGACACTGATTCCTGTATTAACGCCCTGCGGCGCTTTGTCTGTAGAAGAGGACAGGTGTCCATTATGCGTTCTGATAATGGCACTAATTTCGTCGGAGCGGAGAGAGAACTACGGGAAGCTATTGAAGGTTGGAATCAGCTTAAAATACAGGAAGCCATGATGCAAACAGGAATTAAGTGGATCTTCAATCCTCCGGCTGCATCCCACCACGGAGGTGTCTGGGAAAGACAGATACGCACCGTAAGAAAACTACTCAGTTCTGTACTGAAGCAGCAAGCGCTGGACGACGAGGGACTCCAAACCGTTCTGTGCGAGGTCGAAGCCATCATTAATGACCGACCGATAACTAAGACATCAGATGATCCCAATGACCTCGAAGCCCTGACTCCGAACCACCTGTTGTTGTTGAAAACACAGCCAGCCATGCCCCCGGGAGTCTTCAAAAAGGAAGATCTGTATGCCCGTCGGAAGTGGAGGCAAGTTCAGTATATGTCAGACCTCTTCTGGACCAGATGGACAAGAGAATACTTACCTCTGCTACAGGAGCGTCAAAAATGGTCCAAAATAAAGAGGAACTTCATCGTCGGAGACATTGTCTTAATTGTGGATGATTCAGCCCCTAGAAATTCTTGGTTGATGGGAAAAATAATTAAGACCATGCCAGACTCCAGAGGCGTCGTTCGTCGCGTCTGTTTGCAAACCAAGACCAGTACCCTGGAGAGACCGATCACAAAGCTCTGCCTGCTACAAGAAGCAGCGTGAAAAGCTCCTGAACGAAAGAAAAAAGTGGACACTTGTATTGTAAATATGTTGAACTCATTAGTTTATGACTCTTAATGTTTGAGTAATTGATATGCTTCATGTGCCTAGTCAATTAGGGGCCGGAATGTAAGAGCCATAAAAGCTTAAGAAATACTTTAAAATAGTGGCTAAATGGCATAATACAGTTAATTTACCTGAACGACTTATTGTATTAAGAAACCCCCTATTTTCTTGCTCCAGTAGTATAGTCCGACACCCCCTTCATTCTTGCCACAATGGAACAGTCCCTAAGCCACACATGGGTGCAGCCATCTTACAGTTTTAAACTGCACGTGGTGAAAGAGGCAGAAGCTGTGAGGTTTGAAGCAGTACAGTTTTTGACCGTGTTCGTTTATACGTGTTTGCTTTGTAATTCTGTTTGTTAAGTGTTATAGTAAACCGTTTAAAAGACAAAGCTACGTTTGGGAACGTTTTATTTCGACACGCGTCTACTCGATGTTAAAAGCCCCACAGCCCAGTGGCCTGCCTGTTTGGAAACTAAGAAGCGCAACTACATTAGTCAAAAACTAGCTCCCTAAGAAGGAAGGGACGGAATCGTCGGCGAACGTATACATGAATGGTCACGGAGCCAGACGACAATTTAAGAAAGCGAAGGTACAGTGACTGTTACTTGCTTTGTTCATTCTGTTGAGAAGCTAAATAAGAGCTGCGGGTAAAATGGCCGAGGCCTTACGGAGCCAGGAGCTTCCCCCAGCCAGAAGGATTGCTGGCCAAAAGAGGGAAATAAAGCTCACCCCAAAGGCAAGGGAAGAGAAGTTACATAGAAGCATAGGTGCAAGGAAGGCTAAATTAGTTCAGATAACTGGAAAAATGAAGATAATTGATCGTCTCATGGAAGATAATGCTAATATTAAGAAAGCTGAAGACATGATGTATTACGATTTCTCCAAGCTGCATGAAGAATTTAATATACTCAATGAAGATGTATTAGCACTTCTGTCTGAAGAAGAGGGAACCATTGATCAGCACGACTGGTTTGATCTTAAATCAACCAGCATTAAGGACTATATCAAGGCCACGGAGCAGTGGATGTTAAAAATTCGTCAAGATGCTGATACAGCAGAGAAAGATAAGGTTGACGATGAAGTCGGACCAGACGATAGCATTTCAGAGACTTCTGCCAGACCGAGCAAAAATCGAAAAGAAGGTAGCTCTGTTTCTGGACGCAGGTCAGTCGCTTCTACCACAAGCTCGGCGCGACGCATGAGAGCGGAGGCTGAACGGGCGGCGTTGATGGCGCGCGCAGCATCTTTAGATGAGAAGCAAGCTCTTGAACGGGAAGAGGCCCAACTGCAGGTCCAAGAGGCCCAACTGCAGGCCCAAGAGGCCCAACTGCAGGCCCAACAGGCCCAACTGCAGGCCCAGCGGGCCCAGGTGCAGGCAAAGAAAGAACGGCTGGAGATGAAAACAGCTATCGAGGTCTCAGATGCCAGGTTGAGTGCGTACGAAGATTATGAAGGCTCACGGGACGGCAGGAGCCACTGCCAGTCAACGTTGCCACATAGAGTTGGATCCAGGGCACCTTCAAGAGTTACAACAGAGCCCGAAAGCAATTCCCCGGCATTACAGCGTGGAAGAGTGGCCTCTCCACTAACAGGAGCATGTGATGCTACCCCAGACGTCAGACGGTCTAGACTAGACCCTGCTGATGACCACCAGAGGCCTGAAGACACAGGGAGAAGCCTATACCGAGTGATGCAACGTCAGAACGAAATTACAGAGATGCTTGTAAAACAACAGAATCTGTTTCGACTCCCTCAAAGAGACATACCAGTGTTCCAAGGCGACCCACTCAAGTATAAGCCCTTCATCAGATCCTTTGAACAAGCCATTGACTCCAAGACAGAGAGCAGCAGTGATAAGTTGTACTACCTGGAACAGTACACCAGTGGTAAACCACAAGACCTGGTCAGAAGCTGTGAACACATGAGACCGGACCGGGGATACATAGAAGCCAGGAAGTTGCTGCAGGAGCACTATGGTAACGAGCTGAAGATAGCCACTGCATATATCGAAAAGGCTACCAAGTGGCCACAGATCAGATCGGAAGACGGAGAGGCATTGAACGCATATGTTCTCTTCCTCATAGGATGTCGCAACACCATGGAGGATGTTGAATTCATGGAAGAGATGGACAATCCTACGACTATGAGAATCGTCATCTCTAAGCTTCCTTACAGGATGAGAGCACAATGGAGAAGAACAGCCTTTGAGATAATGGAGAGACGGAAAAGTAGAGCCAGGTTTGCAGACTTAGTGAATTTCATAGACAAACAGGCTAAAATTGCTAGGGACCCATTGTTTGGAAACATCCAGGATGTCAGCCCGACCACCGATGGAAGAGTGAAAGCCAAGCCTGCTGAATCAAGGACTCTCAGGAAAGGTGGTTCCAGGGGAAGCAGCTTTGCAACTATCGTCACTCAGGCCGAGGAAGAAAGGCCCCAGAACTCATCTCCCAAAAAGAGCAGCACAGTGACGCCTGCTAATGCCTTTCAGAAGCCATGCTTATTCTGCCAGAAGAATCATACATTGGATTTCTGCAGCGACATCAAAGCACAGCCACATAAGGACAGAATCGAATTCCTGAAGTACAACGGCCTATGTTTTGGATGTCTCTCTCAGGGGCACCTGAGTAGAAACTGTAAGCAAAGAACAACATGCAGAGAGTGCACTCGGAAACATCCCAGTCTGCTGCATATCCATAAAGAAGAACAAGTCTCTAAGAAGAGTGAAGAAAACAATACCGACGAGAAGGTTGTTTCAAGTGCTCTGGTGTCGCTAGAACCAGAGACTTGTGGACTCACTGGGGCCGGTGACAGTGACTGTATTCTTGCCATCGTACCAGTAAGGATCAAGTCTAAGAGGAGTGAGAAGGTTGTGGAGACTTACGCCTTCATGGATCCAGGTAGTTCAGCAACGTTCTGCACAGAATCACTCATGCGACAGCTGAACGTTAGAGGCAGAAGAACAGAAATCCTATTATGCACCATGGGTCATGAGAAGTCAATGCAAAGTTATATCCTGTCAGACCTAGAAGTGTGTGGACTTGAAGAGAAGGACTTCATAGGCCTGCCTAATGTTTTCACAGAGGGAGATTCCTGTTAGAATAGGGAACCTAGCCCTGCAGAAGGATGTGGATAGATGGCCCTACCTAGAAAAGGTGCGTCTCCCATACATTGAAGCAGAAATTGGCCTATTAATTGGAACCAATGCCTACAAAACTATGGAGCCATGGCAGGTGATAAACAGCAAGGATGACGGACCCTATGCCGTCAGGACAGCCCTTGGACGGGTAATCAATGGACCGGTAAGGAGAGATGATGGCCACAAGTCGAACAAGGAGGAACGACAAAACGTCACAGTTAATCGCATCTCTATCGCAAGCATTGAAGAGCTGTCGATACAGCAGTTCAACGCAGACTTCTCAGAACGCAGCTGTGAGGAAAAGACAGAGATGTCACAAGAAGACCATCAGTTCATGGGTTTGATGACAAGGTCTACACAGTTCATTGATGGCCACTATCACATTGGTTTGCCACTGAGAAGACAGACCGCGAAGATGCCGAACAATCGCTGCATAGCAGAGCAACGCGCCATCAGTCTAAAGAGAAAGCTGAACAAGAACCCCGACTTTCACGAAGACTACAAAGACTTCATGAGAAACATCATAGCGAAAGGCTATGCTGTAAAAGTGCCCGAAGAACAGTTGAACAGAGACGATGGAAGGGTCTGGTACATTCCTCATCACGGGGTGTATTACCCAAAGAAGAAAAAGACCTGTGTAGTGTTTGACTGCGCCGCCTCATTCAGAGGAACTTCATTGAATGACCAGCTGCTTCAAGGTCCTGATCTTACTAATACCCTCATTGGCGTCTTGACTAGGTTTAGACAAGAGCTCGTTGCCATGATGGCAGACATAGAATCAATGTTCTACCAAGTCAGAATCCCTGACGAAGATGCTGATCTTCTGTGTTTCCTTTGGTGGCCAGATGGCGACGTTAGTGAAGCGATGGTGGAATGTAGAATGGCCGTACACCTGTTTGGAGCCACATCATCTCCCAGCTGTGCAAGCTACGCTCTCAGAAAAACTGCAGAAGATGGCAAGGGCAAAGCACCATCCGAGGCTGTGGAGACAATCTTCAGAAACTTTTATGTCGATGACTGTCTGAAGTCCGTGTCAACAGAAGACGATGCCATCGCACTGTCAAGAGACCTTAGAACTCTGTGTTCGAATGGAGGATTCCATCTGACTAAGTGGATAAGCAACAGCAGAGCAGTTCTAGCTTCTATCCCAGAAAAGGAAAGAGCCACTGAAGTCAAAGATCTGGACCTGAGCCACGATGTCCTTCCTATCGAGAGAGCTCTTGGTGTACAATGGTGCATCGAGTCAGACACGTTCAACTTCAGGATAATGGTGAACGAAAGACCATCCACAAGACGAGGGATTCTCTCCGTGGTCAGTTCCATCTACGACCCTCTCGGATTCCTGGCACCACTCATTCTGCCGGTGAAGCTGATGCTACGAGAGCTGTGTAGAGACAAGAGAGGATGGGATGAAGATATCCCAGAAGGTCAAGCTCAGAGATGGCACAGATGGCTGACAGATTTGCAACAACTTTCTAGCTTCAACGTCAGTAGATGCATCAAGCCCGCGAGTTTTGGAGTTACAAAGACGGCTCAACTACATCATTTCTCGGACGCCAGTGAGGACGGCTATGGCACGGCTACCTACCTCTTGCTGACAAATCAACAGGGCCAGAAACATTGTGCCTTCCTCATGGGAAAATCCAGGGTGGCTCCGCTGAAGCAGGTCACCATCCCGAGACTGGAATTGACGGCAGCGGTTGTTGCAGTTAAAGTTGACCAGGTGATGCGTAAAGAGTTACAGCTCCCATTAGAAGAATCTGTCTTCTGGACGGATAGCACGACGGTGCTGAAGTATATAGAGAATGAGAAGATACGCCTCAAGACCTTCGTAGCAAACAGAATCTCATCCATTAGAGAAGCTACACAACCATCTCAATGGAGGTATGTAAACACCTCATTAAACCCAGCAGATCAAGCCTCACGGGGATTGAAGGCTGAAAACTTCATGAGGAGTGAAACTTGGATACAAGGCCCAAGTTATCTGCTGGAAACAGAGAGATCATGGCCAGAAAGACCAGATATGCCAAGTCAGATTACTGAAGACGACGTCGAAGTCAAGAGATCAGTCACAGTAAATTTCATAACTACGAAAGAGAACTTTGACACAGTGAACAAGCTTGTTAACCATTTCTCAGGATGGCACCAGTTGAGGAAAGCAGTTGCATGGTTTCTAAGGTTGAAAGAGTTGCTGCTACACCTGAGCGGTAAGAGAAAAGAGTACCGAGCCACTATCAGTCAGTCTGAAAGTAACCCTGATAAGCAGAGAATGCTTCTACAGCAGTATATGCATCAGCACAAGACCACATTGAGCAAGAATTCATTGACCGTGGAGGATTTGGCCAAGGCTGAGAAGGAGATAGTTTGCTTCAGTCAAAGACAAAGATACCCAGAAGAAACCGAAGCTCTACAGCAAAATACTCCAATCAAGAAAGGTAGTCATATCTACAAGCTGGACCCTACACTGCAAGATGGAGTACTGAGGGTGGGAGGGAGACTAAACAAATCTGCTATGCCAGAGGAGGCCAAGCATCCTGCTATCCTTTCTAAGGACCTCCGGGTTGCTACTCTCATTCTTCAGCATATACACCAGAGTATTGGACACAGTGGGAGGAATCACGTGCTTGTGAAGCTAAGACAAAGATACTGGATTCCAGGAGCTAATTCCGTAATAAGAAAAATACTCTCTGAATGTATTGTTTGCAGACGGTTACACGCTAGAGCTGGGGAGCAGAAAATGGCAGACCTGCCTGAAGACCGTTTGTTACCAGACAAGCCCCCATTTACAAATGTAGGGGTGGACTATTTCGGGCCTTTCGAGGTAAAGCGAGGACGGAGCCTTGTCAAGAGATATGGTGTGCTTTTCACTTGTTTGACCATCAGAGCAGTTCATATTGAGGTGGCACACACGCTTGACACTGATTCCTGTATTAACGCCCTGCGGCGCTTTGTCTGTAGAAGAGGACAGGTGTCCATTATGCGTTCTGATAATGGCACTAATTTCGTCGGAGCGGAGAGAGAACTACGGGAAGCTATTGAAGGTTGGAATCAGCTTAAAATACAGGAAGCCATGATGCAAACAGGAATTAAGTGGATCTTCAATCCTCCGGCTGCATCCCACCCCGGAGGTGTCTGGGAAAGACAGATACGCACCGTAAGAAAACTACTCAGTTCTGTACTGAAGCAGCAAGCGCTGGACGACGAGGGACTCCAAACCGTTCTGTGCGAGGTCGAAGCCATCATTAATGACCGACCGATAACTAAGACATCAGATGATCCCAATGACCTCGAAGCCCTGACTCCGAACCACCTGTTGTTGTTGAAAACACAGCCAGCCATGCCCCCGGGAGTCTTCAAAAAGGAAGATCTGTATGCCCGTCGGAAGTGGAGGCAAGTTCAGTATATGTCAGACCTCTTCTGGACCAGATGGACAAGAGAATACTTACCTCTGCTACAGGAGCGTCAAAAATGGTCCAAAATAAAGAGGAACTTCATCGTCGGAGACATTGTCTTAATTGTGGATGATTCAGCCCCTAGAAATTCTTGGTTGATGGGAAAAATAATTAAGACCATGCCAGACTCCAGAGGCGTCGTTCGTCGCGTCTGTTTGCAAACCAAGACCAGTACCCTGGAGAGACCGATCACAAAGCTCTGCCTGCTACAAGAAGCAGCGTGAAAAGCTCCTGAACGAAAGAAAAAAGTGGACACTTGTATTGTAAATATGTTGAACTCATTAGTTTATGACTCTTAATGTTTGAGTAATTGATATGCTTCATGTGCCTAGTCAATTAGGGGCCGGAATGTAAGAGCCATAAAAGCTTAAGAAATACTTTAAAACAGTGGCTAAATGGCATAATACAGTTAATTTACCTGAACGACTTATTGTATTAAGAAACCCCCTATTTTCTTGCTCCAGTAGTATAGTCCGACACCCCCTTCATTCTTGCCACAATGGAACAGTCCCTAAGCCACACATGGGTGCAGCCATCTTACAGTTTTAAACTGCACGTGGTGAAAGAGGCAGAAGCTGTGAGGTTTGGAGCAGTACAGTTTTTGACCGTGTTCGTTTATACGTGTTTGCTTTGTAATTCTGTTTGTTAAGTGTTATAGTAAACCGTTTAAAAGACAAAGCTACGTTTGGGAACGTTTTATTTCGACACGCGTCTACTCGATGTTAAAAGCCCCACAGCCCAGTGGCCTGCCTGTTTGGAAACTAAGAAGCGCAACTACACCGCACAAAAACTCAACCTCACCTACAACGAGGACAAGTGCGTTTTCAACACCACGCGCCTCTGCATACTGGGCAGCGTGGTGGAGAATGGGGAAGTCGGACCAGACCCCGACTGATTGCGCCCCCTACGGGAGCTGCCCCTGCCTAACACTCCCAAAGCCCTGAAAAGGTGCCTGGGGTTATTTTCTTATTATTCCCAATGGGTCCCCAACTACTCCGACAAAGCCCGCCCCCTCTTGAAAGCATCCTCTTTTCCGCTCTCTGCTGAGGCCCACGCCGCCTTCAAAAGCATTAAGCAGGATATTGAGCGGGCCACGCTACAGGCAGTGGACGAGAACACTCCATTTCAAGTGGAAAGTGATGCGTCTGACTTTGCCTTGGCGGCCACCCTCAACCAGGCGGGGCGGCCCGTAGCTTTCTTCTCGAGGACCCTCCAAGGGCCCGAGATCAGACACTCCTCCGTGGAAAAGGAGGCCCAAGCCATCGTGGAGGCAGTGCGCCACTGGCGCCACTACCTAGCCGGCAAACGCTTCACCCTACTTACCGACCAGCGGTCGGTAGCGTTTATGTTCAATAATAAACAGAGGGGGAAGATCAAAAATGATAAGATTCTTAGGTGGCGGATCGAGCTCTCCACCTTCGAGTACGACATCATTTACCGGCCAGGGGCCCTTAACGAATCCCCAGATGCCCTCTCACGAGGGATGTGTGCCAGCGCCACCGGGGATCGGCTACAGACCCTCCACAACGACCTCTGCCACCCAGGGGTCACGCGGCTGTTCCACTTCATAAAGTCCCGCAACTTACCCTACTCGGTTGAGGAAGTTCGGTCTCTGACCAGGAACTGCCGCACTTGCGCTGAGTGCAAGCCTCGGTTCTACCACCCTGATAGAGCCCACTTAATCAAAGCTACACGGCCCTTTGAGCGGCTCAGCTTAGATTTCAAGGGCCCCCTCCCGTCCGTCGACCGCAATGTTTACTTCCTGAACATTGTGGACGAATACTCCCGGTTCCCATTCACCTTCCCCTGCCCAGACATGACCAGCGCCACGGTCATTAAATGCCTCAACAGCCTGTTCTGCCTGTTCGGTATGCCGAGCTACATCCACACGGATAGGGGGGCGTCCTTCATGAGTGAAGAGCTACGCCAGTACATGCTGTCCAAGGGGATTGCCACGAGCCGTACCACCAGCTACAACCCCCAGGGTAACGGTCAAGTGGAGCGAGAGAACGGGACAGTATGGAAAGCAGTCACTCTAGCTCTAAGGACCAAGGGCCTCCCTATCTCCCGCTGGCAGGAAGTCCTCTCAGATGTGCTCCATTCGATACGGTCACTAATGCCACGCCCCATGAACGAATGTTTGTCTTTCCCCGGAAATCCACCTCAGGCGTATCCATGCCATCATGGCTCTCCACCCCAGGTCCGGTATTCGTGCGAAGGCATGTGAGGGGCCATAAGACGGACCCTCTCGTGGAGCCAGTGCACCTACTCCACGCCAACCCCCAATACGCGTATGTCCGGCACGCCGACGGAAGGGAGGACACCGTGTCGATAAAAGACGTCGCCCCAGCCGGTAACGACAACAACCACGGCAATAGCAGCAACAACGACCACAGCAACGCTTACCCACCCACTACTCTTTCATCACCCCCGGAAGAACATCGACCAACGGCACCCCCACCAACTACCCCTTCAACAACCCTGGCGGTACCCCCGGCAGAGATCCAGGAGGCCACCAGGGACACCCAGCCGACACCTGCGACACCACAACAGCCACGTCGGTCGCAGAGGACTACCAAACCCCCGAACAGACTAAATCTGTAGAAGGGGTGAATGTGATGAAATATTCCATTCATCACTGCCTGTGACTGTGGTTGGTTTCAGGTTTCTCCTCACCATTGTATTGTATCATCACTGCCTGTGACTGCGGTTGGTTTCAGGTTTCTCCTCACCATTGTATTGTGTATTGGAATGTATGGAATGTGTTGTGTGTAGGGCTCCGCCCATACCTGGCCTCTATGTAAGCCAGCTCAGTCTGGCCTCATAGCCAGTACTGCAGACCTCCAGGGAAGATACCTCTCTCCACTGCGTGTTATCTTCTAAGTTAATAAAAGCCTTGTTTTGTTTCGCTAACATCGAGTCTCGGGATTATTGAGGCACATCAGCCATCATAAAAAAGAACCTGAATGAGATGTCTCCGAGGATTCAACGACTCATGATGAAGCTGCAAAGATATGACTTTGAACTGATCTACACACCAGGCAAATACATAGTGTTAGCAGATGCACTATCCCGAGCACCCACAATGAGTCATGTGAGCTCTACTGAAGAAGACGTGGATGTTCATGTGAGTATGGTCACTGCTGCGCTGCCCGTGTCAGACACAAAATCAAAGCAAATAGCAGAAGAAACAGTAAAAGATACAGTATTACAAACAGTAATAGAGAACATTCATCATGGTTGGCCAAAAGGTTCCTGTCCAAAATATTTTCTCACAAGGTCAGAATTGAGTGTCGCAAGTGGACTATTACTAAAACAGAACAGAATAGTCATTCCACAGGCTTTACGTCAAGACATGCTCAAAAGGATTCATGAGGGACACCTTGGAATTGAAAAATGCAAAAGGAGGGCAAGAGACACTGTTTATTGGCCTGGCATAAATAAGGACATTGAGAACATGATAGGCAAATGTGAGACATGTCAGAAACACCAAAACAAACAAGCAAAGGACCCAATGATAGTAGCTGACATACCAACAGCACCATGGCAAAAGGTTGGTATGGACCTTTTTCATTTAAATGGTAAAGACTATCTAATAGTGATTGACTACTATTCTAACTATCCTGAGATGGCGCTGCTCTCAAGCACCACAGCAAGCAGTGTCATAATGCATGTTAAATCCATCTTCGCCAGACATGGAATTCCCAGGATTGCCGTTAGCGACAATGGTCCGTGCTTCAACTGTAAGGAGTGGCAACAGTTTGCAGCACAGTATGACTTTCAGCACATCACATCCAGTCCTCTGTATGCTCAGTCGAATGGTAAGGCAGAGAAAGGTGTTCAAGTTCTCAAGCAGCTACTGAAGAAAGCGACAGAAAGCAAGTCTGATCCTTATCTCGCCCTGCTGAGCTACCGAGCCTCACCTTTAGACTGTGGTTCTTCACCTGCTGAACTACTAATGGGTCGCAAGTTGCGCACCACGCTACCCTGCTGTGCAAAAGAACAGCAAAGTGAGGAACTGAGACAGAGACTTCAACTGTTAAAGCTGAAACAGAAATCATACTATGACAAGTCATCCAAAACTCTAAAACCATTGACAAGGGATGATGTTGTCAGGATTGAGGATCCAGATGCATGGAACAGGAAAGCTACAGTTCTTGAGGAAGTAGGACCAAGGTCATACACTGTTAGAACTGAGGAAGGACAGATTCTCAGGAGGAACCGCCGTGCATAGGCACGATGGGCTGAATGGCCTCGCTGTGCTGTCTGATTCTATGATTCTAGGTGGGATTTTCCTCGTTTGGCTAATTTAAATATGTGAGGTAGCGAAATATTGCACCTGAACTATGTTGTTCTGGAAATGTATCTGTTTATTTCTTAATTGAACTCAGTGCATTGCCACTCTATTAATTAAAAATATAAAACCTCTGGAGCTGGTGCTTGGCTTCAGACAACAATAGTGAAGGAGTTGGAGAGAAACTCTAGACCCAGGTGTTACTGATGTCGTCTGGCCTTGTCAATCCCTGGGTCCTTGCCAAGGACCTCCCAGGTCAGCTGGCTCAGGTACTGCCATCTAAAGCACTCCGATAGTTTCAGACAGCTCCTCTTGTGCCAGTGATCCTGGTTCACCTGATGGCATTGCAGCCATTCTGGACCTTCTTTCTGATTCTAAAGAAGGTGTCAATTGTCCAACTCCAGAACCGGTGGCATTTTCTGTCTTTAATTATCAGGTAGCTTCAGAATCTGTGGCCGGTAATGTCACAAGAAAAGGAACAAGTTGATAAGTTTTGCACCCAGAATCTGCATTAAGCATTTACAGGGTAAGTGTTGCGGGGGGTTAGATGGTAAGATAACGCTCCATCTATATTACCCCTACATTATCCCAGAATACTAACTGAAGAAGAACACTAATAAGGAGAAAGGTGGGAGAGAAACTAACCAGGACAAGTTTGAAATGTTAGACGATTGGGAAAGTGCTGTTGGGTTGTCAGGTGGAGCTGAGGGTCTTTCACTGTTGATGCAAGTATGGCCCTGAGCAGAGTACAAAATACTGATGAGACCTCGTGCCACATTGCAATATCTGAGGGAATAACTGGATTAGATCAGTAACTATCAGAGAGCCATTACCTCAACCTGTACTTGTCTAGTTTCACTGGCCACCTGTCCTCCAGAAAATTGACTTCAAGGTCCTGGTCTGGGCATCGAGATGATTCCTCCACAGTCTTGCTCCATCCCATCTCTGGCCATTTGTCCCTTGTGTGCAGCCTCTGCTCTCCTAACTCTGCAATTACTGGTCACCTCCACCCTCTCCCATCCACCAGCTCCACGACCAGAGGTCAGTCTTTCATTTACTAAACAACTGCTCAATAGAATTCACCCCAAAACACACTGCCTCTCGCTACCTTCACAAACCTCTCTCTCCCCCCGCCGTGTTGTTGATATTGCAGCCATCTTCACTCGGTGTCCTGCTCTCCCCATTGTTAAATGGTTCACTATATGAGGGAAGCCATGAAATGCCTGTAGTTGTCCTTGTTGCAATCCAGTGATTTTTGTGTGTAATTTCTCCTTCTGCCACAGGTACATGGTTGGTATCAGGATGAGCGAGAGGAAATGGGGCTTTTTAACAAACTACCCACAGATTAAAGTTGTGAGTAACAAAAACACAAAGACAAGTGGATCTAATACAAGAGAGAGCGCATCCCAACTGAACTCGAATCAATGCCAGTAGAGATACCACAATGGAGGGGGCTGATTAACTGAAATTCTTCTCACGCCATCCCTCTGCGTCCCATCCATTTCTCAGAGCCAACTCGACATCTCTTCATTTGTTTTTATTGACAACCAAACCCAATCTCTCCTTTCTGCCGCATTTCTTTCCCATCCTGAAAGAAATCAGTATTTGTAGGAAAATGGTGTTAGGAAAATTGATGGGACAGAAGGCCAATAAATCCCTAGGGCCTGATGGTCTACATCCCAGGGTGTTGAGTCTGTGTGTCCCAGTTATACTTATGATCAATCACTGGACACAGACAACAAGAATAACTTTTAACAGGTCTTTACTATTCGGAGGTCAGGGTTGAACTGCTCAGCAACTCCCTACACAACACTTATATACCGGTGTGGTCACCACCGGTATTACAGTATACAGCAGCCAAGAGAAAGTAGTACATCTCTTAAGGTAGTTCTCTTAAGGTGGAACAGGTTACATACACCACAATCCTCCCTTTTTAGCTTAACAGTTATAGCCCCATTTAACATAACATAATAACATATATACAACTTCATGCAAAACGGTTCAAAGATTCAGTCTCTGAGGAGGCCTCCTGATTCGAGTTGGATAACGCCTTTCAGGGGTCTCTGATTCTCGTTGCTGGGGTGACTCATCTAGTTGGTCTCTTATGGATTGGACATCATCATCAGGTACATTCACTTCTGAGGTAGATGCTTCAGGTTCACTAACTTCTTCCACGGTTGTCTCTGCCGTAACCATGGGTTCGACCCTTGTTCTCGATTCTACCAGTTGGTCAGCATGACGCCGTATTATATTTTCACCAATATCTACCGTGTACATCAGGGGTCCTTGTCTGGCCCGAGTTGTTCCAGATTGCCATTTCTCGTTTTTATAGTCCCGGGCTAACACTGGTTGTCCTATTTCGAAACTCCAAGTGGTCTTGTTATTTATATGCTGGAACTGTTTGTTTTCAACTTCCCTCCGCACATTTGGTTTTAACAAGTCCAACCTGGACCGCAACCTCCTGTTATAGAACATCATGGCAGGACTTTGGTTTGTCACTGCATGAGTGGCGTTTCAATATGCCAGTAGAAATTTGTCCACCTTGTGTTGTAGTGGAATCTGATCTTCGCTCATGGCCTTTATTGCTTTTTTGAACGTTTGTACAAATCTCTCGGCCAACCCGTTTGTAGCCGGATGATATGGGGCAGAGGTATAATGTTTCACCCCATTCTTCTTCATGAATTTCTGGAATTCTTCTGACACGAACTGCGGTCCGTTGTCTGAACATATTTGTTCTGGCAATCCATTCCTTGCAAATATCGTTCTTAGCACCGCGATCGTCTTTTCCGAGGTAGTGGTAGTCATCTTAATCACTTCTGGCCATTTAGAATGTGCGTCCACCGCAATTAAAAACATGAAGTCCATGAATGGCCCAGCAAAGTCAATATGTACACATTGCCATGGGGTTAAAGGCCATTCCCATGGATGCAGCGGTGCAATCGGAGGTGCATTTTGCACTTTTTGGCACCCTGAGCAGCTTTTCGTCAGATCCTCTATCTGTTGGTCGATACCCGGCCACCACACATAAGCCCTAGCAAGGCTTTTCATCTTGACTCCCCCCAGATGACCTTCATGCAGTTCCTTTAGAACTCTCTCCCTTAACTTAGGAGGAATAATCACCCTTGTTCCATACATCAATGTTCCTTGACAGACGGACAGCTGTTCTCGTCTTGCTGAGAATGCCGGTAACAGAGGATCACCCTGTGCTGGCCATCCCTTCACTGTCACTTCGTAGACCCAGGACAGTGTCGGGTCGTTCCTGGTTTCTCTTTCAATACTTGCATTGGTGACTGGTAAACATTCGATGATGGTCGAGTGAAATAACTCAACAGGGTCAACCGTCGGTGCCTCCTCCTCTGTAGGTAGTGGCAGGCACGACAGCCCATCAGCATTACCATGCTGCTTTGTACCTTTGAATTCGATCTGATATTGATGTGCCCCTAGGAAAAGGGACCACCTCTGGAGTCTCTATGCTGTCATCACCGAAACACCCTTCTTAGGGTTAAAAATGGATACCAACGGCTGGTGTTCTGTCAGAAGCGTAAACTTTTGGCCCTGCAGGTAATGATTAAACTTCTTTACTCCCCACACAAGGCTGAGAGCCTCCTGTAGGGTTTTTTTTCCTGCTCTCTTGCCCGTTCTGGCCCCCTGCCAGGCTTCGTGCAAGAATTACCCTTGAGTGGTTCGACCCACCCCCCCCTACGGTTCTAGACCTTGGACGTAGATGCAGAGAACAGTAGTGCAGAGAAGAGGACTCAATAGACCAGGCTGAATAGCACGAAATGGATGCTTTTATTTTTGAACAGTTTGAAGCATTACAAAATACATGTCATAGGCACAGATTAAAGTAACTACAATCATGCACAAATTTATGAACTTGACTCTATGGAAATGGGGAACACACGGCACATCGTAAAAGGGGAAACACATTACGATTTCCCTTAACTCCCTCCCCTATACCTAAACTAAGTTTCGACCTGGGGAACTTGGGATCATGCTCACCACTCTCGAAATCGCGAAAAGGGGTTCGCAGACTTTTTGACACCGCTTCCCGTCGTCACGTGGATTGGAAGCTTCTGGCGCAGTCGATATTCTCTCCTCCCTCGAGGCGGTGGGGTAGACCCAGCCTCGATGAGCGCTCGTCAAGGTTGAGATCCACAATCGTGGATTTTGGTTCATGGAGTAGACCTAGATGCAGGTTATGCACATGGGAGAATCTTGTGGCATCGATCGCCGGTTCTCCAGAGGGTTTCTTCTCCGTCGGCCTGGGTCGTCGATGATCTCCCGACCCCAGTACCCGGGCCACCCTTGTCGTCTTCTCGTCGTGGCCGAGCCTTGTTTGGCTGAACACCGGCCACGTTGTCCTTTTTCCGAAACCGTCCGTCTTTAAAAAGACGAAAACGTTTTCATCGATCTGCCGAAGTGGAAGAGGCGCCGATCCGGGCACCGTCCGCCCCTCGCCCGTTCCTCGCAGAAGAAAATTCTTGAAGAAATGGAAGCCTGAAGTCGCCCAACAAGGAGCCGTGGCAGTGAAGAAGTAACTTAGATGGACTTTCAATCCATAGTTATACCCTTTTGGGACAGTCTTATCTCCCGCCAAATCATAGTCCTGTCTTTGTATTAATTTTGGCGGGCAGAAATCTCTGCAGGGGCGCTTTGTCTTGTAACGGAGCCGGTGATAACTTGAACTGGCCTTCCTGGCCGATAATGTCTGTTAATGTCCTTTGCATTGTCACCGCGGCTCGGTTCGCATATTGATCGGTCCGGACATTTTCCTTGATGGTTGCTAAACGGTTTTTCCTTTGTACGATAAATGGGTATAAGTGTTTTTACATTGTCCGCCCATATCTTGATGGGCCCCATCCTGTACTTATAATCCATTGAATATGTATGCTGTTGCTCTGAGTTTCGGTTCCCAGATACTGGCTTTCGTGGGCTCACTGTCTTCAATCCACAAGCCTGTCTGGCTTGCAGTAACAGAAATAAAATGGTTCATAAACTGATCACGGGGCCTGGCGGCCATTTTGTATGCCCTTTTATCAAAGGTTTTTCTGTGCAAGCTTACTTTGGTCAATAAACAGTCTTATTTTATCCAGTTTTCTTGCGTGATTTTTGCTGAAAATTGCGAATCTTACACTCCCTATCTATCTGAGCATAGTTGCACTCAGCGGAGGTCAATGATCTGGATGCGAACGCGACTGGCCTCTCCAGGCCATTTGGCAACTTGTGTGAGAGTACTGCCCCAATACCATATGGAGAAGCATCACAAGCCAAATGAATAGGCAGCGTTGGGTTGAAGTGAGCCAACACTTCCTCTGAGGTGATCAATGCCTTGCTTTTGCGAAAGGCCCTCTTACAGTCCTCGCTCCACTTCCATGGTACTCCCTTCTGCAAAAGAGCATTCAGCGGGTGCAGCACCGTGGATAAATTTGGCAGAAACTTATGGTAATAGTTAATCAACCCTAGGAACGACCTCAACTGGGATACATTATCCGGAGCGGGAGCCTTCACAACAGCTTCGATCTTGTCAGGAGGCTTATGAAGCCCCTCCTGGTCAATGACATGACCACAGTACGAGATCCGCTTCTGAAAGAACTCACATTTCTGGCGATTAACTCGAAGTCCATATTCTTTCAATCTGGTGAGCACCAGTTCCAAATTTGCAAGGTGTTCCTCGTCATCATCTCCTGTAATCAGAATATCGTCCAGGTAACATTGTGTGCCTGGAATTCCCTGTAATACCTGCTCCATGGCCCTCTGCCAAATTGCTGGAGCTGATGCCACTCCAAAAACCAGTCTATTATACCGGTACAAGCCTCTATGCGTGTTGATCATGGGATACTGGCGTGACTCTTCCTCAACTTCCATCTGTAAGTATGCCTGCGCCAGGTCTATCTTGGTGAAGTGTTTCCCGCCAGACAACGAAGCGAAGATATCCTCAATCCGCGGAAGCGGATACTGCACCGTGTGAAGCACCGGATTAACAGTGATCTTGAAATCTCCACAGATGCGAAACTTCCCCGGTTCCCCCAGCTTGTTGCTCGATGAACGCTTCATGACGGGAACAATGGGCGTAGCTCACTCACTCCAGTCTACCTTAGACAGTACTCCTGAACGTTCTAGCCCTTCCAGCTCAGCTTCCACAGCAGGTCGTATCGCATAAGGTACCGGTCTGGCTTTGAAAAATTTCGGGTTTGCATGTTCTTCAACCTTGATGTTTGCCGCAATTCCTCTCAGTGTTCCCAGTCCCTGTTGGAATACCTCTTTAGCATTGTCCAATATTCTGGACAATCGTTTAGGTTTGACATCTTTTTTACCGGAATCTACCGTTAGTGCTTTTAAGGAATGCCAGTCCATATTTATTTTCCTAATCCACTCCCGTCCCAGTAGTGGTGGACCTCCCTCAGGTAGCACATATAAGTCAATTCCTCGGCTTTCTTTGCCCTTGTGGACCACCTTTACCTCTATCTTCCCGATGGGGTATACTCTTTGCCCCGTGTATGTTTTCAATACAATCTCCGTATCCCGTAGGGGAATATGTGGGAATAACCTTTTGTAATCTTGCTTATTCATGACCGTCAATGCCGATCCAGTGTCCAATTCCATCTTCACTTGGACTCCTGCTATCTGAAGTGTGACCCAAATTGTTTGGAGGTCTGCTTCATTACCAACATTGTGTACTCTTAGACTACCCAGTTCATTACTGCTGGAGTCTGAATCTGACTTCTGTTCATTCGAACTGTTCTCTGTCACCTTGTGTACCTTTCTGTACTTTTCCTGTGGTGACTTTTTGTTGCTGGTCTTCTTTCCTGACCGGCATACTTTAGCTATGTGACCAAGTCTGCCACATTTTCTGCATTCCTGATTTTTAAACCAGCACTGGTTCTGATCGTGCGTTGTCTTTCCACAACGATAACATTTTACTGTACCCAAGACCATTTGATTGGTGCTGAGTTCCGGTGCTAAATGTTAACACAGCACGGGAGCCGGGGAGGGAGAGAAAAACATATGGACGGCCCTCCAGAGTTAGGACGTCTAAAAAATGCCTTAAGAGGAGGTCGTGCATTAAAAGATTTTCCTGAGACAAATTGTGCCAATGCATCCCGATGATTCAACTCCCAGCAAATCAAAGGAACGGGATCAGATCCCAGCGAATTAAAGGAACGGGATCTGGTCCCAACGAATTAAAGGATAGGATCTGGTCCCAGAAAATTAAAGGATGTGATCTGGTCCCAGTGAATTGAAGGATGTGATCTGGTCCCAGTGAATAAAGGAACGGGATCAGATCCCAGCGAATTAAAGGAACGGGATCAGATCCCAGCGAATTAAAGGAACGGGATCTGGTCCCAGAAAATTAAAGGATGTGATCTGGTCCCAGAAAATTAATGGATGGGATCTGGTCCCAGTGAATTGAAGGAATGGGAACATCTCCCAGCTACAGCACGGAGCGTAACCACGTATCGCACGTTATTCGAGTGGGAAGTTTAGAATTTGGAATTTGGTAAGTCTGACCAAAATTTAGTCTTAAGATTTAGAATTTAACTTCGATCTTTAAAACTGCAATGCAGTAACAGTTAGCAGTTAATAGTGCAAGTTAGTGTCAGCTGTGGCTCAGTGGGCAGCACTCTCTAGGTGGGAGGGGCTAGGAGTGAGCCAGGTGTTACTGGTTGCCTGATTGCAGCTGGGTGATGGAGGGAGTTTTGTAAAAAGTTGGTGGTGGGTTTTGTTTTCAGGTTTTAGGGCCTTTTTGGCCCAAAAAAACAGCCAGATGGCTGCTGAGGGGTCCGGAGTGCCGGGCCCCTCAGAGGACAATATTCCTTAGAGGAATTTAATTAGGGAAGAAACTGTGGTGGGAAGGGGGAAAAAAAGGCCCAAAGATTTGGGCCGGGACTTCAGGAGGTTTGGTAAAGAAAACACGGTGGTGGTGCAGTGTGAAGATAAGAAGATATAATTCAGGCGGTCATGAGGACTGTGGCAAGGGAAGCTGCTTTGCCTGCCGACCAAAGCCGAATGTGGGATTTGAGTTGACGGTCAGTGGCTGTGAGGAGGTGGAAAAACTGCTACTCAGTCTGAAAGTTGGTGAAAAATTCTTGGAGGTGACTCTGCTATATTCAGAGGAGGTGGTGGTTTCATTTTTGAACTTGCCCGTGTACATTGAGGACGAAGTGCTGAGCAAAAAGTTGGAGTCGTGGGACATTAAAATCTGTTCTGAAATAAAGAGGAGGTACTATCCGGGAACACGGGTAGCAGACGGAACCCGGTTTGTAAAGGTGCGGTTCTCAGAGGGGGTGAGGTCTTTGCCGTACAGTATGAAGTTCGAGACACTGGAAGGAATACAGTACTTTCGTGTGCTGCACAATAACCAAGTAAAAGTGTGCTACTATTGTTTGGGACATGACCATCTCGTAAGAAACTGTCCAGATTTGTATTGTTACAATTGCGGTGAGTCAGCACATATCGCTCGGAGCTGCAATGCGGAGAGCTGTGAGGTGTGTCACAAAGGCCCCACCCGCTGTGAGTGTGTGGCAGAAGGGAGCGATATGAGTGATGAGATGGGAGAAGGAGAAGGAGATGAGAGTGGAACGGCCGGAGGAGCGGTGCAGTCGGAGGACACAGCCGGTAAAATGAAGGAGAAAGGAGCACAGGAAGAGGCAGAGGATGGCGGAGCGGAGGACGGGATGGAGATGGCGGAAAACACGCCGAGTGCTGTGGAGGGTAACAAAGACAGCAGCGGGCAGCAAGGGTCGAGTGCAGACTCGAGCCTTAGTGCGGTTCGGCTCCCCTTGGGGAGTCTGGTGGCTGCGGGGGAAGAGGAGGTGGGAGCGGGGTGTGTGGTGGATGTGGGTGCTCCGGGGAGAGGTGGGGAGTCGGATATCTTGGTGAGCGGGAGGGGGCAGGACGGGGAGAGGGAGCAAGAGGCAGGAGCCTTAAAGGGACAGCAGGATGGGATCGGCGAGATAGAGACGTCAGAAGGGAACAATTTAGGTGCGCCATTGTCCCATGGAGAGAGGGAACAGGGTGCAAGGGTCAGAGGTGGAGATGTGGTTGAAGGGAGCGGCACAGTGGGAGAACCTGCGATAGTAGGAAGACTCTCTGTGGGAGATGAAGTATCTGACGGGGAGCAGGATTATGTATCTGACGGGGAGCAGGCACAGGGGGTTGCAGAAGAGCTTGAGTGTGAGGAATTAGAGGGGGACAGAGACATGGAAGTCGGGGGTGGGGTGGCATCATGTGGAAAGGGAAAGGTTAGTGAGGGGCAGAAGGAGGGAGGAAGGGCAGCTCCTGGGCCCAAACTTAATGCAAGGAAGAGGCTGAAACAGCAGGGAAAGTTTAAACAGGAGGGGAAAAAGAGTCGGAGGCTGCAGGAAAAAGCAACAGCTGCCCGAGAAGTTGGGAAGGTGCATGTGAGGAGGGAAGGGCCAGAGATTAAATGATGGGGCGATTATCAGGCATACTTCCCTTCTTTGGAGCCATGATTACATTGGTCTCGATTAATGTGAATGGACTGAGGGGTGAGAAGAAATTGCAGCAGTTGTTGCAGGGTTTTAAAGGTACGGACTTGTGTCTGCAATAAACCTTTTGGGATGAGGATATCCTAGAAAGAGTTCAGAAGGTTTGGAAGGGAGAGGTGTTTGCGAGTTGTGCAAACAATAACCGTAGAGGGGTGGCTGTTTTGGTGAGTCCATCCATAAAAGAGAACGTTGCCTTGATGGACAAGGACGCTGAGGGAAGATTTTTACGGCTAAGGTTAAAAATGGAGGGATTTAATTGCGATCTCTTTAATATCTATGCACCGAACGACCATTGCAAGCATCGCGAGTTTTTTCGAGGGTTATTCACTGAAGCGGCAGAGGTGGAAAATCCTTGTATAGTGGGAGATTTTAATGTATTTTTATCTCGGATGGACATTTCGGCCCAGATGACCTTTAAGGATGATAACTCCAGAGGGATGATTGTAAAAATGATGGCAAATTTAAATTTGAGAGACTTATGGAGGGACCGGAACCCCATAAAAAGGGAATTCTCCAGATCAGGTTGGGTGGGTGATGTTATAAAACAGAGCCGAATAGATTTTGTGTTAATGCGGGAAGGGTTAAGTTCTGAGGTGATGGAGATTTATTATTAAAAAGTATTTTTTAGTAATCACTCGGCTTTGGTTCTTAGAATTAGGAACAGCAGAGTTAAGATCGGTTCAGGGTTGTGGATTTTAAACAATCAATACCTGAAAGAAATTGCTTATAAAGAAGGGATTATAAATATAATAATGGATGCTCGGAAGGAACCTTTGTTCTTGAAAGAAAGAAGAGTTTGGTGGGATAATTTCAAATATGAGGTAAAAGCTTTTTCGGTACGTTATGCGAAAAAGAGGGCGGCTGCTAACCGGTGTCGAGAAGAGAATATAAATAAAAAGTTTACGGATGTCTGTAAAGCAGTTGACGGAGGGGATAAGGGAGCGGAGACTAAGTTCCGGGTGCTAAAGGAAGAATGGGAATTATTGCAAGCTGAAAAATGCAAGGGGGCCATTCTCCATGCAAAGGCTAGAGATGCATTGGAGGGCGAAAGATGCACTAGATATTTTCTGGAGCAAGAAAAGCTGCGACAGAGATTATCGTTAATTGAAGAGTTGAAGGTTGGGGAGAAGATCATTCATGAAAGTGGGGAGATTTTAGAGGCGGCTAGCAGCTTTTATCAAGAGTTATATACTAAAGAAGACGGCCTAGAAATTCGGTGGGGTTAGCGCCCAATTAGAGGCGTTAGAGGGTCTTGCGCCGGAATTATAGCTGGTAACAAAATTGCGTTGGGCCCTACCATCGGCGTTAGCCAGTAGCGCTGCGCCGGCACCGATGACGTCATCGGTGTGCGCAGCGTCCCGGTTGCCGTGGTAACGCGGCCGGACACCCAAATTCAGTTGCGGCCGCCTCGCCCGTGGCAGCCGCAACCAACGATTTTCCAAGGGGATGTTACACGACGTAGCGCCGGTGCATTAAGGTGGAGTGGCGGCCGGCCGCTTTCCCGGCGGCCGCCTGCCCGCACCTCCCTCCCCGGACTCCTCCACCACCCCCCCGCGGCACTGATGTGTTTGGCCCGCGAGCCCGGCAGTTCTCCGAGGTGCCGGGCTCATTTGTCGGGCGATTCGAACGGTCAGCGATCGGCTGCAGGCAGCTCCTCCTTAACAGAAGGAGGAGGCCTGCAGTACCCCAGCCTGCCGCACCGCATCGGGTGCCGCAGCGGGGGATTAGCGCCGCAATCCTGCATTCAGCGCCCATAGCGAGGCGCTGAAACCCTCCATTAGCGCCCGCAGCCGAATTTCTGGCGGGCGCAGCGGCAATTATCGCGGGCGCAAAATTTCGGGCGCTAAAGCCCTGGCGGACGCAAAGTGAATTTCTAGGCCGACATTTCCAATTTGGCGATGGTGAAGGTTACTGCTTTTATTGAAGAGGGTTTAAAGGAGGATGAGAGAAGCATGTGTGACAAAGAAGTAGGATTAGCGGAAATAAAAGTAGCAATAAGTGGAATGAAGGGGGGGAAAAGCCCAGGGTCCGATGGACTAAGTGCAGAATTTTATAAAGAAATTTGCGAGATTTTAAGTCCATTGCTCTTAGAAGTTTTTAAGGAAATTAAAATTGAGGGAAGCCTGGCCCCATCTATGAGGAGAGGGATCATAAGCTTAGCTTATATAAAAATAAAGGGGATAGACGGGATCTGAAGAATTGGAGGCCCATCACATTATTAAATGTGGATTATAAGATCTTGGCGCGGGTTATGGCAAATCGTTTGAAGGCGGTGTTACCGCAGATAGTTTGGCCCTCTCAGTCCTATGGAGTCATAGGCCGGGACATCGCAGACTCTGTGGTCGCAATCTGAGATGCGATAGAGCTCATGGAAGACAGTGGGAGGGAGGCTTATGTATTAAAGATAGATCAAGAGAAAGCCTTTGATAGGGTCTCTCATGAGTTTTTATTGAAGGTTTTGGAAGCATTTGGTTTCAAGGAAAATTTCATTCAGTGGATAAGAATTTTTTATTCAAACGTATTTAGCTGTGTTAAATGTAATGGTTTTTTATCCAAGTATTTTCCGATACAGAGATCAGTGAGACAGGGTTGTCCCCTGTCCCCATTGTTGTACACATTGGTAGCAGAACCATTAGGTTACATGATGCGAAAGAAACAAGGTGTAGTTGGGATTGTGGTCCCCAGTTCTGGGCTGGTGTCGGTGATACACCAATATGCAGATGACACAACCTTAACATTGAGAAATGGGGAGTCAGAGAGGAAAGCTATGGATGTTGTGGAGGAATATTGTAGAGCTTCAGGGGCCAGAGTGAATTATAGTAAGTCCCAATGCCTGGTTGCAGGGAGGGGTAGGGGGGAATGGTTGGGGGAATGTCCCTTTAAGGTGGTGGAGGTTTTGGAAGTTTATGGGGTGCAAGAAAGACAGGGATGAAGTGGATCGATTAAATTGGGAACTGAAGGTTATGAAAATTAAAAAGATTTTGGGAAGATGGGAAAGAAGGTGGTTGAAAGTGCAAGGAAGAGCGACAGTGGTGTTTGCCCTCCTGCTATCTAAGCTATGGTACTTATTGACGGTGGAGGATATTCCTGAGTGGGCGGAAAAGTCCATCCGAGAGGCTTGTGTGAGGTTTTTATGGGTAAGGAAACCAGCCTTGGTGGCTTACAGTACCATCATTGGACGGAGAAATCAGGGAGGACTCAATTTCCCAGATATTGATTTGAAGAAAAAATCCTTTAGAATCAAATGGGTGAAGAGATTTCTTCAGAAGTCAAATACAAGTTTTTGGAAGAGTTGTTTTGAGCATTTTTTAAAAACAAAGTGGGATAGGAGGGCAGGGGATATTGTATATGGAATACAATAATATGTTTTTGAAATCGATTAAACTTCTCCCTAGGTTTTATAGGGGGGTTATAGAGACTTGGGCCCAATTTTTAAAAAGTGTGCAGTTTATGCCCAAGGGGGCTGAGGAATTTTTAGAACAGCCCTTATTTTTGAACAGGTGGGACAACATCGAAGGAGAGGTTTTATTTAATCAAGCTTTTATAAAAGCTGGGATTATATCTGTGAAAGATGTATTATACGAGGTGATTCCAGGTTGGTTGCCAGAAGCGATAGTGAGGGACATGGTGTGGGAGGAGGATCAGGAGGTAGAGGAAAAAGCAATAGGAATTATGTATGAGAAGATTGTGAGGGCAATGTCACAGGATTGGATGGAAGAAATAAATGCGGAAATCTCCAAAGGAAGTAAAATGCGCCCTGCTTTTCCAAGCTTTGTACTGGAGAAAGGGGGAGAGTTGGTCCAATTTGACAACTGTAATACTCGAGATTTCTATGAGGTATTTAGAGAATGGAGATTCAAGACACCTGCTGGTCAGGAGTTTTTGCAGAGTATATACCCACAGCTGGACTTCACAGGATTTGGAAGGGAGTGTGGGCGAATTTTAAATGTCCAGAGTGGATTGAACTGGATTTCAAATTGGCTCATAACCGAATTTTTACCATGACGGTCTTGTGCAAGATTGGACGAGTGGAGGTGGCAACTTACGCAATGTGTGGGACACGGGGTGAGACTCTGTCCCATTTACTGGTGTTATGTCCGCAGTTAAATGACTTTAAGTACTATGTTCGACAGTTGTGTGAAGCTTTTTTGCTGGGTGGGGACCGAAGAGCGAGAATGGGAATCCCGTGGGACTCAATTTTGAGATGGGGATTGCAGGAGAGTCTGCCCGAGTCTAGCGGAGCGGCAATTAATTTAATGTTCAGTTTGGCTAGATTTGTGATTGTGCAAAGAAGGAATGCTCTGTTTGTTAAGGGGAGGAGAATCAATATAAAAGAGTATTTTAAATATAAGCTAAAAGATCATTGTAAGGCTCTGTGGATGTTTTCAGAAAGGAATTTAAGGATAGTATTTTACAACCAATTTTTAAAGTACAATCGATTAATATATGTTACAGGAGACAAATTAAACTTCAGGTTTTGATGTTAAAATGTGGTGGAGGAATGGCTGTGCAGAGCAGCGGAATTGATTTGTATCATGCAATGAAATGATCAAGATGTTGTAAATGTTCTTAATGATCAATAAAGTACATTTATAAAAAAAAAAGTGGGTAGCACTCTCGCCTTTGCGTCAGAAGGTGTGGATTCAAATCCTCCCCCACAGACTTGAGTACAAAATCTAGGCTGACACTCCAGTGCAGTACTGAGGGAGAGCTGCCCTGTTGGAGGTGCTGTCTTTTGGATAAGACGTTAAACCGAGGCCCCATCTGCTCCCTCAGGTGGATGTAAAAGATCACATGGCACTATTTTGAAGAAGAGGGTGTCTTGGCCAATATTTATTCCTCAATCAACATCACTAAAAAACAGATTATCTGGTCATTATCAAATTGCTGTTTGTGGGAGCTTGCTGTGTGCAAATTGGCTGCCGTGCAACTAAGGTTCACCAGACTGATTCCTGGGATGGGGAGATTGTCCTATGAGGAGAGATTGAGGAGACGAGACCTATATTCCCTTGAATTCAGAGGAATGAGAGGTGATCTCATTTAAAATTCTTACAGGGCTTGACAGGGAGGATGTGTCTCCTGTCTGGGGAGTCTAGAACCAGGGGTCACAGTCTCAGAATAAGGGATCGGCCATTTAGGAGTGAGATGAGAAATGTCTTCTTTCAGAGGCTTGTGAATCTTTGGAATTCTCTACCCCAGAGGGCTGTGGATGCTCAGATGTTGCATTTATTCAAGGCAGAGATCGATAGATTTTTGGATATTATGTCAATCAAGGGATATGGGAATGGGGCGGGAAAATGGAGTTAATGTAAATGATCGGCCATGAACTTATGGAATGGTGGGGCAGGCTCGAAGGACCAAATGGCCTAATCCTGCTCCTATTTCTTATGTTGTGTTGTATATTCCAGCGAATCACAGGAATGGGTTCAGGTCCCAGCGAATTTCAGGAGGTTACAGTTGGCACTTTAAATAAATAGATTGGGACAGTTTTTGTTCAAGCTGTAATGACACAAATGTGGGAACTCTGGACAACCCACTGACGGATTTCAAGTCATCGCCGAATGTTCGGGGATTGGCTGCTGTGCAGACCTGGACTGGAGAGCGTTGGAGACCAGGCTCCGAGGCCCTGTGTTCAGATGGAGTCCGCAGAGGAGTGGAAAAACAACTGCCTTGTAATCAATGTTCCCCTCATTTTCTGGGGGTGCACGGTCCCGTTGACGGGCTGCGTGACCCATTTGGCAGATGGAGTATAATGTGGGAAAGTGCGAGGTTTTGCACTTTGGCAGGAAAAATAAAAAAGCAAATTATTATTTAAATGGAGAGATTACAAAATGCTATAGTTCAGAGGGATCTGGGGGTCCTTGTGCATGAAACTCAAAAAGTTAGCATGCAGGTACAGCAAGTAATCAAAAAGGCAAATGGAATGTTGGCCTTCATTGCAAGGGGGTTGGAATATACAAGTCCTGCTACAACTGTACAGGGTGTTGGTGAGACCACACCTGGAGTACTGCGTACAGTTTTGGTCTCCTTATTTAAGGAAGGATATACTTGCATTGGAGGCAGTTCAGAGACGATTCACATGGTTAATTCCAGAGATGAGGGGGTTGACTTATGAAGAAAGGTTGAGCAGGCTGGGGCTATACTCACTGGAATTTAGAAGAATGAGAGGGGATCTTATTGAAACATATGATACTGAGGGGGCTCGACAAGGTAGATGTAGAGAGGATGATTCCCCTCATGGGGAAATCTAGAACTCGGGGGCATAGTTTCAGAATAAAGCGTTGCCGTTTTAGAACTCAGATGAGGAGGAATTTCTTCTCAGAGGGTCGTAAATCTGTGGAATTCTCTGCCCCAGAGAGCCGTAGAGGCTGGGAGATAGATTTTTGCAAGATAAGGGAGTGAAGGGTTATGGGGAGTGGCTTTGAACCCAAGACCAGCCATGATCTTATTGAGTGGTGGAGCAGGCTTGAGGGGCCAAGTGGCCTATTCCTGCTCCTATTTCTTATGTTCTTATTCAAAGTCTCGCTCATGCGAAAAATCTCACATTTGAAAAGCTGGTCCCGGGTTACGTGAGAGCGGCAGAGAGCTGTGTGGCTGCGCGGATTAGCGGGAACGTTTCTTGTAATGCACGGCCTAATCAGGACCAGGGTGATCTCCTGCATTAATTTTAATCACCTACGGTGGTCGGAGAGGAATTTCCAAGATCTTTCCCCCCCCAGTTTGGCCTGTGTTTTTAACCTGTTTTTTCATCTCTCCCAGATCACATGGTGTCGGTTGGGGTGTCGCAGTTGTGTGTGACAGGCTGGATGGACCAGAGGGTCTTTGCCTGGCTGTCGTTTTACGTTCAATCATATTTTTTTTTTAAGAGTAACATTATTTCAATGACCTTAATATGGGAAGTTTAACATCTGGAAATAAAGGTGGAAGGAAAACTGTTTTCTGATTTGTGCACGAATCATAGCCAGGGGAAGAGATGAGTTCTGCGGTAGGATACTGCAGACCAGGGATTGTCCCTGGGCTCAGCTACTGACTGGGTGAACTCTGAGCCACACACCAGGCAGAGTCCAGAGCCAATCCTCAGTGTGAGCTTTTCTCATTAACCCTGTGAGGCTGGGCTTAAATAAACTACTAAATGGAGCAAGAAACTCAACCACAGACACACAGAGCAGTTCCATTTTTATTCACTTTATTAAAACAAATGAACACAATCCCAATTTTCATCAGAGCTTAACAAAATGTATTAAATATTTATTGTAAAATTCAGTAGCCAAATATGTACCTTTGTTTGGACTGCACTACCCCCAGAATCAAGAAGCGATCAGCTCCTTTGGTCTCCACGTTCCCCACACACGTCTGCACTCTTCTGGAGGACTGGAGAATTGCAAATGTTCTGATTAGGCACTTTACAGCCTTCCAGACTCAATATCGAGTTCAACAATTTCAGATCATAGCCTCGGCCCTCATTATATTTTTATCCACACCTTTGGTTTGTGCCTTTTCCTTTCTCTCTCCCACATGGCAGCTGTCTCTCATTCTGCCAGCACATTTCACACTTCATCTCGAGCCATCCTTTGTCTCTTTACCTGTCCTATTACCGTCTCGCCTCGAATATCTCTTCACCTCTCAGACCTTCCCTTTTGTTCTTTCATCCCCTCCCCCATTTCCCAGCCCCCAAACTGGCCTTTTAATCGGTTTCATTTCCTGCTTTTTTCTCAGTTCTGAAGAAGGGTTTCGACCTGAAACGTTGACTCCGTTTATCTCTCCACAGATGTTGCCTGGTCTGCTGAGTTTTTCCAGCATTTTCTGTTGTTATTGCAAATGTTACACCCTTGTTCAAAAAACAGTGAAATGATAAATCCAGCAACTACAGGCCAGTCAGTTTAACCTCCGTAGTGTAGGGGGGCATCTCTTAACTGGTTTACGGTAATTTGCCTGGTCAGGCAGCTTTGCCTGCACTCTGACCAATTCCAACCTTTTACCTGGTTTACGGTAATTTACCTGGTCAGCAGCCTTTTGCTGCTACACTGTAAACCAATTTCCAAACAGCAGTTTTGAATCGTTACCCCACCTTCCAGTTCTGACTGGAGGACTTATAATTAATGATATATTAAAAATGGACAAGTGGTTTTGATGTGAGAAAGTCAACTTTATTTAAACTAAAGAAACGATAATCAAATTTTAAACTATACCATGAACACAGTAATTACAGTAAAATTGCTTAAATGGGGGAAGACAGATGGCAAAAATGAGGGATTAATGGCTACAATGTTGATTAAACAATCTTAGCAATTTCCCCTTAATTACCACCCCCTAACTCCTTACTAGGTTGCCCTGCGGAGGAGTGAGAAACCCTGCTCACCTGTGGTCCAGCGAAGTGAGAGAGATAGCTTCTCAGGAGCTATTTTTATATCCTGTGAGCTCCTGCTGTTTTGGCGCTGAAAGGGTCTGTGTGCAAAATTCGCGCCCAAAAGTCCGAATACACAAGAGAAAGGCTGTGATTGGCTGATTCAAAGTGGTTGGAGTGGTTTAATGTGTCTGCACTCTGGGGCCGAAGTGTACCCGCCCACATCCGGAGTTCACCTGGGCTAAAACAAAAGGGAATCCAACTGCCCTATTGTTCAATGAATGGGTGATTCAAAACCTCATTCATTCCTTAACTGTTCCATATCAGAAGTCCTTTCCATGGTTTCAGTGTATCTATTGTGTGTATAAGAGGTTTGAATGGGGCTGGATTTCTGTGTAAACAGGAGCCCTTTGTTCTGCGGTTTAGAGTAACCGCAGTTTCAATAAATAAACATCGATTGGCTGGAGGAGAGATTTCCCCTTTTGATTGACAGGTCTGACTGCCACTGTATTTGATCCTCCCACTTTGTCGCAGACATACTCCAAGCTGCCTGTTAAGCCCCGTTGTCTCTTTTGGCCATGTTTTTTTCTGATGGCCATTTTCAAACCTCTGAAATTACCAAAGTCCAGGGAACAATTTTATTAAAGTGTGCGAATTTTTCCACAAAGTTCCTCGATTCCGGTGTTGTCCACGTGCTGCAACGCAGCCTTTTGCGGTTCTGGGCATATTTTAAAACACTGTCCAACCCAGAGGCAACTCAAATGACACAATTTCTTCATCCACGATGTAGACCAATATTTTCCGATCGTCAGGGATTTAGGGGATTTTGCGAACCCCGACAGCAGTGAGTAAGCTTTTAGAAACGATAATCAGGGACAAAGTTAACAGTCACTTGGACAAGAATGATTCATTAATGAAAGCCTACACGGATTTGTTAAAGGCAAATTGTGTTTAACTAACTAGATTGAGTTTTTTGATGAGGTAACAGAGGGTTGATGAGGGCAATGCATTTGACGTGGTGTACATGGATTTCCAAAAGGCATTTGATAAAGTGCGGCGTAATAGGCTGGTCAGTGATACATTTTGGTAGGAAGAATGAGGAGAGGCAATATAAACTAAAGGGTACAATCCTAAAGAGGGTGCATGAACAAAAATGCACAAATCATTGAAGGTGGCAGGGCAGGTTGAGAAAGTGCTTAAAACAGGATCCTGGGCTTCATAAATAGAGGCATAGAGTACAAAAGCAAGGAAGTTATGATGAACCTTTATAAAACACTGGTTCGGGCTCAACTGGAGTATTGTGTCCAATTCTGGGCACCTCACTTTAGGAAGGATGTGAAGGGGCTTTAGAGAGGGTGCAGAAAAGATTTACAAGAATGGTTCCAGGGATAAGGGAATTCAGTTACGTGGGTAGACTGGAGAAGCTGAGATTGTTCTCCTTAGAGCAGAGGAGATTTGATAGAGGTGTTCAAAATCATGAGGTCGACACAGTAGATAGAGAGAAACTGTTCCCCAGTGGCATAAGGGTTGAGAACCAGAGGACACAGATTTAAGGTGATTGGCAAAAGAACCAAAGGCGACGTGAGGTATTTACTTTTTTACCCAGCGAGTGGTTAGGATCCGGACTGCACTGCCTGAAAGGGTGGTGGAGGTAGATTCAATCGTGGCTTTCAAAAGGGAATTGGATAAATACCTGAAGGAAATAAATTTGCAGGGCTACGAGGAAAGGGCAGGGGGGAGTGGGACTAGCTGAGGTGCTCTTGCAGGGAGCCGGCATGGACTCGACGGGCCGAATGGTCTCCTGTGCTATAACCATTCTATGATTCTTCCACGGTGAGCAACCTCAGTGGGCCCACGGTCTCCTTCGATCCACAGTCACTGCTTGTTTCTTGCTTTCCCTGCGTTGTTCTTTGAATCCGCCAATCCCATCCTGGCTCCAAGTATGTGTTCTCTGGTCCTAGAAATAATAGCTGCATTGCTGGTCATCTTCCAAAATGCTATAGACTCTGGAACAGTTTCCATGAATTGGAGGATAGCTAATGTAACCCCACTATTCAAAAAAGGTGGGAGAGAGAAAACGGGGAATTACAGACCGGTAAGCCTGACATCGGTAGTGGGGAAAATGCTAGAGTCCATTATAAAAGATGTAATAGCAGAGCACTTGGAAAACAGTGACAGGATCGGACAAAGTCAACATGGATTTACAAAAGGTAAATCGTGCTTGACTAATCTACTGGAATTTTTTGAGGATGTAACTGGTATAGATAAGGGAGAACCAGTGGATGTGGTGTATTTGGACTTTCAGAAGGCTTTCGATAAGGTCCCGCTAAGAGATTAGCATGTAAAGTTAAAGCACATGGGATTGGGGTAAGGTACTGACTTGCATAGAGAACTGGTTGGCAGACAGGAAGCAGAGAGTTGGAATAAACGGCTCTTTTTCCGAGTGACAGGCAGTGACTAGTGGGGTACCGCAGGGATCGGTGCTAGGACCCCAGTTATTCACAATATATATTAATGATCTAGATGAGGGAACTAGATGTAATATCTCCAAGTTTGGAGATGACACAAAGCTGGGTGAGCACGTGTGCTGTGAGGAGGTTGCCAAGAAACTCCAGTATGATTTGGACAGGTTGGGTGATTGGGCAGAAGCATGGCAGGTGCAGTATAATGTGGATAAATGCAAGGTTATCCACTCTGGTGACAAAACCAGGAAGGCACATTATCTGAACAGCAATAAATTGGGAAAAAAGGGGAAGTGCAACAAGACATGGGTGTCCTTGTGCACCAGTCGCTGAAGGTAAGCATGCAGGTGCAGCAGGCAGTTAAGAAGGCAAATGGTATGTTGGCCTTCATAGCGAGAGGATTCGAGTACAGGAGCAAGGATGACTTGCTGCAGTTGTACAGGGCCTTGGTGAGACCGCACCTTGAGTATTGTGTGCAGTTTTGGTCGCCTTATCTGAGGAAGGATGTTCTTGCCATGGAGGGAGTTCAGCGAAGACTCACCAGGCTGATACCTGGGATGGCAGGAATGACCTATGAGGAAGAGATTGGGTCAATTAGGCTTATATTCACTAGAGTTTAGAATGAGAGGGGATCTCATTGAAACTTATAAAATTCTAACAGGACTAGACAGACTAGATGCAGGATGTTCCCGATGGTCGGGTAGTCCAGAACCAGGGGTCACAGTCTAAGAATAAGGGGTAAGCCATTTAAGACTGAGATGAGGAGGAATTTCTTCACCCAGAGAGTGGTGAACCTGTGGAATTCTCTACCACAGAAGGCAGTTGAGGCCAATTCATTAAACATATTCAAGAAGGAGTTAGATATATTTCTTCAGGCTAAAGGGATCAAGGGATATGGGGAGAAAGCAGGGTCAGGGTATTGAATTTGGATGATCAGCCATGATCTCATTGAATGGTGGAACAGGCTCGAGGGGACGAATGGCCTACTCCTGCTCCTATCTTTTATGTTTCTATGTTCTTCACCTAGAGGGTTGTGGGGTCTGGAACTCACTGTCTGAAAGGGTGGTAGAGGCAGGAACCCTAACCACATTTAAAAAGTACTTGGATGTGCACTTGGGATGCTCTAACCTGCAGGGCTACAGACCAAGAGCTGGGAAGTGGGAATAGGCTGGGTAGCTCTTTGTTGGACGGCGCGGACACGATGGGCCGAAATGGCCTCCTTCCGTGCTGCAACTTTCTATGATTCTATGTTCCTTGCCACAGAACAAGCTTCTATTGACTGATCAACTATGGTTTAATAATACACAGGAGATCTATGCTAGACCATGACTGGAAGAGTTATTCCCCCTCGCCACTGGAGGTTGTGTCTTTTACAGACTCTCTCACGGAGCTCAGCTTTCATTGAGTGAGAAATCTACACAAATGTCAAGTGAAAAAGCAGCGAGCCAGTGACGAAACTCAGTACAGCCCCTCCCGATACCCTGAGCCCACAGTTCCTGCTGTTTACACAGGATATACAGCACAGAAACAGGCCATTCGGCCCAACCAGTCTATGCTGGCGTTAATGCTCCACTCGAGCCTCCTCCAGTCTTTCCTCGATTTAACTATCAGCATATCCCTCTATTCCCTTCTCCCTCATAAGCTTATCTAACCGCCCCTTAAGTGCATCTAAACCATTTGCCTCAACCATTCCCTGTGGTAGCGAGTTCCACATTCTCACCACTCTCTGGGTAAAGAAGCTTCTTCTGAATTCCCTTTGATTTCTTGGTGACTATCTTGTATTGATGGCTTCGAGTTTTACTCTTCCCCAAAAGTGGAAACACACTCTATTCTATCAAAACCTTTCATAATTTTAGACAAAGACCTCTAGTAGGTCACTCCTCAGCCTTCTCTAAGAGAAGAGAGCCAGCCTGTTCATCCTTTCCTGATATTATAACCTCGCAGTTCTGGGGTCTTCTCTGCAGCCTCTCCAGTGCCTCTATATCCTTTTCACAATATGGCGACCAGAATCTCCACGTGTGGTCTAAGCAAGGTTTGATACAAGTTTAGCATAACTTCTCTACTTTTCAATTCTATCCCTCTAGAATTAAACAACAGCAACAACTTGCATTTATATAGCACCTTTAACATAGCAAATCGTCCCAAGACACTTAACAAGAGCGATATCAATAAAAATAATTTAACACAGAGCCACATAAGGAGATATTAGGGCAGATGACCAAAAGCTTGGTCAAAGAGGAAGGTTTTAAGGAGCGCCTTAAAAGGAGAGAGATGTAGAGAGGCAGAGAGGGAATTCCAGAATTTAGGACAGAGACAGCTGAAAGCACGGCTGCCAATGGTGGAGTGATTAAAAATCGAGGGATGTTGAAGAGAGAGGCCAGAATTGGAGGAGTGCAGAGATCTCAGAGTGTTATAGGGTTGGAGGAGGTTACAGAGATAGTGAGGAATGAGGCCAGGGAGGGATTTGAAAACAAGGATGAGAGTTTTCAAATTGAGGCATTGCTGGACTGGAAGCCAATTTGTAGGTCAGCGAGCACAGGGGTGAGGGGTGAACCTGGTGTGGTGCGAGTTCAGCTGCTATTAAACTCCAGTGAGTGACTTTGTACCTCAGGCCTGGGCTGACGAGTTCGAGGATGATTCTCCTCTTTCAGCAGCTGTGGAAAGAAAAGATTTCTGTCAAAGAGCTATTTTAGAACATGGCAACAGAGACACAGACGGACAGACAGGCAGACGGAGACAGACACATCCTTGTACTATTTGCACACTTACGGTTTGCTGGGCTGTAACCAGATTTCTTCTCTTCTCCTACAAGAGACAGAAACAGACAGAACATCAGTCATGAACAGCTCCCCCACCACGCTCCCTGGCCCCCCGCCCTGGCACAGCCCCCACCCCTCGCTTCCCGTACATCACTGGACTCCGTGCTGTAACATTTAGCTGCTCATGCCCGAGAGTGACAGACTCTGCCCTCATTTCCTACCTCTCCTCTTCCACACAACGGCACCGACGACGAGGGCAATCAGGGCGACGACCCCAATCACAATTCCAACAATCAAACCGAGATTTGTTCCCTCTGGAGACCCTGGAGTCACTCGGAATGTCCCATCTGTGGGGGAATGAGGAGGTCAATGAATAACCACAGTCTCTGATCATTAGCAAGCAACTGCACCAAAGCCGTGCCCGAGATTGAATCAGATTAGAGGCTGCGATGTGATGGGCAGTCTGACCATAGCATCTTGTAGGTTAGAAAGGTTCTTTTCATATTCCTGTTTGCAGCTCTTACTATCTTCTATGTCTTCCTTTGCTGTTCTTTCTCTCTCCCGGTCCGCTGAATCCACACTATTCTTTGCACTTTTGTACGCTCTTTGCATAGATATGGGTGAACAGGTGATGTGTCACTGTTGCGAAATGTGGGAGCTGGTGAACCTCATTGAGGCTCACGGTGATTACATTTGCGATAAGTGTTTGCTGCTAGAGGAGCTCAAGCTCCATGTTAAAGAGCTTGAGACCGAGCTTCAGACACTGCGACACATCAGGGAGGGGGAGAAGTTCCTGGACTCTATGTTTCAGGAGGTGGTCACACCTATGAAGTTAATTAATGCAGATGTAATCCGTGGTCAGGGACAGGACGGTGTGACTACAAGTGAGGCAGGTACAGGGATCCAGGAGGTAGTGTTGATGGAGCCGCAGCCCGTGATCTTGTCAAGCAGGATCGAGGTTCTTACTCCTTGTGAGGGCGGGAGCAGGGACTGCAGGGAGGATGAGCAACCTGGCCACAGCACCATGGTACAGGGGGCCATTCAAGTGGAGGGAGTAAAAAGAAATGTTGTAGTGGTAGGGGATAGTATCATTAGGGGGATAGAGAGGGTTCTCTGCAGTCAAGAGCGGGAGTCCCGAAGGCTGTGTTGCCTGCCCGGTGCCAGGGTTAAGGACATCTCTTCTGGGCTGGAAAGAAACTTGGAGTGGGAGGGGGGGGATCCAGTTGTCATGGTCCATGTTGGTACAAACGACGTAGATAGGACAAGGAAGACGGTTCTGTTAAAGGAGTAGGAGCAGCTAGGAGTCAAATTAAAAAACAGAACCTCAAGGGTAATAATCTCTGGGTTATTACCTGAGCCACGAGCGAATTTGGCTAGGATAAATAAAATTAAAGAGTTAAATGCGTGGCTCAGACTGGTGTGGGAGAAATGGGTTTTGCTTCTTGGGACATTGGCACCAGTACTGGGACAGGAGGGAGCTGTTCTGTTGGGACGGACTCCACTTGGCCAGTGCTGGGACTAGAGTCCTGGCGAATCATATAACTAGGGCTGTAGAGAGGGCTTTAAGCTAATTAGTGGGGGGGAGGTTTCTAGAGAGCAAATAATAGAAATGACAACAGAGAAGGTCATAGACTTAGGTAGCAGTGGGGGAATTAAAAAACAGAACGTGTCAGGAAGGAACAGAAGGTATGGAGTAAAAGGTAAAATACTAAAAGGGGAAAAAAACAGGAACTAAGTGTCACAAAACATATTTGAAAGTCCTTTATCCGAATGCACGTAGCATTCGTAACAAAATGAATGAATTAACAGCACAAATAACTGTTCTGAAAAGTCCAAAGATGTGCGGGTTAGGTTGATTGGCCTTTAGTTTAGGGGGATTAAATACATGGGGTTACGGGGATAGGGTGGGATATGTGTCGGTGCAGGCTCGATGGGCCGAAATGGCCTCTATCTGCACTGTGGGGTTTCTGTGATTTCTGTAATTCTGTGAAATAACTACATATGGGTATGATCTTGTGGCCATTACAGAAACATGGCTACAGGGTGACCATGACTGGGAATTAAACATACCAGGTTATTTAACAATCAGGAAGGACAGGCAGGAAGGGAGGAGAGGTGGCTATGTTAATAAAGGAAGGAATCACTATAATAGAGAAATGATATTGGGTCAAAGGAGCAGGATAATGAAACAGTTTGGGTGGAGATAAGGAAGAAGGGGAAAAAAACTAGTGGGCGTAGTCTATAGGCCTCCGAACAGTTGCAACTCTGTTGGACGGAGTATTAATCAGGAAATAGTTGAGGCTTGTAATAAGGGAACAGCTATAATTATGGGGGATTTTAATTATCATATTAACTGGACAAATCAAATTGGGCAGAGCAGCCTTGAGGATGAGATCATTGAGTGTATTAGGGATGGGTTTCTTGAGCAGTATGTAACTGAACCGACCAGGGGGCAAGCAACCTTAGATTTGGTCCTGTGTAATGAGACAGCATTAATTAAAAATGTCCTAGTAAAGGATCCCCTTGGAATGAGTGACCATAACATGGTTGAATTCCATATTCAATTAGAGGGGGAGAAGGTTGGATCTCAAACAAGCGTGCTGACCTTGAATAAAGGAGACTATGAAGGTATGAGAGCAGAATTGATTAGAGTGGACTGGGAAAATAGATTTAAAGGGTAAGACAGTACATGATCAGTGCTGTACATTTAAGGAGTTATTTTACAACTTCCAAAAAATATATATTCCACTGAGGAAAAAAGGGTGTAAAAGAAAAGATAGCCACCCGTGGCTAAGTAATTAAGGATAGTATCCGACTAAAAACAAGGGCATATAAGGTAGCCAAATCTAGTGGGAGGATAGAAGATTGGGAAGTCTTTAAAAGACAGCAAAAAATAACTAAAAGATTGATTAAGAAAGGGAAGATAGATTATGAAAGTAAATTAGCTAAAAACAGATAGCAAAAGTTTCTATAGTTATATAAAAAGAAAAAGGGTGGCTAAAGTAAATGTTGGTCCCTTAGAGGATGAGACCAGGAAACTAATAGTGGGAAACATGGAGATGGCAAAAGCGCTGAACAAATATTTTGTATCAGTCTTTATGGTAGAGGACACGATCAAAATCACTAAGGAAGTGGTACTTGGTAAAATAATGGGACTCAAGGCGGATAAATCACCTGGACCTGATGGCTTACATCCTAGGGTCTTGAGGGAAGTGGCGGTAGGGATTGTGGATGCATTAGTAATAATTTTCCAAAACTCCCTGGACTCAGCAAAGGTCCCGGCAGACTGGAAAACTGCTAATGTAACACCCTTATTTAAAAAGGGGAGTAGACAGAAGGCTGGAAACTATAGACCGGTGGTAGGTAAAATTTTGGAGTCCATTATTAAGGAGACAGTAACAGGACATTTGGATAATTATAATTTAATAGGACAAAGTCAGCATGGTTTTATGAAGGGGAAGTCATGTTTGACAAATTTGCTGGAGTTCTTTGAGGAAGTAACATACAGGGTGGACAAAGGGGAACCAGTGGATGTAGTGTATTTAGACTTCCAAAAGGCATTTGACAAGGTGCCACACAAAAGATTATTGCTCAAGATAAAAAATCACAGGATTGGGGGTAATATTCTGGCGTGGGTGGAGGATTGGCTCTCTAACAGAAAGCAGAGAGTTGGGATAAATGGTTCGTTCTCAGACTGGCAATCAGTAACTAGTGGTGTTCCGCAGGGGTCAGTGCTGGGTCCCCAACTCTTGACAATCTATATTAACGATTTGGAGGAGGGGACCGAGTGTAACATATCAAAGTTTGCAGATGATACAAAGATGGGACGGAAAGTAGTGAGTGAGGAGGACATAAAAAACCTGCAAAGGGACATAGACAGGCTAAGTAAGTGGGCAGAGATTTGGCAGATGGAATACAATACTGGAAAGTGTGAGGTTATGCACTTTGGCAGGAAAAATCATAGAGCAAGTTATTATCTTAATGGCAAGAAACTGGAAAGTACTGTAGTACAAAGGGATCTGGGGGTCCTGGTGCACGAAACTCAAAAAGTTAGTATGCAGGTGCAGCAAGTGATCAAGAAGGCCAATGGAATGTTGGCTTTTATTGCTAGGGGGATAGAATATAAAAACAGGGAGGTATTGCTGCAGTTGTACAAGGTATTGGTGAGACCGCACCTGGAATACTGCATACAGTTTTGGTGTCCATACTTAAGAAAAGACATACTTGCTCTCGAGTCAGTACAAAGAAGGTTCACTCGGTTAATCCCGGGGATGAGGGGATGGACATATGAGGAGAGGTTGAGTAGATTGGGACTCTACTCATTGGAGTTCAGAAGAATGAGAGGCGATCTTATTGAAACATATTAGATTGTGAAGGGGCTTGATCGGGTGGATGCGGTGAGGATGTTCCCAATGATGGGTGAAACTAGAACTAGGGGGCATAATCTTAGAATAAGGGGCTGCTCTTTCAAAACTGAGATGAGGAGAAACTTCTTCACTCAGAGGGTGGTAGGTTTGTGGAATTTGCTGCCCCAGAAAGCTGTGGAAGCTACATTAAATAAATTTAAAACAGAAATAGATAGTTTCCTAGAAGTAAAGGGAATTAATATTACGGGGAGCGGGCAGGAAATTGGACAGGAGTCTAGGTTCGGAATGGTCATGGCCCTGTGGGTAGTGGAGTGGGCCCAGGGGCCGTGTAGCCTGGTTCTGCTCCTACTGTGTTCTAATTCTGTGTTAGATTTCAGGAGATGGTTTTATTCCTGTTCCTGGCTGGGGTGGAGATCGCCTTTACAGAAGGTAAGTACTGTAGAAAATATAGGGACAGAGTGATCTCCTGGACGAGTTTCGATCGCCTAGATGGGTCGGAGGGGAATTTCCCAGATTTTTCCTCCCAAATTGGCCATTGGGGTTTTTATCTGGTTTTTCGCCTCTCCCGGGAGATCACATGGGTTCGGGTGGATGGAGAGTGATAGAAGATTTGAGGTTAGGATCAGATCAGCCATGATCTTATTGAATGGCGGAGCAGGCTCGAGGGGCCGATTGGCCGACTCCTGCTCCTATTTCTTATGTTCTTATGTTTTCTTGTTATCACCCCTCTTTTGTCGACCATGGCTGTTTTATTTGGTAAAGTAGAGCTCTTGGCCATTAGGAGAATATACTGGTCCTGCATCAAGCTAAATTCTTTCTTGAACACCTCCCACTGTTCATCTGTAGTTTCACCCACTAACAGTTTTGACCAGTTTGCTGTGGTCAGTCTCGGTCTCATCCTGTTAAAGTGAGCCGTACCAAAATCTACAATCTTAGTAACTGTTACGTTTCTCCTTTTCAGACCGAACATTGAATTTGATCGTATTATGGTCACTGTTAGATTAACTACGTCTGACTCATTACTAAATCTAGGAGGGCCCGCCCTCTTGTTGGGTCGAGAACATATTGCTCCAAAAAACTCTCGAATGCACTCAAGAAATTCACGATCTTTCTGCTCTCCTCTTCCCAATCTATGAAAATGAAAGTCTCCCATTAAATAACTCTGCTGTTGCTGCAAGCCTCTCTAATCTCTGAATCCATACATTCTGCTGTTATCAGGAGGCCTGTAGACAACTCCCATTACAGTTTAATGTCCTCTCTTATTCCTCAATTCTAACCGCAGTCTCTGCCGATTGCTTTCCCTTACCTATATCCTCTCTTGCTAATGTTGTAATAATCCAGGACAAAATTAATTGTCACTTGGTAAAACATGGGTTAATAAATTGACAGCCAGCACAGATTTGTTAAAGGCAAATCGTGTCTGACAAACTTGACCGAGTTCTTTGATGAAGTAACGGAGAGGACTGTTGAGGGTAGTGAAGTTGATGTTGTGTATATGGACTTTCAAAAGGCATTTGATAAAGTGCCACATAATAGACTCGCTAGTAAATTTAAAGGCCATGGGTTTAAAGGGCAGTGGCTGCGTAGATACTAAATTGGCTAAGAGACAGAAAGCAGAGAGTAATGGTGAACGGTTGTTTATCAGACTGGACGTAGTATAGAGTGGTGTCCCCCAGGGGTCGGTACTGGGACCACTGCTCTTTTTGATGTAGATTAATGAACTGGACTTGGGTATACAGGGGATAATTTCAAAGTTTGCAGATGACACGAAACTCGGAAATGCAGTAAAGTGAGGAGGACACTGACAGGCTTCCTTCAGGAGGACACTGACAGGCTTCCTTCAGGAGGACACTGACAGGCTTCCTTCAGGAGGACACTGACAGACTGCCTTCAGGAGGACACTGACAGACTGCCTTCAGGAGGACACTGACAGACTGCCTTCAGGAGGACACTAACAGACTGCCTTCAGGAGGACACTAACAGACTTCCTTCAGGAGGACACTAACAGACTGCCTTCAGGAGGACACTGACAGACTGACTTCAGGAGGACACTAACAGACTGCCTTCAGGAGGACACTAACAGACTGCCTTCAGGAGGACACTAACAGACTGCCTTCAGGAGGACACTAACAGACTGCCTTCAGGAGGACACTGACAGACTGCCTTCAGGAGGACACTAACAGACTGCCTTCAGGAGGACACTAACAGACTTCCTTCAGGAGGACACTAACAGACTGCCTTCAGGAGGACACTAACAGACTGCCTTCAGGAGGACACTAACAGACTGCCTTCAGGAGGACACTGACAGACTTCCTTCAGGAGGACACTGACAGACTGCCTTCAGGAGGACACTAACAGACTTCCTTCAGGAGGACACTGACAGACTTCCTTCAGGAGGACACTAACAGACTGCCTTCAGGAGGACACTGACAGACTGACTTCAGGAGGACACTAACAGACTTCCTTCAGGAGGACACTGACAGACTGCCTTCAGGAGGACACTAACAGACTTCCTTCAGGAGGACACTGACAGACTGCCTTCAGGAGGACACTGACAGACTGCCTTCAGGAGGACACTGACTTCAGGAGGACACTGACAGACTGACTTCAGGAGGACACTTGACAGACTGACTTCAGGAGGACACTGACAGACTGACTTCAGGAGGACACTGACAGACTGACTTCAGGAGGACACTGACAGACTGACTTCAGGAGGACACTGACAGACTGCCTTCAGGAGGACACTGACAGACTGCCTTCAGGGGGACACTAACAGACTGCCTTCAGGGGGACACTAACAGACTGCCTTCAGGGGGACACTAACAGACTGCCTTCAGGGGGACACTAACAGACTGCCTTCAGGAGGACACTGACAGACTGACTTCAGGAGGACACTGACAGACTGACTTCAGGAGGACACTGACAGACTGACTTCAGGAGGACACTAACAGACTGCCTTCAGGGGGACACTAACAGACTGCCTTCAGGAGGACACTGACAGACTGACTTCAGGAGGACACTGACAGACTGACTTCAGGAGGACACTAACAGACTGACTTCAGGAGGACACTAACAGACTGCCTTCAGGAGGACACTGACAGACTTCCTTCAGGGGGACACTAACAGACTGCCTTCAGGGGGACACTGACAGACTGCCTTCAGGAGGACACTGACAGACTGACTTCAGGAGGACACTAACAGACTTCCTTCAGGAGGACACTGACAGACTGACTTCAGGAGGACACTGACAGACTGACTTCAGGAGGACACTAACAGACTGCCTTCAGGAGGACACTAACAGACTTCCTTCAGGAGGACACTGACAGACTTCCTTCAGGAGGACACTAACAGACAGACTGGGGAAATGGGCAGGCACATGGCAGATGAAGTTTAATGCAGAGAAGTGTGAAGTGATTGATTTGGGAAGGCAGAATGAGGAGAGGTGATTAGACCCACTGACAGACACTGCCCCTGCAGTCGCTGTTCCTCTTACCCCAGTCTTGGTTCTTCACTCCTGTTTTGCCACCCTGATCATACTGACAGGAGTAGGTGGCTCCATCATCGACTGCGATCGGAACCCCATCTCATGAGCTGGTAGGTGCCATCGTGGTTGGGCAGGATGTCAGTGGACTCAGTGTCAGTGATCAGCTCGCCATTTCTCAGGAGGGTGACTTCGATATCGCGAGGGTAAAAAGCCCGTGACGAGGCAGGAGAGTTCGGTCGGTCTAATAGAAGAGGCCTTGTTCACAGAAGGAAACACTCGAGGAGCAACTGAGAGAGAATAAAACAGATCAGAGCCAAATCAGAGAGACGGGAACGGTAGATCCGCTCACACTGTCCCTCACCGCCTCCATCCCTCCTCCCCCGCCCCCCCGTACCGCCTCCATCCTGCTCCCCCATTCCCCCTCCTCCCCTCCCACGCCACCCCCCACACACACACACCTCCCCCCCCACACTCACCTCCCCCCCCCCACACACTCACCCTCTCCCCCCCCCCCACACACACACACACACCCTCCCCCCCCCACACTCTCACCCTCCCCCCCCCACACACACTCACCCTGCCACACACCCTCCCCCCCCACACACTCACCCTCCCCCCCCACACACTCACTCTCCTCCCCCCCACACACACTCACTCACTCTCCCTCCCCCCCCCACACTCTCCCTCCCCCCCCACACTCTCCCTCCCCCCCCCCCCTCAACCCCCCTCGCCCCCACACTCTCACCCTCCCCCCCACACACACTCTCACCCTCCCCCCCACACACACTCTCACCCTCCCCCCCCCACACACACCTCACCCTCCCCCCCCCACACACTCTCACCCCTCCCCCCCCACACACTCACCCTCCCCCCCCCCACACACTCTCACCCTCCCCCCCCTCACCCCCCCACACACACCCTCCCCCCCCACACACTCTCACCCTCCCCCCCCACACACACTCTCACCCTCCCCCCACACACACTCTCACCCTCCCCCCCCCACACTCTCACCCTCCCCCCCCACACTCTCAACCTCCCCCCCCACACACTCTCACCCTCCCCCCCCACACACTCTCTCACCCTCCCCCCCCACACACACACTCACCCTCCACCCCCCCACACACTCTCACCCTCCACCCCCCCACACACTCTCACCCTCCCCCACACACACACTCACCCTCCTCCCCCCCACACCCACACACACTCTCACCCTCCCCCCCACACACACACTCACCCTCCCCCCCACACACTCCCCCTCCCCCCCACACACTCCCCCTCCCCCCCACACACTCCCACCCTCCCCCCCCACACACACTCTCACCCTCCCCCCCCCACACACTCTCACCTCCCCCCCCCCACACACAGTCTCACCCTCCCCCACACCACACTCTCACCCTCCCCCCCACACACTCTCACCCTCCCCCACACCACACTCTCACCCTCCCCCCCCACACACACTCTCACCCTCCCCCCCCCACACACTCACCCTCCCCCCCCCACACA